>NW_028185850.1:17925-78098 GCF_003343005.1 Rhea americana
TTTTTTTTTTTTTTCCTTCTGTTGGCACTCAGAGAATGATTTTATAAGTGGTTTCAAAATAAACCACATTTTGCTGAATCAATAGCTTTCATGTGTATGGTAAAACCATCATTAAAGGCCATGCTCCAACCCTGAGTAACATTTAGGTGGTTGGAAAATATTTTTGTAATCTTAATGAAATCTTTCTAATACTGTTGAAAGGTATGTGTGTACGTATCAAGAAACATTTATATTATCTGCAAGATAAATATAATATATATTATATTTATTTAATATAATAAAAATATGCTTATTTATATATATTTATAATATATTTATAATATATTATAAATATAATATAAATGAGCAGTAATATTTTCTTTTATAGTGCTGATTAGTTTCTTACTGTAAATTGAAAGCCTGATAAAAGTATACACATTAATTAGAAAGGTTTATACTCCTAGCTGCTAGTATAAARGAAAATATCTACCTTACTCACATAAGGATTGTCATAAGGACAGTTATTTGAGAATCTCATCCAAAATCATTAAAGTCCATCAGGGCACTGATGGAAATTTTACAAGTACAACAGCACAACACAGAGCCTCCAGTCTTCAGGGTAGATGTAAATCTACATCTAAGCATTCAGATAGAAGAAATAATATCAAATCAACTATTCATGCCTCTGAAGTTAGCAGTCCTTAACTGCTACGCACCATGCAGATCTTTTCACAATCAAGGCCTGAGTGAGTGATTTTTACTCTTTCTCAGGGGGTTGCACTGCCATGGTCAGATTCACTTGTGCTAGGCCTTTCTGAAAGAACTAGTGCTTACTGAAAGAACAGTAGCACCCATTTTTATTACCTGTTTAGTCATGATTGTTTCAGCTGCAGATAATTTTTATACTTCAATTTTCAGTTGCTCATCTCTTGTTTGTTTGTTTGTTTTAATTCTCTTTCTAGACTGAAATTTTCCAGCTGCTCTCAGATCCAGAGGGTAAATATTGGAACATTTGAGTAAAATCCCTTTAACCACATTTACATCACTGACAAAATTTGCTGAAGCCAATGGAAAGATGCCCGCTGACTTCAATATTCTTTGGATCAAGCACTTGCTGTGTGAAATAGAGGCTCTTTTCCTTTTTGCTGTGTAAACTCAGATACTTTTCACCATCATGCAAGGAATATTTGTTAGTGCAGAATTTACAATCACCACAGGAAGAAGCATTTCTCTTCCCAACAGCTTCACTTCTGGATCCACTTCACAATCTTCATGTTAATTTTTGTCTCAGTAACCATAGCGTCATTTATACATGGGACTTAAATATCTCAGTTCTTAAAGAGGAACATGAAATGTTGGTCATGTCTATGTATATAACTAAAGAAACAGATGATAATTCTGAATCAACAAAAATATGTAATTTTCTATCAGATAGGCATAACTTTTACTGTGAAACAAGGAGCATTATTTTGGAATCAATGGTTTATATATAATACAGTTATAAAAAACTCAGTCAGCTGGGAGGTCAAGCATCATGACCTTATATTAATAGGCATTTCAATTATTTTAATAATTGCTAGCTTCAGAAAAAAAGTATCTCTTCCGACAAGGCAAAAAATGGAGCAAAATCAAATGAAAATCAACATTATGCAATGCCATATGGAGGAAAAAGCAATAGCTGCAGGAGAGGGAGAAGTCAGAGCTATGTAGAGAAGAGGATTCAGACTGGTTTGTGCGTAATTCTCAGCCATAAGCACAGTAAAGATCTTGGGGGAAAAAATATGTGACTGCAGCTACTGAAACATGCAGATAAAGACAACAGATATAATGGAATTCAGAGAACTAATGTGAGAAAGCCAATGCCACAGGTAAAGGTGAGATAAGGCTTTTTGGCACATTGTTCATTCACTGCAAAAAATGATGCGTTAGCCTGAAAACAGTCTTGAATTTGAATTGAACTGAATATTTCTGATGCTTTAAATACACACACACATGTATACATATGGAAGACTAGGTAAAGTCAAAGAGGAGGAGAAAGAAGAAACTGGAGATTTACTTTCTGATCTTTAACTTTGCAGAGCAGAGAGTGGATACAAACTTATATTACCGGGGTATAGTTTTTTCCTGTATAGTCCAGGGGTTAACACATCCAGTAAAGGGAGAACTCTAGCCCATGTTCCAGAAATATACCTAACAATTTAATACTAAACTCAAACCTGTCAGTAAAGAACACTTTCTAGCACCATCAGCTTCTCCAAGCATGTGGGAACATGCAAAAGAATGAAAAAAGGTCAGCTCCCCAGCAATGGGGTGGGCGAAGCACACCAGGGTGTCGAGAAGTACCCTTAATCTCCCTTCTCTGTCTGAACTATGCCCAAAAAGCAATCAAAATATTTTCTTTCAGAGTGAGCTGAAAAGATAAGGTAAAAGATTCACTATTTTACCCAAGCAAAAAAGAAAGGCAACCTTCTTTTTGAATATTGTACATCTTTTTTTTTATGATTTTTGGACAGTCAAATAACATTTTGTTCTGTCCTAAAGAGAAAGGATATGGTAGAGGCTTTCCCACAGACATGGTGATTTAGCAGTTCACCTGTGAAATTGCTGAACTGGTGCCTGTTAAACAGGCACTACTGCATTAAAAGAACTCAGGTACATTGTCTGAAATATAAGGCTTAGATTTATGGAGTCATAGAACAATATAGGTCATCTTGTCTAACCCTGCTGCTCACCACAGAGCCAATTTTGAAGACACAATACGCTGATTTATTGTGTTATGTTTCAGGCTTTCTCCACACAGCATKAAATTTGCTTTAAGCCAAGTCATGTCCAGATTTACATGAAGTCCACATTGGCCTAATTAAAAGAGAAGCTGTAATCAATAGTCCAATGTGTTTAGATCAGGATGATGAATTACTGAATGCACAAAATGAGTGGAAATCTGCAGGATCTTCACACTGTAATTTGCTGAAATTGCCTCATTCAAACCACGTTAGGCAACACACATGGCAGTTGTGGAAAGAGAGGATTCATGCTTGGAGTACTCAGATGCTTTCAGCTATCTGCCAACGAAGTCTTAAGGGTGTTTATGGCATACAAACTAGAGTTATATTAGACAYTGTTGTATGTATTCCTAATGAAAAACTGCAAAGTGTTATATCATCTGTACTAGCCCACATCAAATCCACTGGGAAATTTCTTAGTTCAGCCACCGAGTAGAACAAAAGAGGAAGAATTCACATTCAAAAATATGAACAAGCCATTAGATAGGAAGTATTTTGTTTTCTTCCTATGCTGCTTTTCAAACACAAGAGAAAAGACTATATAACTTATTTTGGAAACACTTTCTCACAATCAGATTTGGTTTCAAGAGTTAAGACCCCAATAAGAAAAAAATATTTGTAAGAAAAAGAAAAGATAAAGTGAAAGACCCTGAAAGCAAAGGAGTAAGAAGCAGTAGTATATACTCGCTTAAGCAGGTGTTAGGCAGAGATAAGAGAAGACAAGAATAAAATTGAAATAAAAGAGTTCCTATACCATGGTCTGTTACTGCAAGTGGTCAAGAGATTAGAAGACATGTAAACCATTCACTTTACCATATCTGGAAATATCACATATGAAGAGACTTTTTGGAGGGAAAGATACAAAAAACATTTGCCTTGAAAGATGTAGAGACATTTCAGACATTAGAGTGCCTCTACCAGCTGCTGAATCCACCTTAAGTCTCTGTAGGAGAGAGACATGATGCTGTCTCTTCAGCTGGGGTATCTGCATTGCAGCCAGAATAATGGCAATGGGGCTATGCTGATTTAGAGCAGCTGGGGATTTGGCCCTCTTCTGACATGAATGCTGCTTCCTAATTGAGAGTTTTGCCCAAATGAAAGATAATACTGAGGTTGAAAAAGAATGATAGGAAAGGAATGAAGTGTCCAATTTATGAGAAAGAAAAATCCACAGTCCCTAGAATATATGTTTACCAAGAAAAGTTGTTAGATGTTTTCACACAGTGATCTAGTCTGGCAGCTAAAGTGCTTGTTATCTGTGTCAGCTGCCCATTAGTTAATTACAACACCAAGGGCTTTCTGTGCTCCTTCCAGCTAGAACTCATTACAATAGTTAAAAGATGGAGCAACATCTGAGCTTGCACCTGCATCTAATTAGCTGGTCTGGAGGCAGGGCTGGAGGAGGGGAGTGAAAGAGAGTCTGCTCTAAAACGTGAAGTGAGAACTGCCTGGAATCTGGGTAGGTGCCCAATTCTTGCTTTTATTTTTGAAACTCATTTTCCATGACTGATTAAAATAAAGTAGTTCATTTAGGAGCTCCAAGTATTTGTGCTATTCTTTATGATGGTGTACTGAATGCAGTCCTAGACTTGTTAGGTTTTACTAGTTTTGTTCCTTTATGTTAGCTGTAATTGACTGTTTCATGATGTTAAATAGTCATGTTTCATCTGTACTTAGTATAAGTAACCAGCAGCAGCGAATCTAAATGATCCTTCACTGACCTGTGCACCCATCAAGCCTAACCAGAGTCTCTGGAAGCTGACTGGAGTCTCTTTGTCAGCCTTATAGTGTTCATCAGTGGAGAACCTGATTAGCATGGTGGTGACTTGTTTATGCTAATAAATTACCAAAAGTAAAAACCTATCCTTGTTAAGTTCTACTCTCAGTGATACCTACAAAGYGCTGGTGGTAGCGTATTATACTGAGGAAAAAGAACCCCCTGTATTCAGTTGCCTAAATGAAGTTTGCCAGAACTAAGAGAAGTTGTTCTGGGAATCAAGTAGGGTACTCAGTTGGCTGTAGCACAGTGTTTACATTTCCACGACGCAAAAGAGAGTAGCTGGGTTGAATGGGAACTTGTACCAGGAYTATCCAAGCTACAGATAGTCATCTGGAAGGTGTGGTAGAAAATTGTTTTCCAGTGGGTGCTTGTTCAGTGCTTGCAACCCCTCAACTGCAAGAACAGGTAGTCCAGGCTCTAGAAATCACAATGCATCCCTTTGTGAGTGCAAAACATGGATTTGGCTTTTACTCCAAAAATGGTAGTCTGGACAGGGTTTATTTTCTTTCAGAGAGTTGAGCCAGTGCACTTAAGTTTCTTATTTTCAGAGATAATTGTCTTAGTGTTGGAACACACATCTGCAGCTTTTTGCTCCTTAGCCTGGAGATGGTCCAACCAATCTAGATTTAGGAAATTCCCATGCCTGGCTAGGAATGCTGCAGATCCCCCTAGCACTACCTGGTTTACGTGGTCTGAAATAGCCATATAGGTCACTGCCACAAATTGCATCGTAGCCAACTCTAACCTGGCCTTGAGGGATTTTAGTTYAGGTTAGGAACAAGGGAATTATCCGAAGGAGATACACCCAGTCAGCTTCTGGATACAGCTGCCAAATATCTTGAGTCTGTGCTTTTCTATCATTTCTTTTATCTTCTACCTTTATTGCCTTCTGAGCTGGCAGCTACTTAAAAATATTTATCTGAGAAGAATCTTAGTTTAGGTGTAATCTCTTCTATAACACAGTTCTCTCATCTTCAGTCTTGCTGAAATCATGCAATTAGAAGAGAATTATAGCCAATTTAGAGCTATAAATATTCTAAAGATTATGCTGAAATGAAATACATTCAAATTATAATGGCTCATTCCTGACTGGCTTCAAAAGCTAGTCAATGGGATCCCTTTCAGGGACTCTACTGGGAGATGAGGAAGTCTCTCACATGTAATTAATATTCCTTTATTTCTTAGGAACAAATGCTTTGTAGGACACTCAGGGTAGAGCTCTGTTTTTTTTTCCTCCCTTGCTTTTTGAGAACAACTGTAATATGTCATTCCTCTCACAAACTACTCAAGCTCCATGTTAAAAGTAGGTTGTGCTTCTCACTTTGTCCAGTTCCCACTGTGTCCAATGTGATGGCTACAAACCTTCTTTTAACTTTCACCCCACCTTATCCCTTGTCAGGTTACACATCAGCCCTCTAAATTAGGATAGTTTTGACCCATATCTTAAAAAAAAAAAAAAAAAAAAGTTTTGTACTTGAACATGTTTAAAGCAGTGCCAGATCTCCTGCTGGTTTCTATGGGTGGGGGATTATCCAGTGCAGGATCAAACATTGGGGACCTAGGGCTGAAGATCTGACTCCAAGCTTATACCACATAAACCTAGGGGCTGGCTCCTCTGCTTCAGCCTAGATAAACCCACTGTTGAATTTAATGACCTGGATATCTTATCAGGAACTGTATTTGGGGAGAGGGAGGAATATTTGACTATGTAAATGACTTGCTTGTTGTTCACTAAAAGCCCAGGTTTGCTATTTCCGAGGCTATAGACCTGTCTTCTTATTCAAATGATAATACAAATAACATAATATTCACAGATGGTTTCTATTATGTAAATAAAAGAAACAATGTTGGTTGGGTAGCAATGGGTGAATTAAACTCCACATTAAAAAAAAATGTATTTTTACATCTGCAGATAGTCAAATAGGGAATCTTTATTAAGTTCTCTTTCAGAAATTATTTAAACAAATTAAAACAGTTTTCACAAAGACCCTACAATGATACTTTCATTTGATCACATTCAACCATGCTTTCAGTTGTAGTTTTATGCATATATGACTCAGACAGAAAGGAGATTTTAAGTAATTTATTTTTCCCTACTCAGTGTGTGTTAATCAGATTGCCACCCACTTTCTTCAGTAAAAGATTTACAGCCATAGGGCCTATAATCACCTGCAGATTGTGGGTCAGAGAGAACCATTTCTGAACCCTAAACCTCAGCAGGCACGTGAAGGAACTGGGCACCTCCTGCTCCTGGTGAGGTCTAAACAATCTCATGGTCTTGTACCAATTCAAGCTCTAACTACATCTCACAGCAGGTGTTTTCTAAATCATTCCTCTCAGGTGAAGCAAACTATTTCTACAGGAGAACATTAGCCAGAAGGCATACTTGGATCTTCAAAAAAGGTAGTTCTAGCCATGTTGCTTTGTTAAAGCTAGTGAGGGACACAGACTTATTAACTTTATCCTTTAGGAAAATAATGAAAGGTAAATCATCAATTGTTTTAATGATCCTGATGTTAAATCCTCTTGGACCAATCTAACTGCAAATCACAGATCTGGGATTGTACTTTATAATTTAGCTTACAGGTGTACTTTGCCAACCCACACTCCTCAGCTTCTACTGCTCTGAGCTGTCAGACATGAAGTTCTTTCACTTTAGAGTCTCCCATTACTGGGAGCATTTCTACTTGCAGCATGTTAAAAGAACAACAAAACCATAATTTTCTGAAAAGGGTAGCCTAGCAACATCCTTGCAAGAGATTCTCCAGGTTCTCTTTTGTGTCTTTTGTGTCTACCTCCATGGGAAAGGGTTTTTTTTTTTCTTCTTCTTCTTTAATTATTTATTTTTAATCGTTAGAGTAAGCGGCTCCAGGTAGACAAAAATGTTAATTTGACTCACTTAAACACTAAAGAATTGAACAACTTGGGAGGTTTTGATTATAGCACTATGTTGTTTTTTCAGTACGATGTCAAAGTCGTCATTTAGAAGTCCTTCAAACATTTTAGTAAAGATGGTAAAGAGAAGTAAAAAACTTCAACATGAACTATTGAGGATGGTTTCAAGCTAAAGATAGCTCGATTCTTTTTTTCCTGAGTAGGAAAAAACTTTTTTGATATGCTTTTAAATGATATTTAATATCTTATAAATGATATTAAATATCTTAATAGTCATTGTTATGAGTAAAAAAGATGTTAACTGAGATGTACTAGAGGTTTTGTTGCTGTTAATTTCTGAAGTAGATTCTGTGCAGTCAATCCAAGAAACATAAAAGGGAAGAGAGAGACTGAAAATGAAGCTTCTGCCTCAGGTTTCAACCTGTTGTATTCCAGGGGTTTATGAGATGTGTTCACAGTATATGGTCTATGGTATTAAAGGAGAGAAATRAGAAGGAATGAAGTTGGGGGGATGGGGGCAGGTTCATGAGAGCCAGATTGGGAATGAGAGTTTTACCTTCCAGACAGATCAGGGTATAATTGAAAACAGCAAGGAAGTCAGGTTCATTTTAGTCCAACATTTTGCTGAGGAAGCTCTCAGAATCACTTAGCAAAGCTCTGTGTTGTCCCAGCACTTTCTAGAGTTCCACACTTTCTCATCCTTTTAAGATTGTTGTGAAAACTTCCAAAAAAGATGAAAATATGTTATTGTTTTCATTGTTTTATTATATTTTTATACTTGATTTCTACAAGTCGCTATTCTGATCTATTAGCTTCTTGTTCTACATCACTGCTAGTTATAAGGTGAAATCCTACATAAACTTTTTCTCTAGCTTTCTCTTTTTTGGCTCTTTCCTAGCTGTTCAATTGACAATGCTGAGCTCAATTCTTGTCATTGTGGCCACCTGCAGGCATAACTTCTGCACAGACCATGAACGTCAGAATACGAAATCCTCTGTGTCATTCCAGTTTTAAAACAGCTCCAAGTTGCTCCGTTCCAAGCACTCAAGGTTCAGTAGAAAAAAAGAGTACCCTTGCCATGAACCAGGTGCTGAGCTGAGATGGGACAAAGTACTGTACTGACATGATCGATTTTTACCGTGACAGGGTTCTTTCTAGACATGGGRAATTTCCAAATGGCTTCCTAAATGACTTTGAGTTTGTTTCTGTGTTTTAGGCTGAATATGGCTGAGGACATAGCCCAGGCACTGCTTTCCAGCTGTACAAAGATGGTATTTAGCAGGGCCATGACAAGTGATAAGAGCTTTCTTCTAGGTTAGCCTTCCAGGAGCCTTAGAACTGAGAAGCTAATTCTGAGATCGGATATGGCAAAAACAAGAGAATTTTTCAGTAAGTGAATTGCACTTTTAATAAGCTATTCTCTGCCGGTAGCTCTGTGGATAAAATCATTTTCTACTATACAGAACTACTGCCTACAATCACACCCAGAAGCATGGATAGATTTCATTAAAAAAGATGTTGTTAAAGGATGCCAAATCAAGCAGTTAAAAGGTAAAAAATGCCAGCAATAAGATTATTCTCAGGAAAGCTGTTGCTGAGCCAATGACGTAACCTTTAATTATATGATGATATACCCCCCCCCTTTATGTAACTTGATTATTCAGTTTTCTTCGTCTTGATCCAATTCTTTTTGAAGCATTTGGAACACTCCCACTTCTTAAATGATGCAGGAGTCAAGCCTTAAAGGATATACTTGTTTGATTTTTAATTTTTATTCCACTAAAAAAAGAGTGGACCTTTGCTATACTTCCCCAGTGCTGCTAAATGAACGTTGCATTTAATATTGATTTCCTGATCATCTTTTGAATAACCTTTATCATAGTATCTGGATGTTCAGCTCATATTAGTGAGCTGGAAAGCATCTGACCAGGTCTTCCAAACTTGTTTTTAAAGACTGATCTTAATTCCTATGCCCAAGCAGGAAGAATTAAAATTACATTCATTTTCGTTTCTTAACTTCTGAGTACTTGGCTTGGTAACCTTAATTTATTGTTTACATAATGCATGCCCATGGAATGTTCTTGGCTTCAAAAAAAAAGAGCAAAATCAAGTCATGTTATGTGCTGTTTTCGTGGTATCTCCTCTGCTCCTGGATGATGCCCTTACCAAATTGTAAGGTCTTTCTTTAGACCCCAATGCTGTTACCATTCGAAAGAGGAATAAAATAGCTAAGTAATCTACATGTAGGAATAAATTCAACTCCCCCCCTACATACATTTTCTATAATCCTGATTTTGAAGACTGCCTGCCCTTCCACCATCTATCGTTTCCCAACTACTGTAACAGTCATTTTTTAAAAGCAGACTGATTCATGACAAATTAGATGCTCTTAAAATATGACTACCACAGAATAAGAAATTAGAGGAAATAAAGACTAGTAGCCAATACTCTGCTTGCCATTATATCGCTTGTTAGAACTACTGTTACGGCATGGCAGCTTTTTTACAATAACAATAAAAAAAGCCCATAAATTCTAAAGATCTGTGCTGCAATATATTATAAGTTACCTAGTAAATATACAAATTGTTTATGTTTTATTTTTATGGTTTATTACATTACCCTTACCCTTTTATTTCCCATGCATATATTCTGCATATAACTTCTGAGTATCCTATCTGAATCCAAAACTGTATGTTCAGTTTAAGACATATCCTAATTTCAAGGAGAGGAAATTCATTTGGAAAGCCTTATTTGCAACCAATTTCATAAAAAAAAAAAAAAGCCTCCACATCTTCCTAGCTGTTGTACGAAGATGGATGTGTAGTAAATTTGTTAGTCAGTTGTCTTACATCATATCCCTCTGTATGATACTATAAATTGAAAAATATGATAATGAAGAAATTGCAATAACGATTAATAACAGCGCTGATGGATGCATAATTTACAGGGAAACTGCTTTCACCTTCTTTCATTGAAAATGTCCTCATGGTGTCATCATCACCTACTTTCCAACACGGAACAAATAGATTGTGCTGTAAACTTGAAACATCTAAATGCAAATGCCTCAGGCACAACTAGGAGTTCAATGATTTCCAAGCTATTTATCACTGTTGAATTTTGTACAAGTGGAATTTATTGCCTCCAGGCCTTCAATTGACCAAACAATGAATAAAATAAAAAATAAAATCTGCTGAATATGCATCTTTGCACAAGTTGTGAGTAAAGTGTTCTCTTTAAAATCCTTACRGAGAGGTAACCATTTATTGTATCCACTTCTATTTTTATTCATTTTTATACGTTCATAATTTTCTCCATCCTTTGAACTGGTTTATGTAAGAATTGCTTAGTGTCCAGTTATTTTTTAATATTCTGGATAGGAAATTTTAAGTATAATTATAAATGAATTTTGTTTCCAGTTACTACCTTAAGCTTTCTTATTTCTGTTTAAATTATTCTCTTGTGAATGTCCAGTTTGTCCTTCCCCTTAGCTTTATTATTACCTTTGTTACAATATTTATCATTCCCAGCCAAGAATAGGAATCCATTGCATTATTCCCTAAGTACCTGATAAGAGACAGGATCTTTCTAAAGAGTTATAATCCGTAYGGACAGGATAGGCAGAAGATAGGAAAAAAAATCATCATCATTATTATCTGTGTTTAATAGGTAATAAATAGAAGACACAAAAGATGTTTAGGTATTTCAAGTGCTAAGTTGCATATTTAAACACCTCTAAGTACCAGGCCACAGATGACCTTTCCCAAGATATCTTATGTACTACCCCTGCAGGAGCTGCAAAATGAAACAGCAGCTGCTGAGAACCTCTCCATAGCTTTAGCCACAAAACATTTAAAGCCTGAGCACTAGATTCAGCTTCCTTTTTTCATGTGTGAGATAGCACAAACAGCTTTTCTCTTTTTTTGCCCATCCTCATCCCTGGTTAGCCTGCCTTTCTGTACTCCCTGATGGGCCTTGGTGGGAAGGCAGACAGGTCACGCTGCCGTACACCTTCATACCCCCAGCCCGTGGCCTCCCACTGCTCCAGGGCGGATGTCTGCAGTGGGGCATTTCCTCGCGTATGGGACTCCCTGAAACCTTCTTCCTCCGGGATAGACACAAAGCAATATTATTTTTTACTACATTTTTTGTCAAAATTCCACAACTAAATTTCTAAATATAGTTTTATTGAAACCCACTAGCAACGCATATAGCTCCTTATGCTACCTGCTGTTTCTTCTTTAGAGCACCCATTTATTTCATTTCTTTCTTCATGTATTTCACGGGCATCTAGCTTCTCAGGAAAGGCCTTTAAAAGCATATAGTAATTAGCGGCACTGGTTAGTGCAACTGGACAGTTGCATTATCAGATCTACTCACTGTTAGCTGAAAACAGTCATAACCTTCTGTATCTTTTATTCTTTCCTCTCAACTCTCTCAGCTACCACTGTTTATGTATTATTTTTCTTGGCTAGCTGTTTCTCCCATGATGTGATGCTTTTGAGTACTGCACTAGTTTTCAGTTACAAGGTATTGTTTTTGTATGTGTAAATATTTACTGAGAAGTATCATTTATTTGATTCAGAACGTTTGCTTAATGGAGGCTGAGAGGGAAGGTTTCCAAATTTTAAGCATTTTTTGCATAGTTATCAAATTCTTCAACAATAAAAAGAGGGACCAAGTGTATTTTATATACATATATATATATGTGTGTATATATATGTGTGTGTATATGTGTGTACATATATAAATATATATATAAAGGCTGAGTGAAGATGATCTGTTCATTATCAAGTCCATGTAAGTAGATTTTGAATACAGACTCAAAACATCTTTGAGTTTTGCAGCTGAAGAATATGTATGCAATTTAATTGGTCTCTGGTTACATCCGTATTTTCATAGTTGTAGCTCCACATATGACTCCAAGATCCCCAGTCAGTCATACATCTTCAGACTGACTCACATTCTGACTAGTTTGGAGTGAACCTGCTGGATTTCCAAGAAGAAAAACACAGATGCAGAATAAATTGTAACTTACAGTCCAACTTGATTTCTACAGGCAGTATGGATGCAGATGGCTCTGGGTAATTTATACTTCAATCAAATGTGAATGTAGTTACCAAAAGCTCTGTGGTTATACACTGTGGCTATGCTCTTCTATAAAATGGAGATAAATTTTTTTTTCCAACATTTCCCAATTTGCCTTTGTAAACTCTTCATGTCACATTGTATCTATAAATTAATTAATGTAATTGAACCCTTATCTTTAGGAAATAGAAATAACTATATTCATGGAAATCATTTGCAATCATGCTGAAAAAGAAAAGAAAATATTAAATATCTTTGGCTATAGATAAGCAATGTACAGAAAGTGGTGTTAGGAATGACAAGCATGGCCCTTCTAAGTAGTAATTTAATTTACAAATACACAGAGGTAAGTACATTATGCATTAAAAAAATGCTTGCACAAGAGAAGGGTGAATACCTGGGAGTTCAGCTGACACGACTTTGCCTTGCAGAAGAGAAAGCAAAGGGTTTGTGTGTAAAAAGAGAGAGAATGAACCTGTGGTCCTATATCAAAGAGAGAAGTAACCAGGACAGCAGCAAWCAAGAGTGCCTAACTCTTCAAAAATAGAGTGGCTTGCGTGTTTTCCTCTGTGACCGTTCAGAGATGCGTGTCCCCCGTTTGGGAATGAACAGGGTATACTTTAGGACAGTGCAGCTCTCACTGCTGGTTTCTGCTGCGCTGCCAGGCCCTGAGTTCTGGTTTCTGCTTGGCTTGATATACTGAAGGAAAAAAARCATGGAAAGGTGACGAGAAGCACTCATCTCAAAAGGCTCTCCAGCAAGGTTAGTCTTTTCAATTAATATATCCTTATAAAGGCACACTTTCAAATTCTATTTCATAGTAGATGGGGATATTTGTCTTTAGCTACTAACTGACCAGCCTACTCTAGCTGCAACTGAATTTCTGTCCGCTGATGCAGTTTGGCTGGCCTCTGGTCTCTGCCAGTTTGTTTAAGCTACACACACGAACGGTTGCCTTTAGGATCTCCAAGATTAGCATGTAGAGGAKAGCCTGTGGCCAACACTGACTTCATTTTTTGTAAGAATTGTGGGTCATGCTTTTGACTCCCTATATTACTATTTCTCAAGTCCATTAAAAAATCTTTCACATCCTTCTTTCATTGATATTTCCTTCCTTCTCTTGTATTAATTCCCAGTTTATTTACTCTGAGCCAATGCAGCTACCACTGAAGATAATGGTATAATCAGTCACTTTAAACAGACCAGGATTCTGACCCACAGAATAATCTACAACACAAAACCAATCCTTGTTTTCATGACACAGAGACTCCCTGACTACCAAGTTAGTATAATTTCTTTTGCAATACAAGGATAGTTAAACTAAGGACAGGTACATTATCACATTCAGCTGCTTCTTCAGCTGTACAGGGATATAACAATAGTCTCTGCAGAGCAGCCCAGCAGTTGGGGTAGGGAAAGATTACGGGTATTAGTCTGTCATGGAGCATGTGGTTTCCAGTACAGCTCTGAAATTCTCCCCACAGGGGACTGCTGCGTCCCCCAGGGCATAGCCTTATGGTCTGTCTCTGCTATGGTTGCATCTCTTCTAATGAAAGTTCCATCTAACATGGCCCATTCTTGCAAAAGGCTTCAATGAATCTGCATTTTTGCAATGAAAATTGGTTTGTCAGGAAATTCCTGTCTACTTCTAATGAGGCTGAATATCAAAAAGTGATTCCAGAGCAATGATTGCATGCTCAGTGGACACAAACACATCTAGTGATGTTTTCAGTGTGGGAAAAAGTACAGTCTTGCAAAAATTTAAATGCCATTGGTCTCTCTCACTCTCTCTACTGCCTTTCAGAACAGTATAATTTGAGAGTTCCCTRCTATGTGTGTATGTACAGCACGGTTGAAAGGGCAAGGCACTGAATGGCACTCTGCTCTTTTAAAATGCACAGTTCAATCTATGGCAAACCAGTATTTCTTTGGTGAATTGTGTGCAGTAAGCAGACTGTTCATGACAGCTCTATGAATAATAATAGTGATTTTATCATGATGCTTTTGCTCTTGCTGGATATTATTATGCAAGGCTGTTCTACAGTAACTATTATTCAGTAGTAACTTGCAGAGAAGCTCAAAGGTTGCAAGTAGAGAAAAATGGTTTCCTTACTTTTTGTATTTATTTCTGTATTTACAACAGCTCTCTATTTAGCATCTCCTACAGATTTAATCATTTACCTTCTTTCTGTGTGCAAGACAAAGGTTCAGGAGAAAGATAGGCAGAGTTGTAAGAAGACGTCGTTGTGCATGAGAACACCTTTGAGAGTTTTTCCTTTCCTCTTCCCTCTCTCCTTCGCTGGTCTCATAAATTCCAGGCACCTCCTGTTTACCCAGTGATCTCCCAGCCTGGGTAACCATATGTATCCTCCCGTTTAGCACTTGCTCCAGAGAAGCTGGCCTCCTTGTCTCTTCATCCTTGCTAGAATCTGCTGTAATGACAGAAGGGTTAATAAAACACACAGATTGAGGACAGAGTGACTAAGAAGCTGAATACTGGGTTTTTGAAGTAAGTCACTGGAAAAGTGAGATTGAGAGAGCAGCAGCTCAGAATCTTGATCTTCACAGATCCTTGTCCAGGAGCAATGGCTCTCTTTGGTTACCACTTCCCAGAACAATGGCAAGCAGCAAAGGGGTCATGTGGTTCATACCCTTCTGCTTTGTTAGCTGGTCATTCCTGTGGGCTATCACAGCCGTGAGTGCAGGAGGTCATGACCACCGAGAATCAGTGGATCCGTCAGGTGTCTTGGAAGCATCTCTGGAGGCTGTATATAAGGAGGGCTCTAAGGGCAAGTGTTGGAGGATTCAAGGGAGGCCAGCTATCACAGAATCACAGAATGGGTAAGATTGGAAGGGACCTCTGGAGACCATCTAGTCCAACCTCCCTGCTCAAGCAGGATCACCTAGAGCATCTGAGACAGGGTTGCATCCAGGCGGGCTTTGAGGATCTCCAGAGAAGGAGACTCCACAACCTCTCTGGGCAACCTGTGCCAGGGCTCCATCACTCTCACAGTGAAGAAATTCCCCCCTCACCTGAGGCGGAACTTCCTGTGGTTTGTGCCTGTTACCTCTTTCTTGTCACTGGGCAACACTGAAGAGTTTGTCCCCATCCCCTTGACACCTTCCCTTCAGGTACTTGTACACATTGATAAGATCCCTCCTCAGGCTTCTCTTCCCCAGGCTAAACAGGCCCAGCTCTTGCAGATGCTCCAGCCCTCTGATCATCCTTGTAGCCCTACGCTGGACTCTCTCCAGTAGCTCCATGTCTCTCTTGTACTGGGGAGCCCAGAACTGGACACAGTACTTGAGATGAGGCCTCCCCAGGGCTGAGTAGAGGGGCAGGATCACCTCCCTCCACCTGCTGGCAACTCTTCTTAATGCACCCCCAGGATACCATTGGCCTTCTAGGCCACGAGGACACATTGCTGGCTCATAATCAACTTGTCAATGATAGTAGTTCTGCAGTAATGAAGCCATRTCATTCATTAGACAAATATTAGTGTTCTTAGCTGAGCAGACATCTTCAATGAGGTGATTTTCTGCCTGAATATATCAACTAAAAGTAATCAAGCTTGAAAGTTATGATAAYGTCATAAATAATCTTGGTTCATATGCAGTGAAAGAGCTGTAGTGTTTGTATAAGCAAAATCTAGAAAAGTCTAAGAGAACACATGAGATATAGATTAGATTACTAATTCAAAAAGAAATATGTTTAATAGGCCATACTATAAAGGAGAGTAACACCACTACTTTTTTTTTTTTTTTTTTTTTTTTTCTTCAGCAGTGTAAGTTTTGCTTTTGGATACTATTATAGCTTACTGCTATGCCATCTTATCTTGCCTGGGAAGCCATTCTGGTTTTGTGCAGTATGCCCTCTAATTGCCTCTTCTATTTTCTGTTGAAGATCTTTTTGAGTCTTGTCTGCTTGTTGCCTCCATAAATTGATTTTTGTGAATACACTAGAGAAGATACACTAGGAAGTGCCTATCACAAGCTTTGGCTTGCAGACCCAGGGAAGCAGAGGAACTGATGTCATGGTGACTCAGTCAGAGAATTCCCTGAGCCACTGGGGTACTCCCTTGCTGTGCTCATTTCCTGAAAGGGTGTGTGTGAGAGCAACGGTATCAAATCCATACCCTTCGCACTTTCCTAGAAGGGTACATCTGACTTTGCATTTGCTATAAGCCATGAAGGCAAGAAGTAACATTTAGAATAAATGATAAATGAAGATCAAATTATTATTATCCCTAAGGACCCCTCCAGTATTATCTGCATATCTACACACCTTCTGGTCTTCAGATTTGTCCCTTGCTTTCTTTTTTCTTTTTTTATAGTAATTTGATTTCTAAGAGACTAAGTCCTACAAATACTGTTATATATGTCTGACCTTAAATATATGCTATCCCATTACTTTGGAATTTTTTCAACATATGTCTCTGCAATTTATCACTTTTTTCATTTGTTCATATAACATATGAGATTATCATTGTTCTACTTGAGAATTGTTGGGGAGGTGTTTGTTTAATCATTTAGTTTTGTTTTTTTTTACTCAACATAACAACACAAGCACAAAACAAAAAATTGCTTCTGCTTTGAATAAAGCACTCTATACAAAATATTGGTTCTTTCAGTGTAAATCACTTAAATCTTTAATATAAATATGTCTCCATCTTTGGAAAGTCTATGCAAATGCATTATGGAAACTCTGACCAATTTCATCCCTTAATTTTTTTTTTGGGGGGGGGAGTGTCCCTTGCATATTCATGCATGTTTCTGGAAACTGTCGGACTACCGCACTTCACAGCTAATTGCAACAACAACAACGAAAAGGGCTGACTTGGTTCATATAAAAAGGAATTTCCCTCAGACCAGGGCTGTATGGTATCAGTTAAGCTAGGTGGTGCACTTCAGTGCTCATGTCACTGCTGACTTTTGGTAAATTATGCTATGGTTGTCGCATTTTTCCTGGCAGCATCTCCCAGTTGCTGTACTTTGGGGAATTAGGTTGCAGCAATGAAAACACGATGTTTCCGGTGYTGTGTCATGCCAAGGGAAATGAGATCATAATTCAGATGATGTATTTGTCCACGGGAATTCAGCAGGCACCTTTAGAAACAAAAATTGCTAAGGTATGGGTAACCATGGCTAAAAAGTGAATGTGTATCTACAAGAAGGAAACTCACAGTGGGAATAATTCTGTTACGGAAAGGTATTATATTGATCCTAAAGGCTAGTGCTTTAAATATCTACTGAAATTTATTTCGTCTCTGATTCTTAAAAAGACAACTCTTTATTTTGTCTTCCAATGTTGTAAGTGCAAGCCAGATATCTTTGAGGAGCATTTGCCTTGGAAGATTTTTTCAGATAATTCCAAGTAAAATTAGGATGGAGTATTTAATTTGCTTAAAAAAAATAGTCTGACATGAAAATCAGAACAGGCATATTTTTGAAAGGTATATTTGTTCTAGCTCTGGGATGTGCTAGAATTTTAACATACAGTATTTAATTTTATCAAAGATGGATTTATATATGGAGAGGATAAGGAATTCTTATACTAGTCTGGGGAGAGCTAACTGCCCGAATACAAGGCCCRAACACCACACCCCACTTCAGGGAGATCCAGATCTATAAAGCCACCTCTGAATTCAAGGATTGTCGAGTTTTGCAGCTAGATTAAAATCTGAGCTGCAGAACTCAGAGCTACCCCAATTTTGGATAAATATCTGATATGTGAAGTTATCTGGTCCCCAAAGCTTATAGGAAATCTTAAGAGAAAGACAGCTTTGGAGACTTGCTCCCTCTCTGATGACTATTCACCTCATGAGATAAGAGGGGTTTTATGGAGTTTGAGTGAAAGGGAGTACAAGAGCTGGTATTCAATGACTCCAGGCAAAGTTGTGAAAGGCGCAAGCATCCATTGCTTCTGACAGAGTGAAGGGCAAGGAAATATGTAGTCTCATATTCAAAAGGCTGATGAGAAACAGAAATTTATCTTAGCTGATTCAAACTGCTAAAGTYCATAGGAYAGTAGTGATTCAGCAACTGGTCCATCAGCAGTCAAGGCATAGCCAGGAGTAACCCTGAAGGAGGAGTGATACAGTCATATCAGARATGCTCCTGAAGAGTATCAGATATYTGAGCATCATCCAAAGAAGAAAACATTGTAACAGGGGTGGCCAAATCATGGATCTTGAAGAGGAAATATGGAGTAGATTTTTTAAAAATAGAAAAAGGAAAAATGATACCATTTAGAGCTTTGCCTATACTTTTGTGACTGTACCAGAAAGACGTTCCTAATTACCATAGGCCTGGCAACAAAGYTACCATGATTATCTACATGCATAGGAATATGCAAGAAAATGTCAAAAGTGACACTGAGTTTGAGAGCTGGAGAGGAATGGTTAAGCTGTCAAAAGCAATGGAGCATGGAGGAAGAGTGGAAGGTTCAAATTAAAAAATTACGTGTGATCCTTTTGAGCTTCAGGTGACAAGGACTACATCACACTGTCAATACACCTCACCTGATAAAATGGAAATAGACAGGAGAGGGAGGTGAAAATATTCAGCCTGGGACTAAGAGCAGAAAACATGAGGGAAAAAAAAGTGTACAGTGAGAAAACAGGAGGCTGGAGTGGCTTTGAGACAGTCCCATGGAGAGAAGCTGCTCTAAAAGATGCTGAAAAACCAATAAAGGAGGTAAACACAGAGCCACAAGGGGGTACTGCCACAAAGGCCAAGCAAGGAAAGAGTGATCAAGGGTATCAGATTAGACAGGAAGGTCAAAGAGGACACAGAAATCCCCCTGTTAGCCAGAAAGAGGTCATTTGAGACCTTGGTGAATTAGTTTGAATGGGCAGGACTGGAGCCAGATTGCAGTGAGTCAGAGGAAAGGAAATCAATGCAGTGGTCGTAAACAGGCCTTTCAAGTCACTTAGAAGTGAAAGAGAGAAGGGAGGGCTGTGAGAGAAAGAAAAGCTGACCTATTTGTACTGGAAATTCACAAACAATGTTCTGCTTATCCCTTTCCGCTCGTCAATATATGAATTACCTTATTTTTTGTTTTCTGGTGGATTTCACTGTTGTGCGTGTTCATTCTGAAGACCAGAGAATTTTCCAGACTCCCTGATTTTAACAGTCACCCATTAATACATCTCAGGCACCTACCCAAAGAAGCACATATGTATAGTAGCCTGTATGAATTCCTGTCTCTTAAATTTATTACTCAGTCTCTATTTAGCCATAGGATTTCACTTCTTTTCTGTGTAATCACTGCTTGTGTGATGTCTGGTGTTGGAGTTCATTGGTGCCAAACTAAAATTAAATTTGTTTTTAAATCCCTGGAAATCCTACAGAAACATGAAGTGAATGATTGTACTGTAGAGCACACTGTAGACAAGCCTGGCGTGCCATGCTGTTTCTCTGAAAGCATGTTTATGCTTTTGAATGCATGTATTTGTCCCATCACTCACAGATTTTGCCAGTATGGCAATGTTTGAAAGAGAAAACCATTTTGATAAAAATATGACTGCATTTGTTTTGTGTATGCTCCTGCTTAGGATTTAGTCACATAATTCTTGCTAGAATGAAAAGGTAAAAAGCTTGGAGTAGGAAATGTTTGAGAATTACGTTGGAATACGGACTCATGATTTCTGGCACTACCTTTGAGGTCAGTAAGGAATAACTTCTGCTTGGAAGAAAAAGAGTAAAAGAGCTGAGAATTTCCACAGAAGTTTGCAAAAACACTTGCTGTCTGATTTTAAGACCACAATTTTCAAGTTTTCTTCATGATGCTTTTCTTCATGATGTCTTGATTTTACAGAGAGAACACCCAAAAAAGAAGGAAAAAAAAMMCCACACTTCTAATCACTGACTGCTTTTGAAAATTTGGCTGAAATGTCATGTTTTATACCAGAGGGTCCTGAAGCAGGCACTGCAGGTCACCAGTGATCCACGAGCAACACACACACTTTCCAAGGTGGCCTGCAAAGGGTTTTAAGTGTGGGTGTTCCTGACTCAAACTGCAGATGGATCAGGAGACACCGGCCACAGAGCCACTTTTAGCTATGCTCTGCCCATAGCTTCTCAATGGGCCACCAGCCAGGGCTCTAGGAGCCCCAAAGCTGCCCATGTCAGCCTCAGGGTGTTCCCTGTCTCATTTTGGCTATGGTTTGGTGTCACACCTGATAAGTGGTTCTCCATGAACAAAACTTTTAAAACATCTCAAGCTATAATGTATCTTAAAACAGAAAATTACTTTCAGAAAATTGAGCTCCACCTTTCTCCTCCTGAGTAGCAAAAGTTTATTGGGTTTGATTTTTTGTTTTTAATCCATAACTTTACCCAAGTTAAATGAATAMCATCTAGAATAGAGTTAATTTCAAGTTATAAATAAAAAATCTAATGGATTTATCCCATTTTTCATAGAGTGAATTTCCCTCACTTCAGATTTTCCAAATGTGTTTTTGATTTGCAGATATGCATGAAATACTCTGCACAAATACATCTGTAAATACGCTGTGTTCTGAAGGTGTCTGCAGAGACTATTAATAGTATATGGTTGGTCATCAAGTTCTTATGGAAAATTTTCATCCAGGATTTAATTAATTTTACAGTTTTAAAAGAAAACATTGTCTTTAATAAGCTGTGAATAATCTTGATTGCACACATGCACACACAAACACATACAGTTCATCCATATCTGAATACAAGATTTTGGACTTGAAGGCATTCCCTAAATTTCTTGTGAAGAAAGCCCAATAGGAGAGCCAAAACTTAAATCGTGAGACTTTCCTTTTGGGATAGGTTCCCAGGTGGTTTACACTGCTGTAATTTTATCATGGGCAAGGTAAATACRTCTGTCTTTCAACCTAGCAGTGCAATTCACATCCTCTGCAAAGGCTCAGCTAGACACCATCTTCCACCTCCACAGGACTATCACACGAGAAACAGCCTGCCTGACAACATTTCAGTTCTCCCCCAGAAAAAGAAATGCATTGACAAAGTCATTATTAGCTCTTCCAAATTCACTTTGGTTATAGAGCTGGTTAGGTAGGGATGAGGTGCTGTACCCATGTAAAAGGACTGCTCGTACTTCAGCAACTGCTTGGCCACTCCAGAGTCACAGTTCTATGGCATCACACAGCTTTCTCCAGGGCCTGTAACATGGTAACCCATAGCTGGACATAGCCATTTCCATTTAATGGGATTTTTTTTAGCACATATCCATCAAATAGGATATTCTCCTTTCTTTTTTGTCTTTCAAATGTCTTCAGAAACTCATTAGTCATAAGCGTAACAGAATTCAACGTGTGACGTCCCAAGGATTACTTGTGCTTCACTTAACAGTTAAATTTGGGGCTCTCACTTTCCCCTGCAATGTACATTATGCACAAAGTACAGTTATTTTACCTCAGCTGAGTTAGTTTAAGGTGCTTTTGACAAAATTATGAAGGCCACTGTTAAGAGTTTGCAAATTCACAAGTACTACCAATACTGCTAGGAAGCCAAACTAAAGCAACAGTGTCCGAACAAAATATTCATAATCTTTCCAAGAATTCAACAATATTCATACTTATTTAGTTCCTACCTAACAGGCCTTACTATCCTGGCAAATCGTCCTAAAATTGTGCAAGGTTTTCTCATGACTACAGATAGCAGGAAGCCACTAGAAATATTGCAAAGTATGGGTAATTTTTCCAATATTTTTGCCATGTAGCTGGATTTTCTCACAGCACCATCTGATTGTGGTGTCAGCTTCTGAATCTCATTAGGTAAAAATAAAGGGGTTCTGATTTTTGACATCCCTCGCTGAATATTAACAAATTGTAAAGTCATGAGTTTCAATGATGGTATTTCTTAGTAAAGTGAATAAATATAAAGAAAAAATGCAATACGTATATCACAATATATAGAAGAGATGCAAAATATCACATTACTTTGAAAGGATAAGGAGCAGTGTTTGCAATTCTAATAATTTATGTAACTATAATTGCTAAGTTACAAAATTCCTGTCCTAACCTTGCCACTATAAAATGCAGAATTTTGGCCCATTCGGCATAACAATGTGTAGTCATAGTTTCAAAAAGTCTAATGTCATGGCATGCTTTCTATCAGCAATTAGAGTACTCTGTTAATAGCATTTCAGAATACTGCAGCTGTGGCATGACCTCAAGCTCTTTGAGTACAGCACCCATTGGAGTCAATGGACATTTTGATGAGCAAGTATCAAAAAACTCTTTTAATCGGCATAAGGGACAAGCGAAAACAGGGCAAAGTAGCTGAGTGGGAGACTGGTTTTATACTGTGGTCAGTAGCTGGAGCAGGTTAGAGAGGAGAGCCTGTTTGAATCAACCTTTCAGTAACAAATGAAGAATAGAGCTCCAATTGCAGTGTTGCACTGCAGGAGAATGGAAATTCAGATTAACTGAAGGTAGGGGGAGAAAGGTGACTTTTATCCAGAAATGCAGAATTTTATCCTGATGTGCAATGAACCAGTTCAATCATCAGTATTGTTCATTTTATTGCTGATAAACACTTTGCATTTATAGAGCCAAAACAGTGTTTTGCCTAAGAGGAACAAATGCAAAACAGTTTTAAGGAATGAAAATAAAGCATTGCCAAATTGTAGGCAGACTATTTCAGATTGGTTCCTGCTTTCTTTTTCATGAAGAATTACACATTGCATTATGCATGTTAATACAATGCGTTTTCATTAAATACAAAATAATAATGTGAAAGAGTAAGGAACAAATGGAGTTAGACACTTAGCCTGAGGAACTGGGCTCAAAATCCATCAATTTTATTCATGCATTTCCTACTGCTTTTTACTTTAGGCTAGCCAAGTTCTCTGGCCTCTTCCTGCCCATTCTGTAGAAGATGAAGCTCACAGCTTGTGGTTATTCTGGACAAAAGCTGCTTAAATACGGTTACCTGAAAAGGTAGGATGGTCACTTTTTCTTAGAGGTGACTTCTTTTGACTATTTCCCTGTCTCTTGAATGCAGAGTTGGGCCTCTGCTAGGTATCCCCCAAATGAGGTATCCCCTCATTTGCTGTCTTCAGGAATGTGTCAGTCTAGTATTAATTAATTTTCTTGTATATTTATAGTTGATATGCCTTTCATAAATCCCATATACCTAATTACTCTTCTAAGTAGAAAGACTCCTATGCTTTTCTTAGCGGCACCTGCCTCTGGAATTTCTGTAACAAAATGCAAAGATTTCTCTGGATGCATCAGTAGAGACCTCCAAAGAATTTCAGAAGCCTAACTAGATTTTTATGAGAGCTTGATTAAGTGAACTTGAGCTCTTAATGCATCTTACTTTAGTATTCCTTTTAAATTCATGGCAACGAGATGATCTGAGCCTGTGCACAGTTTCTATGCTAGYTGTGATTCCAGGAATGATTCTGAAATCCCATGTCCAGCAGCACACCCTGCTTTCCCCCCACATCCTGGTTCCTAAAGGAGAGGAGGACAGGGAGGGGGAAGCCTGGGCAGGCAGCCCAGACCAAGCTGTTATCTCCATGGTCAGTTATCTCCATGGTCAGTTATCTTCGTACTCAGAAAGGCTGGGTGCCAGGACTGCAAAGCACCCTCTGTAATGCACCTGCTCTCAGCTCAAATGCAACCAAAGACTCCAGCTCACAACAGAACAAAAAAAACTAGTAAAATGAGGAAAGATCCAAATAGAATTCATCTCCTGGGGGCATTTTTGACACAGCTTTAGGCTTCATGACATATTCAAAATAGGTATTAGGTATTTATTGTCAGGTATAAATAAAACCTGGTGATACATACAGACCTAAAAGATTTTTCTCAATGACAGAGGAACTAAAGTAGTTACTCTCACCAATTACTTGGCTCTGCACCTTTTTTAAGACTTTGTGATTCATCCCCTGTGAAGACACCTCTAGGTCCCAGACGCTTTTGCTATTTTATAAGAAAGGAATAACAGTGTCATAGGATAGAGGGAAACCCAAATCAAAAAGGTCTCTTCTCTAAACTGCAGGCTCTCTAAACCAGGAGAAAGTAGGTTACATCCTATAGCATTTTTCTGTCTGTCTAGATTAAAGAAATAGCATTTGTCATTCCTAAAGTCTTTGTGATACAGATGCTGAGCTAAAAAGAGTGAGGATTGAATCAAACAAGCCCCCTCCCACCATCCCCCTTCTAGTGCTGCCTTATAGCAGAACCTCAGGCAACATGTCCTGGGCGCAGCTGTGATTGGGGCTGAGTGTTGAAGGGAATCTCCTCTGGGGTCCCCTGATGTGCTCAGGTGTGCTTATAAAAAGAATTAGGGATTTTATAATTAAAATGTGCCAGAACCCTAAGTAATCCCATAGCACATGCATGAAGCACTTCCCGTGTCCTGTCAGGCTTCCAGTTTTCACCAGTTCTGAAATTTGCCTTAGAATTTCCTGCCTCTCTTTCTGTAGCACTAAGCAGGTCTGCAATTGAGTAAAATGATCATCAAGTAATCAAACATCTGTCATCCCTACTGTAAGACTTGCTCTCTCTCAAAAAAAGAAAAGAAGAAGAAGAAGAAGAAGAAGAAGAAGCTGGACATCTTCTCATGGAGTGGTGGTGAGATCTTCGCAAAAAAGGATATATCTGCTCTGTTCTTCTGAGACTTCATCTGAAAGGCATAGCTGAAGAACAGCTATAAAGCTCAAGTGAAGCTGTTCGCTGATATGTACATACCAGTACTATGAAATGAGGTAGACTATGAAGACAGGTAGAGGGTGAATTCTTATCCATAACAGAATAATTTCCTTTAAAATGCAGACCTTTAAAATGCACTATTTATGTAATATTAAAGAGAGAGAACACATTTCAGGCTTTTAGGATGTGAGAAGACGGTTGATGGTTAGTGAAGGAAAGAAAAGGAATATTAAAGAACAGAGGATCATCCAGCCTGGATCAGTGCAAATGAGTACTTCTTCTACTGTCACTTTTTAAGGCAAAGTTTCTGCACTATTAGCTGGCTGAATACTTGCTTATTTTGCATTTTTAACACTACATTCTGTACAGTGCCACTACTATGAGGAAGTGAAATTTATTGCAGTTTGCAGGAGTTTTATGACTTGGAACAACGAAGTGATTTAAAAGGAGTGAACATTTTAGTAAAGATCTTTTTTTTTTTTAACAGTGCTATCCAATTGTAAAATGGAAAAAAACATAGGTAAGAGGATTAGGCTAAATCATGAATAACTGCCAATTTCCTTCTCTTCCTGGAGTAACACAATGTATCAAAGGTTTAAACCATTTCAGACAAGTTTTAAACTTCCTAGTGGCATAGCATAAAAGAAGATATTATTCAGCATAAAGTGTTTGCAGATTTGTTAGTTTTTAAAAGGACTCAGTGATGCCTGCAGAAATTATCCACATCCATAAACTCACATGAATGTGAAGAATATGAAAAGAAATACATTAAATATTGAGGAAATTTGGATCTGTATATGTCTTGGACACAAAATCTAGGCATGAGGGATCATAAAGCGAAGATAAGGACTTCCGGCTCCTAAAAGCCTTTGTGAACCCAGATTGTGCTAGATACAGAGACATGAACTGGGAATTGCAGCCAGGTGTTGGTAATGTATTCTGACTATCAAAGACTTTCCCGTGGATCAGAGCCTGCCTCAGTACAGAGGGAGCCCAGATGGATCATTTAAACCAACTTCCGAGTTAGAGAAGTCCAGCGTGTTATGCAGAGTGCAGATGTGCTTCAGCCCTYGTGCCCAGGGGTGAAGGGCACGGCTGCTCTCCTCTTGCAAGTCAGCTGAAGGCAGAGGCAAAGTGACCTCAATGAGAGCCAGCAGAGTAGCTTCCATCCACCCTCCAGGTGAAAGAGGAGAGATGACAGCTAGGTGCTGAGGGTGACCCAGTGAGGAGCCGTGCACATTCATGGTGGCTGTAAGCAAGCTCCTTGGCCAGGCTGGGAATGTTACCAGCACTATCTGCAGACTGAAGGTGAGCTTGGAGAGTGAGCAAAGGTAGCTCACATCCACTTGAAAAATACCATGTAGACATACTCTCTCCAAGAAAGGAATGAATAAACAACTCTGGCTGGATGATCAAAAGTGATGGGATGCCTGCAGCTCCCAAGCCTTGCAGACAAAGACTTGCAGATTCAGATTTTTCCAGCAGCTGCACCCAGACAAGCTTGTGTAAGTCTGCCCTGGATGGAGGAATGTTGCAAGGCAGGCTTGCAAGCCAGAGCTTGTGCAGACACCTTGGTCATGGGCCTTTCCCACAATATGCAGTAGGAGAGTGAGATAGGCTCCCTTCAGGAGCACACAAAATCTCCCTGCATGTTTTTACCCAGAAGAAGTGAAATAATGGGGAGCAGCTATGGGAGAACGAACACAGGCATGAGCTGCCCATCCTAACCTCCCAGCAGGGCAGCTGCAGTCTGTGAGCAGGCATGCAAACAGGGCCAAGAAGCCTGCAATTTCTAAGGAAAAGGCAGAAAGTACTGCTTAAGTGGCGCAGGCTCACCTAGCCTCGGAGAAAAATGTATGGGAGTGATTTCCCCGCTTCCAGCTGTTTAAGAGACATTCTTAGTTGTATGCAAATGAGAGCAAGAATCGTGTTTAGCCAAAGTGAGACACAAGTGGTTTCACTGCTGAAACAAGCTCACTGATTTTCCGTCTTCCTTCACCACCCACTTGGACAACTGTGACAGCCTTTGGTGGAGGTGCCCAAGCCATTGGCAGCTCACTGTGATGGTGTCCGAAGTGATGGGACCACAGGGGCACCTCAGCCCTCACATATCCTAATATTTGATAAATTCTCAGGCCATGTCACACCTAATTAGGAATGAAATGTAATAATGATAGCCAAGCGAGAAATTTCCCACTGGGAAAAAAATACAAATCTTTTTTCTGTAACTTTTCTTTATTCAACATCACGCTAAATCTAAATCTCATAAAATCTGTTGAAAGCAAAAATCATTTCGGATTTGATTTTGATTCCTTATCTTCAACTTTTTTAAAATGGCATGTTTATTCAAGCTGGGAGACTGGAATTTTCAAGAAAAAAATAATAGTTTTGTCAATTTCTTTTAATAGTTGAAAAATGAAGGGAAACAACCTTTTGCAATTGACAAGTTTGATGTCAGTGAATCCATATGTTCAGAAAAATTCATAGTCGGAATTCCTACCTTGTCTAATAAATGCCTCAAATCACACCTTTCTCAGACTAAGACTACCCTTTTTTTGAAGCAGATGATTGAACCATGCTTTTCTGTGATTCATATTTATCCCAGCATGAATTTGCACACTTGTAATGTCAAAAGGAGTAAGCTTCAGTATGACCAAAATAAATAAATAAATAAAACAGCTCAGGCTTTCCTGTAGAAGACACTTAAATAGCATGACAAATTACAAGATCCCCCCTTTAGCCTAAAGGTAAAAATGGATGTAGAGATCAACAGACAGACTGATAAGCATGAAGAATACAACTGTACCTGGAAAGTATTATAACCTTCAACACCACTTGGCACATTATAATATCCATTGCTGCGAGCTGATGCAGCTTAAAAGGTTAACAAATTTATACATGCCTAGCAGTCTCATTTCTAGACCAGATCTTTCCAAACGTGTCACATGCACTCATCCTCACTGAAGATTAACCGCACAACAACTTTGAAGTGTTAAGCTGTATTTGAGTTCTGGGGAAACAAACCCAGGCCACAATACTTCCAGCAAAGCAGAAATAGCTTGCCGCTTCATAGTTCAAGTACATTGCTTGATTTTCTAGAAACTTTCCCAGAAACATTCAACTTCAGTCTGTGACTCAGCAATAGAAAATGTTGCATACAAAGGAATTTTAACAAAAAAAAAAGTATAAAGAGTAAAAAGAAAACCCTTAGTTCTGCTCAAGCTGTTCCTATTTAATTATGGATTCAAGACTGCAACAGCATAATTATTAGCCCCGTCTGTTGTTCCTCTTTATTTCAGGGTTTTACTTTGCATTACATTCATGCTTTCAGGAGAGAATAAAGACGATGCCTTCTAAAAGCTGTTTACCACTTTCAGTAATTGCATACTGTTATGTGCATATCTTCAGATGTTATGGCCATAAAGCCATCCATCACACRCTGAAGAGTCCAGTTCAGTTGTTAGTAACTCATAAAATTCACTCACACAGAGATATTTTAATAGTTACTTGGCTAGAAGTGACTATGAAATGTTATTGTAGGTAACTGACTACATGTTTTTCTCTGAAGACTGCTCTAAGCATTTCTCTGTAAGGTATTCCTGTTCTCTGTGTGCATCTTTCTTCCTCAAACAATAAAGGGAATCCTTCAGGTGCTGCTGATTCTGTAACCGCCTTTACAGTTGGGTAAGTGCTTGCCAGGGTTTGATTTGTTCCACCAAATTGCTTTTATGTCTTCTAACTGCAGCAAACTTAGAGGTGCTTTTATTTTCCTCCTGGTGTTTAGGGGAAGTTGTGCTTCYTATCAGACTTAGCTGATAAACTCATGCTTTGCCTTATTTCTCTTTGCTTTCCCTTTAAAACYTTTTTCTTTCTCTCTCTCTCTCTCTAGGTTTGTGATTTGGAAGGTGGGTTTAAAACCAAGGAGAAAGGCAGGAGAGTCTCTGCCGAGCCACGGGCTCCGGGCAGGAACAGGGCTGTGCTCCCGGGGCACGGCGGTGCGCTGGGGCGGCCGGTGCTGGGACAGGAGGCAGCAAGCAGGGCGCAGGGACTGACTGGGGGCATCGGTCAGCTGCAAATTGCTTTCCCTTTCGGAGGGGRGAAAGGGCGCGGAGGGATTCTGAATCACAGGTTTGGCCTTCTCAGAGCAGCTTTCGTACTGCATCTGGCCCTAGAGTCTGCTGAAAATTAAAATTTAGTTCTAAAGCTGTAGTTTTTCTCTCTAAACAAATCAAACTTTCCTTAAGGAAATGTAAAGGAGAAGATGAAAGATATTTTCTTTTCTGGGAGTTATTTCCAAAGGGRGAAAAATGTCCTGAAGCTGGCTTTAAAATCTGATTTTCAGACTCTGATCGGTCCATTCATAAATCCTCCTGCAAGTGAACTAACTTTGCCTAAATATAATTTATTTTTTATTTTACTTATTTTTTATTTACTTGTCTTCATCTTCTACCTCATTTCCAAGGAAATGATAACCTTCCTCTCATCTATCCACTCAACCTCCAGKCTGAATGTAATTTGGTTTAATTTAGTACAACACAACATGTTTTTWAAAAAATGAAGGAAACATGAACTTCCAAGAAAAAAATGTATGGCAAGGTGTCACCAGGAAGACTTGAAAAGAGAATGAKATACAGATACATAAAGCACATTTCTCAAAAACAAAAAACAGGACATGCAATGCAAATTTATACTGGAGCAAAATCAAAGGCAGTAAAGTCATTTCAGTATTAGCCATGCTCTCAATCTCTTTGCTTTTTAAATATTTTCTCTTCCTCACTCCTTTTTCCTTCTTGTCTTTTTGTCCTCCTTCTGCTTGAGAACACAATGAAGGGCCAGCATCACTTACCCTGAGTAGCACCCTATTGAGAAACAGTCCTGTGAAACCCAGTTTCTCTGCTTAGGGAGAACTGGTGGTTGATATTGCATGGCCAATTACACSAGTCAGTGCATCTGATTTCTGCACCTGACTGAGGTATTTAGAAGGACTTTGGTAGGCTGCAGGACTTTGATTTTTCTGCCCTGGAGAAGAAAAAAAAATAATGTTCATTCCCACTGAGCACAACCTTTTTTCGAAGAAGCCTCATCCATTCCTTCCTCCACCTCTGGAAAATATGGTTGCTTTTTACAAGTTAATCTAACTCTTTTGCTAGAGTAATAATGACATTATTATGACATTATCCTCTTAACCTTCTGCATAGATGTTCTGCAGAAAAGGTATCCTGAAATAATAATTAAAAWAGATCCACAGACTCATTCTGCTGCATACCTGCACTCACCCCTACCTATTAAGGGAGCAGTAATGCTCCCTTGAATAACAAGGTGGTAGTCCAGTTTCAACAGAGCATAAAAGCCAACGGAAGATAAGCTTGGAGAGGAATCCTACCAAACAGAGTAACTAACATATTTTCTGCCAGTAAGACCTTCTGTTTGCAGACAATGATTGCTCAGAGCCAAGGATTTTGTTACATAGAACTGTACCACTTGTGGACATTATCYGATGAATTAATGCCGTTCCTCTGGCTCTAGTTTTCTTACCAAGAATGAGTGGCTGAGATTCTAATTTCAGTGGCGTAATACCATTATTTACCTGCACTTTTTAGTTATTTTTGTAGTAGTACCTCCTAAGTGCTAAGTTTTTTCCAATTTCTTTGAACACTGCCACTTTCTTGAGGATCTCCTCCAAAGAATCCTTGTGCATAGACTGTAGAAAGATCAGTTTTGATCACTGTCCTTGAGAAATCATATTTTTTCCTGTGCAGGTTACATATCTTGAGGGAGAGATTGAAAGAAAAGGAAAGAAAAAAAGAATATAAGCCAAACTAACCTTAGTTTTGTATAGCATCTTTCAGGTTAAGTGTACGCACAAGCACCAGTTAGCAATGAGGAGTGGATGTTCTGAGTGCTGATGTGGTGGAAGGTGAGGGAATTTCCCTAAGGGTCATCAGGGAAGGTGCATAGTCGTCAACATGCTTCTTGGGGAACTGGGAGGTGTGGTTTGAATCCCTRTCAGCACATGTGGGATTTGAATGTGGTTCTGTCGGGCCCTGAGAGTGCTCCAGCCAAGAAGAGAGACTCTTCTCTTGCTCTGACTGTGGTTTCCTTGCTCCAAGTCTTAAAGGAAAGGGCTTAGCTTCAGGAAGAGGTTTGGTGCTCAGGATCCCTCTGCTACGGATAAGAAATCTGCAACCTTAAATGGTGATGAACTTCAGAAATATMCAATCTGTCCTCCAGTGTGCTCAATGTTACTTGATGTCACCTGAACAAAACTTTTTCTGGCAGTACCTAAATTGAACCAGCCAGCTGCTGCTCCTGCTTTCATGGCACCTTGCAGGGCTATACAGAMCATCTAAGGATATTTTTGCTGCAATATGTAGATATGCATAATACAATAATGCCCAAATGGCACAGTGAATGGCCAGGGTCTTAGAGCGGTAGGTGTTGTTTTTTTCCAAATAAGAAGAGAATGAATACATGTTATACCACAACTTTCAAAAAGTAGTTAGTGCTACATAATGCTCTCTAGCCATCTCCAGCTACAAGATTGTGCAAGAGGCCTTCTGCCTTAAAAATCTGGCTGTATATTTGAAGCAACCTTGTAAATAATTGAAGGAAGTGCCGACATCAATGAATTTTTTAGAACTTTTAATATTTTAGTATGAGAATTTCTTCTTCAAATTTCCAATAAGATTCTCTGAGAAAAAGGCTTTTCTTGATAACTACTTTTACCCCAGCTTTTGTTCTCTATAGCTTTTATGGTGGTCAAAATCCCAGAAGAGATTGAGAGATGGAAGCAACCATAAACAGAAATGCAGGAGAGCAAAAAAAAAGAGAGAAAAAGTATGGTAACACAGCTCTTACTCCACTGCAACTCATGGTGCACACACTACACTGGGCAGTGGTAATGGAAAGGCTAAAGCCCCTGTTACCCTTCCAAGAGCCTCACTCCTGAGGCAAATTGCTCCTGCAAAAGATTTCACTGCTCTAATGACCATTTTTAATGTGTATGAAGCATTGCCTATTTATCTCACTTTTGTAAGTATTTGCAGTACAAAAAAGCTTAATTGGAACCTCCGATGTAATTAATTCATAGATATAATTCCAGAGAGAAAGGACTATAACACAGGACTGACAGGGAGTCCTGTGCGGCTGTGACTGATGAAAGAAGAATGCTACTTGTAATACGCTGACACTGTACAGAAATAGGCTTTGTGTTCCCAAGTCATAAAATGTCTTTTGGGATGAAAGGCAGACATTTTGGGTTTGTTAGTTCCTATTTAATTAGGTGGCTTCCAGTGTAAAAGGATTTATTGAAAGGATTCAAAAAGGGAGAAGAATGGAAAGTGCTCTCACACATATTTTCAGTTTTTCCAAAGTTTTTAATTACGCAGATACCCAGGGATCTTACCAGAGTAAAGGCTGAGTAAAAACTGGAAGTATCTTCATACTTTAAATAGTATTAGACTATATTGTGAAGTCTTCAACTTCTCTTGGAAAACTTTTCTATTTCTTGACTTTTTTCTTGCAATAATTGGATGAAAATGAAAGAAGCTGTTACATGCTATTCAGGATTTAGACATATTTTTCTTCTTGTTTTTAAACCTTAAGTTTTTTATGCTGCATTTAATCTCATTATTTTTGTTCTGATTATTCTTTCCTATGTGGGCCACTTTGCCAATATCCTTACTGAATCCGGTATAATTGATTTCCGCCCATTCTTCCAATGTATGATGATTAAACTGTATTTTAATCTCATTCTCCCACAATTTTGCAATCCTTTCCTGCTTTGTGTCATCGGAAAATATGATTACCATTCTATRCATTTCATCCTTCAGTTCATTCATGTAATCATTCAATACATAAGGCATGTGGGATGCCCTGAAGTTAAGAAGAATGGACAATGGGATACTGACCTTCTGAGACGGAATTTGTCAGCAAGATATAAAATGAGGAAGCCAGAAAATTGGTTTGATGTCTAAAGCATTTGCCTGAAATAGTAGGCAAGATTCATTAAGGGAATAAGAAGAGAGACGGACTGATTTCTTTTTGCTTATAACCATCCACTTTTTTTATTAGAAAAAGTTACGTCCTTGGTAGACATTCACATTAGAATCTGGATCCAAACTTTACGGTTTGCACTGATATCAGATGTTCTCATATATTACCTTAATCATTTCTAATAAAGTAGGACATAAGGAAACAATGTTAACAACAGAGTAAGCAAAATAGTACTCACAGAGCTTCAGCTATCTCGCCGTAAGTGCGCAATTATCTGAGACTGCAGCATGTCAATACACCTCCTAGTTTAAAAACATTTTAAAATCTGTGGAAGTTGATATAAATAGGTGAATACACTGATCTTCTTTTCTAGATAGTCACATTTTTTCTAGATAAACYATTATGGACAGATTAATACTAATATTTTGAAAGTGCCATCTAACTGTCCAGTGATTGCTATGGCTACATAAAATCAGTTTGTCACAAATATTGAGTACTTAAAAAAAAAGAATATAACCATTATAACATTTATTCCAGATTTTCTAGAGCTTTTAAGTAACATGATGGAATCAAAAATAAGCACCTCATTGCATTTTTTCACAAAATTCTTCTCTGTTGAGTCACAGGCTCTTAGGGATCAGTATTGTGGTATTTGGGAGTTGTTGGCTATAAGACTTACATTTTACTTGACACAGTATATTCTAGAACTAGCATAATCACTAAGCATCAATTAACCACAAGATGTGTGCTACTGGATACAAACACATATGCAGTCAGGGAACATAGTTAATCCAAAACCAAAGAAAATATATTTATTTATTTTCTACTAGACAATCAGTAAAGTATTAAATTGTATAGATCAGACTGTAACTGCTGAGTAAGAAAAAGCATGCAATATGGGGTTGCTTGTTGAATATGAGGTAACACTGTTTAAAAGGAGTTCCTCCTTTAGGATCACACTGCTGTTTTCCTTCTTCCTATAGTTATTCAGCTATTCTTTTTTAGTAATAGACAGAAGATTGAAACAACAACTAGGAAAAACTTTGTATTTCACTGAATTTCTCCAAAGCTTGGTAATGTTGTGGTTTACTGTCACTAGTAAAAGGTAAAAATACCAGTTAGAGGATGTCTGTGCAATCTTTAGAGCAGTCTTTTCACCCCTCTGGCCTGAGTTAATGACATAGCCCAAGATCCACCAAATCCAGCTGCCAGAACCTTATCTTAAAAATATRTTGGGCTGGTGCATGGATGTGACTGCCTAATGATCTGTATTTGCCTTGCTTTTGACACACTTCAAATACTCGTGCACAATTTAAGAAAGTTTGAATAGAAAGGCAGCAAAGTTTTGACATAAAATTGCTAGATTCATCTTTTACCATAAAGATGAATGAAGGCTCACTTTGAATGTTTTAAGGCACAGTAAGAGAAAGCGCCGGAGTCTGCCATGAAATCTATCATGATGGGCACTGTTGCAAGAAGAATTTATCTTGCACTGACAATAGCTCTGAATGACAATGAATGTAACAAACAGGGCCAATGGGACAGTGTTGCCAGGCGTGCAGTCCCAACGGCCCCTCAGATATGGACTAATGATAGTCTGATGTTTATGGCTCGTGCTTCAGTGTTGTGTATAAAACCCGGCTGCTCTCTGCTTAAAAGGGCTCCGCAGCAAAAATGATTTGAGCTTCCAAAAGTCTCCCCCTGGATGGTGGGTCTATTTTAGGAGCACTAGAAATGAGAACATAAGTTGAGCTTGGTCAGACCAAAGGTCAACTCAGCCCACCATCCCATCTCCCACAGTGCCTGGCAGTGGGTGCCTGGGGAAGAATATGAGAGCAGAGCAAGCATGCAGTGGTACTTCCCTATTTTATTCTCTCAGTCCTTCACGGCTTATGGTCCTTTTGAGTTGAACATGATGTAGGCCATAATGGAGCTTTCTTCTCTGCACGTCAAGTTGATTTTTGGACCTCACAGCACCTTGCAGTAAGAAATTCCACAGCATACCCATGTGTTATGTGAATAATCATTTACTTTSTTTGAATCTACATCCTGCTAAATTCATATCGTCCTCCTTATTTCCTGTTCTGAAAAAGGCAGTGGATAACTGTCGCWTGTTTACCTTCTCGGTGCCATTGTGACAGTATAGCCCTTCCTCAGACCACCACAGTAGGAGAATACTGTAGTTTTCCCATATTCTACTTGGGAGGAAATTTACCTCCATTATTTTCAGACGGCATATAAATAACTATCTTTCATTTCTGGATTCATTCCTTATGATAATTTCTCCTCATTCCTTCAGCTTTGAATAGCCTGCGACAGCTGATAGAAACTTACGTGGATCCAGACATCTACATGAGAACAATCTTTTTCAGTGAAATTTTCAAAATTTGGAGGATGTATAACTTAAGAGTATGCTTGGAATTTTAACTATCATGCCTYATTTCAAGTCACGTTAAACTCTATTTTTGAGGCTAACATGGACATACRTTTCCGAAATAGCCATATAATGTTTGTCTGCGACTGAATTTTGATATATTTTACAATCTAAGACAACTTAATTTACATAGGACAATATGATAGCTCCATATGTATTAGTATCTGGATAACTTCTGTGTAGCAATGCAAAGCRCGGTCCTCCAGGTGATATCAAGGGGATACTATATCCCCCTCTGTAGGGATATAGTAATGACAGTACTCCTTCTGGGAGGCTATATGAAGATTTGCTAGCTATTCCAGCATGTACATAGTCATAGATGATCTCATGTGTAACTAAGACTACAGCATTCTCATTTTATGGATCTTGCTCAGATTAAACTATTTTTTAAAGCTGACCAGAGTACTCTTAAATTTCTGAGCTCACCTGTGCGTTTAAATGAAGATGTGTGACTCTGTCATGGCCTTGAACTTAACCGGTTTGAAAAGATTCTTCATACCTTTCTGTTTCTCTCTCAGTCAAGCCTCACAGATATGCTATGTGATATTTTGACATGATTGAATGACTCGGTGTCATGTATTTTTATTCTCTCTTTATTGCAATCCTGGATTATGAACTCAAATGTTTGAAAAGTGTCTTTTAAAATTCAGTTCTTAGATAAATAAGAGTCATGACTCTACTTTTGTTCTATACAAGTGCACAGAGACACTACGTAGCTTTACAGAGTCATTAGTTTATTAAATGTCTTTGCATGTTTGAAATGTTTTTTCATCACAGATGATTAGTGATGTACTCAAAATCCTACTGGCTTTATGCATCATTTCAAAATTTCTGTTTCAGAGTATATAAATATCACTTCTKTAATGAGAAAGAAAAGAAGATCAGGTAAAAGCTGTTTAGCAGCAATAGCAAATAAAGAAGTAGCAAGTAAAGAAGCAAGCAAGTAGGGTAATAGTTTACATATCCAAAAAGTCTTTGGATGTGAACCATCTCATACTTACGCATATGAAGTAGAAGTGATATAGAATGAACAATATAGACTTGACACACAATTTAAAAGTTGCATCTGAATAACTTGTCGGGAAAGAGCAACAAAAAGATTCAGAACACAAAAGGAAAGTTCCTTCATTAAAAGCACCATGAATTTAAATCCCTACTGAAATAAAAGATCTCTCAAGAAACCAAAATGTCTTCCATACAAATTACTGCAAAAGCCCAAGTCACATTTTGAAGGCATGTTAACGATCATAAATGGTTATATACATGATAGGAGTCTAACCTTACATACAATGGTACAAAAGAAGGTTTGTATTTTCTACTAGATGCTCATTTATTCAACCCTTTAGTATTGCTGATATCTAAGGTAAAGAGCTGGTTTAAAACAAAATAAAACAAAACAAAAAAGAGAACATTTCCACAAATGTGTTGGTGTTATTTGTCAAATTCAAAATATTTCACCCATTTTTAGTTAGCAAAGGTAGCTCCGCTTTACAGATGGGGAAACTGAGGATCAGAAGAAACTGGTTTCCCATGACTTCACACAATCACTGCAGCAATGCTGCCTCAGCACTTCTTGTTCACGCTGCCTAATCTGTCACTCAGTGACAACACATGTGCCATTGCTATGGTCTTATGTGTCTAACTATAATGTGTGTTCCAGMAAATCTGTATTTTTGCTCCTTTATCTCAGAATTCTGATAGTGTAGGTTGGGTGAAGCAATTTTTATATTGTGTGTAAGCTCTATGAAGACAGTTCACGTTCCTACATTTAATTTTTATAAGACTCTACCTTTATCTTCTAATGGATACAGTTTCCCATTTAAAAGCTTCAGTTTTAATTTGAGGGGCACATATTCAAAAATCAAAGCAAAACAAAAYTTCACATAATAGCCCAGCAGTGGAACCCAAGGAACCTCATCCAARACTATATGTGGCCTTGAAATGTGAGTTTCCATGGAGGTGCTGGAACAGCTCCTTTCAGCAATTCCAGGACTGTGTGAATTTGCACATGTCTCACAGGGAAATTGGTCTTTATCATCACTGTTCTTTCTTATTGTCTCTTGTTTTTCAAAATCACACATTTCGGCATGGCCTTATTTACTTAAGCATAATAAATCCTCCTCACTCAGGGGTTTGTGTGCTCTGGGTACTTCACACTCCTCTGTCACTCTGAAATCCTAGGCACCTACGCCAAAGATCGAAGAGAAGGGAACTTTAAAATGTACTGTATAGCCCAGATCTATCATAAGGCTTTCACGATCTTCAAGCTATTAATTTGGGGTGAACGTGTGGGGTGTTAATATCCCAGATGTGCTCTATTTAAATTATAAAATTATAAAATAAAATTAAAAAACATTAGCTGAGTCCCTATTTCCTAACAAGCTAATGAAAATAAAATGTTTGCTGTCTGTATCAGTAAGAGACTGTGGGTCTCCTATCCTTCGCAGTATTTTCCAGAGGATAATRATATTCAGTAAACTCATAATCCTTCACACACATCCACGTAAGCATCCTCGGAAGAGCACAGCCATCCAAAATCAAAGTTGTGTTGTATCTCTACTATAAATTTTGTTGGTCGGTTTAGGGTAATTTCACAGGACAAAAGATTTATACATTTTTTTTCTCACCAATCATTTATGAACACATTAAAGACAAATAGGACTGTAAAGAAAACACAAATAATAAAGCACATTCTCAGGTTATGAAATACTGCTGGAAAAGAAAAAGAAAGACCTTGTCATGATGTAAGAATAAGAGGATGCTTGATAAAATTTAAAACTCACGGTCTGAAGCACAGTTCAGACTCATCTGGGAACCCTCCCCATGCCTCGATTCCCAGATCTTCCCAGAGCTGAAAAGGGCTCAGACGTGTAAGAACATCAACAGTTACAACAGATAAGCAAAACAGGAGGAGTATAAACCAACAGGCCCATAGTCATTACAGCTTCTGCATTGGCTTCCCCATCAGCAGGCTGTCCTTCCACCACTTTTTCCTTCCCTCTCTCCATGTCACCAGACCTCATCAGCATCATTTATTTGTGTCTTACTGGTTTATTGTACTTATTTGTGTCTTGCTGGTTTATTATTATATTGATGTGGTGTCCCAGTACGTTAATTCTTGCCAAATCTTACAAGACTTTCACCTGTGCTTAACTTTAGAGAGAATGAAGAGTCAAAGCCCATTAAGTGCTACAGGGATGTGGAAAGTCAGTCATAGATCAGAGTAGAATAATAAGGCAGTTCAGATTTTTCGTTATGAAAAGTTAGAGACATGAATTTTAGTATTCAACCTTGCATAATCAGTTTGTGTTAGTTCCTTTTTTTTTTTGGAATAAACACAAGGTACAGACAAATTTTAGGCTTTGATTTGTTCTTAGAACAGTCACAATGGCTATTTCTTATTCAAAGTTAAAGACTAACAATTAGTTACCTAAATGGCATGGCATTATTTTTTGCTCCCAGCTTGGAGGACTGAATCACAATAATCTGTAGCAAATTCTTTTTGGGTCCAAATAATTTCCATACAGTAATTCTTACCTGCACAGTGACTAATTCGTGCCAATAATAAAATGAATGCTTTCTAACTTCACCATCCGTTTTGGGGATGTTACACYAATATTCACAGCCTATTTGCTCACAGTAAGCATTCTTGCGACTACAACAGTCCTGAAGCTGTAAACAGAAGAGAAGCAACTTAATGGCTTACTGGCAAAATATTTGTACTCACTAGACAAACAGCACTTCATCATTCGCATTAAGACAAACTGGGAGCAAAGAGCAGATTTCATTTCAGGAGAGCAGGCAGAGGCATGCACCATCCCTTTCTTCTGCTCTCAGCACAGGGTCTGCAGCCCCATCCCAGCCCCATCTCAGCCCAGACTGGGGCCATCAGTCGCTGTCCCACGATGCCACAGTAGTGCCACAGCCTGGCCCTTACCCAACCGTGGAAGGAATAGAAATCAAAGAAACAGGAGCAAACTAATTTTTACATCAATGGCATCATGAGTGCTGGGAAACATCATCGAGATCTGAGTAAATTAGCACACATCTTTGAAGTCAGAGCCCTATACCAGCAAAGGATGTGATATGATCACCTTCCCCTCCTGTTTCCCTTACACTGCCACTGTCTAAACTTTCCTATGGACTTTCCATGAGGGAACAAATCTATATGGACAAATGGTCTAATATATATTTTTAGGCATGTTATCAGAAGGCAAATTTTACTGCTTCTATTATTTCTAACAGCAGTTCTCTAAAGAACTGATATGAACAAAATTGCATGTAATAGCATTTTCTTCTCCCCCAGCATCAGGCTGGACAGCCTATCAGTGGGGCTGGGGGTAGCATACACCAGGGAACAGTCCTGGACAGACATTTCTTTGTATCTCTTTCTAACCTCATCTCATTTCTGTGAGGAGCAATTCAGTGGAAAATAATTAAATGTTCCTTTCACAATCTCCCTCAAGAAAGAAAAATGAATGTATTTCAAATTTCTGTTTGAGACAGAYGTGGAAGAGAAGAAAAACACCTCTAGAAGTGGGAAATGAGGCAAATATTCTCTACCTACATACATGACAAATGACCACAAAACTCATCTGAGACGCAGCTTGATTTTGAGATAGTTTTTCCATGACTGGTGGGTGGATGGAGGAAGAACAGTTGTATTATTTCTTTATAATTCGTATTGAACCTGCAAAAATTATATTCTCATGTTATGCTTTTCTGAACAAAGTCAATCATTTAGGCTGTAGCTAAAAAGCAGTATAATAATAAGCAAGACTTCTCACAAATGAGTCCTAAAACCAGCTCCCTCACTTGAAATGGCAGTTTCTGGCAATGATTAATGCATATATATAGTCTAAGGACATTTACATTAACACAGAGACTTCTGCAGAGGCGTTATAAGGGATATGCTGTCTCTTTTCTTAGTGCTTTCCCTGCAGTAGACCACTGTTTCTTGTAGAAGCAGCACACACAAGTTCCCTCCCCACCTTTTTCTTCTGCTATTTGCATTTATTACCCATGGAAATATGGCCCGCTCTGTAACTGTAACGGAGATGAAGTTTCATTGGAGACATAGTCCTGCAGTTTTCCTGAGCTGTGCCCATTCTGACCCTTTAAATTATATTAAAAGAAAAAAGTAAAAAGATAACCACTGGAACCAAAAGATATGGTCCAAACTCACCTGCAGTTTTGCTTCAACCCATAGAAAAAATACTTRTTTATAGCCTGATCTAATTTTTCCAAAGAGCTCTTTATGCAATGTCTGATTCCAAATATCAGTTTATTCTCATCCCAGTAGATTTTCTTCATACTCTGCTCAATAGGAATACATGATTTATTTAAGGCAGTAACAAAAGAGGAAAGAAGGAAGAAGAAGAGAGAGCACAGCGGATCAGGTCACGTTACAGAAAGAGCAGCCTGACCTCGATTTGATGAGAGACACTGTGTTGAGAGAGAAAAATGCACAAGAGAAAGCTAAATCCCTTGATAAATACTCTGTTTAATCATCTGTACAAAGACTTGTTCCCACTCGTATACCACATCTGCAGTGCTGCAAACTCTTCTGCAGTCAAACACCCCTCCGCAGCCATTCACAAACTTCTTGAGGCCAGTTTGTCTTGATAAACAGTTTTGCCTAAGACCTGTTTAGGCTCCAGAGTCAATGTCAAGGAATAGGTAACAAGTAGGACAAAAATTTCAAAGATACAAAMTGAAAGGAAACAAAATAAAAATCAGAGGAACACAAGACCAAAGCAGAAGCCATTGACTGTACTGACACTCAGCATAAACTTTGAGGTAAATATGTGGTTGGATAGGGTTAGCTAGGAATAGAGGCATGACACACTGTTAGAAACATATTAGAAAAACATGCTCCAGTTCTTTGTGCAAATAACTGTAAAATAYGCATTTATCATTCTTTTTCTTTGAGTAGCAACACATGCAATCCTGAAATCTCCCCTCCTCTTAAGCCTATCTCTGGGCCATTTTGCATAAGGCCACATCAGATAAATACATTTGGGACATAAGCATGTGAAGAGAGCAACTGAACAAAAAGAAACTGAAAAGTAACTGAACCGAATGGAATAACTGCCAAAATAGACATGAGAAAGATGGAGAGCATAGCTGAAAAATTTAGTGTGATTATCCAAACCTTTGATGTGAGGAAGAAAGCCCTTGTTTAGGGTGGATCAAGTACCCTGCGAGTCGGTAGTAGGGAGAGGTCTATTTAAGAACCAGGCCTGGAGCACAGCAGTTTGCACAGCAGGAGCACAGTTAGGTGCAAGAGGACATCTTTCTTTTTCCAGCACTAGTAGTGCCCACTCTTGCTAACRTGGTTGTAACTCGCTGTAAAGCACATTTGCCAGTGGTTGTGGGAATTGCTGCATCAACTGTGTCAGAAGCTTCAACCCAGACAGAGCTGCCCTACAGGTCCCAGGCTACAGGGAGTGCTTGGAGCCTCTCCAGAAGGCCTGGACTGATGGTCCACCCTCCTGCAAGAGGTGTGCTGTTGTTGATGATTTGTGTCATCAAGTCAAAGAGTTGCGGGATGAAGTCAGCAGACTGYGMAACATGCRAGAAAGTGAGCAGGAGATAGACAGGGCGTTCTCAGAGACCATACTGCTCCTGGAGTCCCAATCCCCTGCAGCAGGGGAGTTGCTGGAGGACTCTGTGAAGAGTTAAATAGTACAGCACAGCACTGTCGAAGAAGGCTAGAAGCAAGTTGCTTCTCGAACRAAAAGAAGAAAGGCCCCTAATCCTCCTGTAGACCTGGAGTTACATTTGAAGAACAGGTTTAGTGCACTCCAAGATGAGGAGAACCAGGACCTGGCCTCAAGGGAAGCAACTGGGCTGTCTGACTCTGCATTGCATGACCACTCGGAAGAGGCGACGAGTGGTTGTAGGGGGTGATTCCATGCTGAGGGGGACAGAGGCGCCYATCTRCTGACCTGACCCCTCCTCTGGAGAGGTTTGCTGCCTGCCGGGGACAAGACATGTCTGAAAGGCTGCCAAGGCTTGTCCGCTCATCCGACTACTACCCTCTGCTGCTCTTTCACATGGGTGCTAACGATACAGAGAACAAACTAGAGACAATCAGGGAAGACTTCAAGGCCTTGGGTGTGGTGGCCAAGGGTCTGGGAGTCCAGGTGGTCTTCTCATCGGTCCTGCTGATTAGGGGGAGGCATGGGAGGAGGAGTAGGAAGATTTTCCAAATCAACAACTGGCTATGCYGCTGRTGTTGGCAACAKGGYTTTGGATTCTATGACCAGGGAACATGGTTTGAAGACYAACAACTGGTGGGAAGAGATGGGATTCACCTCACCAAGTGGGACACACAACAGATTGGCCAGCCTAGTAAAGAGGGCTTTAAACTAGGTAGAAGGGGGGAGGTGGGGGTGTCATAGAGACAGGGTAGACAACAAAACACAAGTTGGGTTGGGGGGCCTCCAATGGGTGCATGCAGCTGGSGAYGTGCGTTTGGGACATGGCTATGGGGGACCCTCGTACACCCTTSCAGGGAAACCTGCAGGCATGACCACCTCTTTAAAATGCATGAACACCAATGCACAAAGCATGAGGAACAAACAGGAGGAGTTGAGATCTGTGTGCGATCGCAGGGCCATGATCTCTTTGCAATCACGGAGACATGGTGGGATAGCTCACATGACTGGAATGCTGTCATGGATGGCTATGTGCTTTTTAGGAAAGACAGGCCAGGAAGGCGAGGTGGTGGAGTTGCTCTTTATGTGAGAGAGCAACTGGAATGCATCAAGCTTTCCCTAGGGGTGGAGGAGGAGGCAGTTGAGAGCTTATGGGTGAAGATCAAAGGGCAGGCTAACATGGAGGACACTGTTGTGGGTGTCTACTACAGGCTRCCTGATCCGGAAGAGAAAGTTGATGAGACCTTCTATAGATAGCTGGAAGTAGCCTCAAGATCACATGCCCTGGTTCTCATGGGGTCTTCAACCACCCTGACATCTGCTGGAAGGACTACACAGCAAAGCACAAGCAGTCCAGGAGCCTCCTGCAATGCATTGATGATAACTTCTTGTCGCAAATGGTGGAGGAGCCTACGAGGAAGGGTGTGCTGCTGGACTTTATCCTTACCAACAGAGAGGGACYGGTTAGAGATGTGAAGGTTGGGGACRGCCTTGGCTGCAGTGACCACAAGATGGTGGAGTTCAGGATCCGGTAGGAAAGAAGTAAGGCAACAAGCAGGATTGCAACCCTGGACTTCAGGAGAGTGGACTTTGGGCTCTTCAGAGACCTAAYTGGTGGAGTCTCATGGGTTAAGGCCCTAGAAGGAAGGGGGGTCCAGGAGAGGTGGCTACTATTCAAACATCACTTCCTCCAAGCTCAASAGTGGTGYATCTCTATGAGTAAGAAGTGCAGCATAAGGGGCAGGAGACCTGCATGGGTGAGCAAGGAGCTCCTGGCCAAATTCAGACAGARGAAGAAAGTACACAGAATGTGGAAGAGGGGRCAGGCTACTTGGGAGAATTACAGGAATGCAGYCAGAGTATGTAGAGATGCAGYGAGGAAGGCTAAGGCCCAGTTGGAATTGAGTMTKGCAAGGGATGTCAAGGACAACAGGAAGGGCTTCTTCAAATACATCAGCAGCAAGAGGAGGACTGGGGAAAATGTGGGCCCCCTACTGAATGGGGTGGGGGCCCCGGTGACAAGGGATACAGAGAAGGCAGAGTTACTGAATGCCTTCTTTGCTTCAGTCTTCRCTGCTAAAAGGCCGTCCCMAGGAATCCCGTAGCCTGAACRTGAGGGAGAAAGTCTGGARAAGGGAAAACTTTCCTCTGGTTGAGGAGGATAGGATGAGAGMCCTTCTGGGCAGGCTAGACATCYACAGATSCATGGGCCCGGATGGGATGCACCCACAGGTACTGAGGGAGCTGGCGGATGTTGTTGCCAGRYCRCTCTCCATCATCTTTGAAARRTCSTGGAGAACWRGAGAGGTGCCTGAGGACTGGAAGCAAGCCAGTGTCACTCCAGTCTTCAAGAAGGGCAAGGAGGAGGACCCAGGCAACTATAGGCCCGTCAGCCTCACCTCCATCCCTGGAAAGGTGATGGAACAGCTCATTCTGGAGGTCATCTCCAGGCATATGGAGGCAGAGAAGGTGATCAGAAGTAGCCAGCATGGATTCACCAAGGGGAAGTCCTGCTTAACCAATCTGATAGCCTTCTGTGATGGAATGACTGGCTGGGTAGAGGAAGGGAGAGCAGTGGACGTTGTGTACCTTGACTTCAGCAAGGCTTTTGACACTGTCTCCCATAACATCCTCCTAGATAAACTCAGGAAGTGTGAGTTAGACAAGTGGACAGCAAGGTGGATTAAGAACTGGCTGGAAGGCAGAGCTCAGAGGGTTGTCCTCAGTGGTGTGGAGTCTAGTTGGAGGCCTRTGGCTAGTGGCATCCGCCARGGCTCAGGACTGGGTCCCATCCYRTTCAACTTTTTCATCAGTGACCTGGATGAGGGGACAGAGTGCCTCCTCAGCAAGTTGGCTGATGATACCAAGCTGGGAGGAGTGGCTGACACACCTGAGGGCTGTGCTGCCGTTCAGAGASACCTGGACAGGCTGGAGAGTTGGGCGGAGAGGAACCTCATGAGGTTCAACAAGGGCAAGTGCAGAGTCCTGCACCTAGGGAGGAATAACCCTAGGCACCAGGACAAGCTGGGGGCTGACCTTCTGGAGAGCAGCTCTGCACAGAAAGACCTGGGAGAGCTGGTGGATGACAARTTGCCCATGAGCCAGCAATGTGTCCTTGTGGCCAGGAATGCCAATGGTCTCCTGGGGTGCATTGGGAAGAGTGCTGCCAGCAGGTCAAGGGAGGTGATCCTGCCCCTCTGCTCAGCCCTGGGGAGGCCTCATCTCGAATACTGCAAGTTGTGGGAGCTGTGGGCTCCCCAGGACAAGAGAGACATGGAGCTACTGGAGAAAGTCCAGCGTAGGACTGGAGCATCTGCCCTACAAGGAACRGCTGCGAGAGCAGGGCCTSTTYAGYCTGGGGAAGAGAAGCCTGAGGAGGGATCTTATCAATGTGTACAAGTACCTGAAGGGAGGGTGTCAGGGGGATGGGGACAAACTCTTTTCAGTTATCCCATGTGACAGGACAAGAGGCAATGAGCAGAAATTGAAGCACAGGAAGTTCCKCCTGAAYGTGAGKGGGAATTTCTTCVCTGTGAGAGTGACRGAGCACTGGMACAGGTTGCCCAGAGAGGTTGTGGAGTCTCCTTCTCTGGAGATCTTCAAGGCCYGCCTGGATGCAACCCTGTCTAACATGCTCTAGGTGACCSTGATGAGCAGGGAGGTTGGACTAGGTGATCCCCAGAGGTCCCTTCCAACCTTACTGATTCTATGATTCTATGAAAGGAAGGCTGGGATCACTCTGGGAGCTGAAAACTCCCTGTCTTCTTTCTCCTCTCTGCTCCCATGCTTCTGGAGTGTCCATCTGTAGAAACAGAGCTAATAACAAAGTGTGATCTTTGGAAAGGTGTCCTATCTTGTGGGTACTGGTGTGCTTCCTTTTCAGAGATATTTTCATAGCATTATTACAATGGCTTAGCTGTTCACAGTACAGTGTTTTGCTATATATTTTTTCATTAGCATCCCCAGGATTCCTGTAAAACTGTCAGACAAGAGTTGCAAATACTATTATCCATACTTTACAGAGGGGAAATGAAGACTGAAGGGTAAAATAACTTGTTGCTGGTTGTATACTGTGCTAGATTCAGTRCTAGAGCCAGGATTTGGAACTCAAAATCTTATATCAGATCTTTCTTCAGAGTCATGGTTTCACAATGCCTGTCCTGAAGATATGAGAAGAGCAGCAGTAAGAGCGCATACGAAATATTTTCTCCCATCATTTCCTTGCAACTCAGCTGTCTTCTAACATGCAAAAATGACGTATACCCTTTGAGAACTATATACCTGCCAAGCATGAAAGGAATTTGAATGATCTAATCACAAAATTTGCAATTGTTTGATTATTTCTCTGAAGCCAATGAAACACGCTTTGATTAACCATGTTTGAGGACAGATCAAAAATGGGTAAAATATTTTTGACAAAATTGTCCAATTTAATTGTCTCATAAACAGGGATAAAACTAAACCAATGTCAGCCCTGAAGAGAATTATTCTGAATTATATTTAACTGAAAAATGAAGCTTGGAATGAACATGTAAAAGCATGATACTATAAGACGGTATTTAATACTGCTTAATTGCTGCCTCTTTTATGTGACTGTACAACAACATAGCATAAAACTGTACATATGTTGCAATAATCACTTCATCACTTGGCAGTAATATGAAATTAATAAACTTTTCAGTGTTTTGTGGATCTCTCTATCATATCAGCCAAAAAAGAAGAGAGTCATGAAGAAGGAGAGTGGAACATAGTGAAATGCTAGGTAAGAGGAGCTGCTATGTGTTTCGTGTTTCTACTGCGAAAGCTGRAGCACAGGTTGCATGAGACCCTTTGGTTGAGTTCACTTTGCTGCTGTCGCCAATGAACACATCGTATAATGGAGGCTGCAAAGAGGCCAGCACAGGAATTTTTTCGGGTGCTCTTTTTCAGCTGAGATTTGTCCCATGATACCTTCGTTTAGTCCTGACAATACTACATGCTAGACCCATACTCTACTGAAATCCATGCAAAGGGTCTAATCTGCAATGTACATTTGCCTAGATCTCAACGATCTCACATTTTCCTTTATTTAGTATTAATATTCTTGTTCACTTTTCTGCATGCAAGGAGAAACATGTTTCAGTGCACATCTCAGAGCTTTATCTTCTACGCTGTTCAGGTGCTAATAATCTTGCTCTCATCAACAGAGTACTTGAACATTTTCCAGAAGTGCCCCCTGCCCTTCTTCTGAGTCATTCAATAGTCATTAATGTTTAATGGCTAGAGGAATAAGTGAGAGATAAAAGACAGAGAAGCACACGCAGCAGATTTTCTTCTGCAAGAAACCTGGCGACCCTTACAGTCTCTGCTTTTTTTCACAGTGCAACCAGGAAGCCTGCTCAGTCCTACTTAATGCAAGCGATGATGACTTAGGATAAAGCAAAACAAAACAAAAGATGATTCTGAATTCCCAAATGGTATTTGCTGCTAGCAGTATCATCATTTAGACAATTAAATTTTCTCCAAAGAAGGTCTTTAAACTCATGGTGAGGTCCTTTTTGGCATAGTGATACAGTACACTAGTCCAACTTGCAGGTAAATATATTCTATTAGATTTCCTCCAACATGGCCAGAATACCATGCCCTGAAGACTTTCATGTTGACTTTCAGGTTGCCCTTGCCTGCTAGGGAAACCTTTAAAATTTAAAGGAAAAAACCATTTGTAGATTCTGCAAGCTGAGGAAAGAAACCTTACTTGGTGTGATTTGCTATAATGATAAATTTATCAGAAGCTGTTCATTTTATCTGCAGCAGAACTGCTCTTTGATGACATTAATCTGCAGTAATGATTACAGGAAAGTAATTCAAAGCTGTTCAAAGGGAAAGATGGCATGATGCTTTCCATCTCTTTTCTGAATGCTGCCTCAGATTCTTCAATAAATTACAGATGTACARAGAGAAAAGATGGGCTTTATACTGTGGAATATTTGGGGGAAGTTGAAAACATGGAGAAATGAGAGCAATGCTTTACATCTGCAGTAAAACATGTGTTGTAGATTCCAGGTAGACTTTTTTCAGGAAAGGTTCCAGAATCAAAAGTCTTTGAGGTGTTTAATATTAAATATATGCTTTCCGTTAACTGGTGGTGAAGATGAATCACAACTTGTCAGTCAATTAATGCTTCATAATATTGCAGGTAAAGCAGATTCATAGTACCTTTTTGCATGGCCTTTTCAAAAAAAAGAATACTTGAAACCTTGGGGAAAAAAAGAATTCTTTTCACTGGAAAAACATAATCTATTGCAATGCACAGCAATGTGCCCTTGTGGCCAGGAAGGCCAATGGTCTCCTGGGGTGCGTTGGGAAGACTGTTGCCAACAGGTGGAGGGAGCTGATCCTGCCCCTCTCCTCAGCTCTGAAGAGGCCTCATCTCAAGTACTGTGTCCAGTTGTGGGCTCCCCAGTACAAGAGAGACATGGAGCTACTGGAGAAAGTCCAGCGTAGGGCTACAAAGATGATCAGAGGGCTGGAGCACCTGCCCTATGAGGAACGGCTGCGAGAGCTGGGCCTCTTCAGCCTGGGGAAGAGAAGACTGAGGGGGGATCTTGTCAATGTGTACAAGTACCTGAAGGAGGGTGTCAAGGGGACGGGGACAAACTCTTTTCAGTTGTCCCATGTGGCAGGACAAGAGGCAATGGGCAGAAACTGAAGCACAGRAAGTTCTGCCTGAATGTGAGTGGGAATTTCTTCACTGTGAGAGTGACAGAGCACTGGCACAGGTTGCCCAGAGAGGTTGTGAGGTCTCCTTCTCTGGAGATCTTCAAGGCCCACCTAGATGCAACTCTGTCTAACATGCTCTGGGTGACCCTGCTTGAGCAGGCAGATTGGACTAGATGATCTCCAGAGGTCCCTTCCAACCTTACTGATTCTATGAATTTACTGAATTTCCACTGGATATTTTTTTCTGTTGTGCATGTGGCTTCATGAATATTTCTCCTACACATTATAGAGAGTATGAACAAAACCAAAGGATGTTCCAAGGCTGGTAGCAAGCTGTAAAGGCTCCTCGTGCCCTCTCTCGGTTAGCTAAACATAATGGATACCTTCATGGCAGAAAACATTCATTGTTTTCTCCCCAATTTAAAAGAAAATCATAAAATCACAGTTTTAATAGCTAGTTATAAAAGACCTTTGGAAGTCATCTAGTCCAACTTCTGCTTGAAGCAGGACTGCAGGCTGTTAAGACACCAGGTCACTCAGTTTTTTTCTAGATGAAGCTCCATGGGTGGAGGTTTTATAAGCTTGCTGGGTGACCTAGCCCAGTGTTGTGTTTCCATTTTGGTGTAAAAGTTTTTCCTTCTGTCAGATTTGAGTTTTTCAACCTGCAATGTGTAGCCATTGCCTTTTGTCTTACCATTTCTCTTTGTTTTACCAAATCACTTCTCATTGTAATAGTGACTCCTGCCTCMCCACCCTGACATTGTTGAATAGGCCTCCTAAATTCTTCTGGATCATGGGGTTTGCTACAAGGTTATCAGTCACTAAACAAACTCTCATTTTATGTTTTACTTCAAATGTCATATTCTAGAAGGAGCCACCATATCATCACTGTGAAACTTTGGAGTGAAGTAACGTTACACCCATGTGAAGATTCTGTATTTCTGGAGTGACAGAAAACAACCTTAGTCTACAGTCAAAAAGGCAGTTGTGTTGTCTACATAGATCTTTGAGAAGGAATCAAAAGACTGCCCTGCAACACTGCAGAGCCCCATTTGCACTCACACCATCAGTCCTTAAAACAGATCTTGGAGGGCTTGCTCRTGCCCATGTTCAGCCCAGTACCAGCAGGGATACTACTGTCCTACAAGTGTCCCAGGTTTTGACCAAGCAAGACCATATAGAAACTCACACCACACTGTCTCCTGTACATTACCCCCACTGTACCCRTAGTTGCACTTGCCTCACCACCCTATCCTGAGCATCCATGCTTATCTCATGGCCTGAGCATATGTTGACCCACTACAGATAGCCAGTTAGAGAATAAAGAAAGGCAGACTCAGCTGAGGCCTATGTATATCCTGCCAAAGCTYCAAGTAAAGCCCCGAGCCTAGTATGAAGCCTGGCAGTGATATCTACACCAGTGCCAGCACCAATTGAAGCCATGTCTTGGATGCAACTGTCACATCTTAGATGTGACTGTGCCCTGCCATCTGCCCACTCACATATGAGGGACATGGCCCATGTTCACTGACAACACCTACTCAGCCTCCAATTCATACTGTTTCTGGTCCTAGACTACCAACTGTTATTGCTCGTGTTCCTACTCCTCAGGGCATGGCCATTTTTTGCATGGAAAGCCATAGGGGAGGAAATGGTTGTGCTTCCGCACACTAAGTCCTCAGTCTGCTCCATTTTCCTCYAGGGCTCTGGAGGATGGGAATGTGGTAATGAAGGATGTAACCCAAGCTGATAAGACACATCATGAAGTGAAGGAAATTTCATTGTCTTTGTGAGGTAGTTCAGCTCAAAACTCCTTTGGCCTTTTCCTCTAGAAAGGACTTGTAAAGAATAATCCTCTGTAGCAATCACAGGAATACAGGCTCATGGACAGATAAAGTTCTAGAAAAAAGTCAATATGTCCTTWTCATGGGGGAATTAATTTTCTGGGCCACTGTACCACACTCTGTAATAGTCAAGTGGACAAAAATATGTCAAAACTAGCTGCTCACTAGGCCAAGAAAAGACAAGGCGTGTCACAGAAAGCTGTTTTAGCCATGTTCCTTAAAATGAACCCTCAAACTAGCATTCTTCTGTGAAAGTAGAACTTTGCAATACTTGACAATTTGTGATTCAGGTCAAGTAGGAAATCAGGATTTCTCTCTCAAKCACTCTTTAAACTATCTCATACCAAAAAAAAACAGGGGAAACCATGCTGTACAATTAACTTTTACCTCCACATAAATGAGAGACTGTAGGAGTTATCTCAACATTTTTCTGCCACTTTCCCTCCGAGGCCTGATCTTGTACCAGAAGACTAAATGTAGGCTGGGAATCATCAGCTCCCAGACAACGTTCTGCAGAGAATGAAAAATGTAGGCATGTCTATTGCCTGCCATGTGAGTATCCTGAGTAATGTTTGAAATGATACTGTTTTCTTCTCCTGATCCCAGCCAAACTTTATTCTTCTTTCTTGGCCAAAGTGCAGGGAGATGGGAATAAGACAAGACTCTCTCCATAGAGGGGTGAAACAAATGCTAGGAAGATTCAGGCATCTCAGAGCAGGGGAACTTGAAAAGCTCCTGCCAGAGATAAAAAGAAAGAGATAWGTTTTCATCTTGTCGCTATTACTCATCTGCCTCCCTCTGTCTCAGGAGCTCCTACAAAAACACCTATCAGCCCAGTGAATCCCCAGGAATTCTCATGGAATAATCCATCCAGAGATGGGTGTGTGAAGACTCATGTTGTTCATGTTACTTTGCAGAAAGGTTTCACCTTCTGGAGGTGAGTGTTGCACCTGGTCCATCCGGTGGTTCTCCACTTACAAGAGTGTCAGGGAAATAGGTTCCAATGAGACTCCTGGTTACAATGAGTGTCATATCCACTACTGAGTGGTGTAGGGGCATATCCCTTTGGGAGACACCAAGCTACTACTGTGGTACATGGAAGCTTGGTAAAAATGATGCAGTGTACATTGTCCAAGATATGCTGGTGGACACATCAATTCTAAAGGATGCACTGGGTATACTAGCTTGCTGCTTTAGCTTTGGAATATGATGTGAGGGTGTGATGACAAGGATAATCTTGAAAGTCCTTCTAAAATAAGTGAAGGTTGACATAATGCCTTCTAGCACAAGTACAGGTAAATATGAAGTACTGCTTGCAGGGGTAAATCCCAAGTGAATATTATTCGTACRGGCATTTGCAAGTATCCCAGATAGTGTAGTAAGGCTGTGTTTGACATTTGCCCTGCACGACACACCAGGTGGAATAACATTATCCTGCTCCTGAAGGCATTCTTGGAGATTGACACTGCAAGTAGCTAGGGTATTTGGCTCTGAGTATGAGCAGACATCAATCTGTATGAAATCTTGATGATCAAGATCTAATGAGAATCTAGGATTTGATTATTTTGTCATTGGCTGTTCACTTTCATTTCAGGTGAATTAATCTGAAAAAAAAAAATGCAAGACCTTATCTGGAGAGTACCGATCAAGCACAGTTCTAAAATGAATCAAAGGGGATGAATATTTATGAGTACTCAGCATCTTCTCTCCTAGAAGCATCAGAGAAATCAAGCCTGAGTAAACGCCAAGTATTTTTGAAAATCACATCCCAGAGATTTTATTTCGGTGCATAAGAAAATATAAACTTCCAAAACTACAACACAGAGTATAGGACTGAAACACAGCGAGGATCAGAAAAAAATATGAAGAGTTTTCCTAACTAAATCATTAAAAATAAAAAGGTAAAATACTCACTTGTATACAAGGGAAACATGGACAGTTTCCACTAATGACCAGAAGGGAAAATRTGAAGCCCATGTTCAGAGACTAGAATAATATTGTTTGAAAAATGCTCTGAAAGAGCAGCAGCAAAAGAAAGCCTTGAGTTCCTTTTCTCCCCAACTGTGATGGGAATTTACAGTACATAGAGAAAAATACATCTGTTTTTTACATAGCTGCCTACAAGCATACCACAAAACTCTAGAAGGAAGGAAACAGAGATATTTGAAGGATGTGTGTGTTGAATGGAACCAATGTTTAAAATATGGGGCAGTTTGATAGTTTGCAGCTTGATAGTGCACATTTCTTCCCAGAAATAAAAGTAATAATAATTTTGTCTAGCTTGCCTATAGTATTTCTTATTGGAAGATCTTGAAGTATCATTGACAGCAGCTGTTACACCTAAGCCACGTGCATCCTTGAGAGCACATATCCAACTGTCCATACTATCCTGGTCTGGGAGAAATGCTGAGAGTCCATGCAGCGTAACATTAAGCTGCTACACAAATTTCTGGCAAATCAGACTCCAAGTGACCTGAAGCAACTGAAACATTTCCTGGAGAATATGATGTCAAACCTCATAAGGTTTACATCACTGCAAATTTTATCACACTACAGGCACAGTGGGACTGTAGACCTCCATCACTCAGGGCCACACTCAGTGGTAATGTTATGTTGTCTGTGAGGGCAAATGCAGCCTCAGTGCCTTTATGATTAGCAGTAGGTACATGTAATTCAGGAAGTTAGGCATGACTGTAGTATGCCATGGGGGCAAAAGAGCAGCTAAACACAAAAGCCACTAGGAAAACTTTTTAGATGAGTAAAGTCCATAGGATTGGGGTGGGAAGGAGGAGTAGTGGTTTTTTTCCCCTTGGTTTTGGTGTTGTCTTCTGTACAGTGGGATAGTTGGTCCTGGTGCTTTTATATCTAATGATCATGGAGATTTTTAATGAACTCATGGGTAGGCATGACCCAAAGTCCAGGCTGAAGAAACTGTAGAACAGAAATGCGTATTTGTTTACTGCAGTTCTTCAGACACATTTTGGGGCTGCAAGAATAAATTTCTTTCCTGCTTTGAAACTGCAGGCCAGATCATATCAAGTCTTTCCTATCTTTCTCTGAGTAAGAACGATCACAGCTGGGAAAGAGCTTCTAGACATAACTAACTTCAAAAGGCTCCAARACTACAACCATACTGTTAGGTCCAAGGCGTGGGCTGCAGTACTGATGCATGATCACTATTGTTTAATTACTCGTATGCTCCTGCAAGCCGGCCTGTGCCAGCCCCAGGAACTGTTCAGGGGCTTGCCTGAGACTGCACCATTCCCAGTGGGCTGCATCATGAAGTCTTTCTGAGTATTTTAGGAGAAAGGAGRGTTTAGGTTCTCTAGATATGAGCTGTGCTCATTTGCTCTTTGGGCCAGAAAACAGCSTACGTTATCTGCAGCAACAAATGTAGCCTGAAAGCCTGGAACAACCCTATTAAACAAGTGTTCAGGCCTGTGGCAAATGAGTATCAGTGACATTAGAGAGGGAAGACTGTCCCTGTATGTAAATGTTTTGTCTGCTTTTCTATACTCCCAATGAGGAAGAAATAGAAAAATTGTGGACCAGCTTTCAGGGCTAGCTCCCTAAAATTGGCAAAAACAGCTGAGAACAAAAATCTATAGTTACGTTAACAGGCACAGAAAGGTATGACTGTATAGTGACTTGAAACTCAGTAACTGGATATTGTTATGATTCCAAGCTCACACACTTAATAGCTTGGAATAGAAATGGGTTATAACAGCACAAGGATCACAAATCAGACCTCCGGAATCAGGGATTCTACAACAGTTTGTTCATGTGCAGCGCTCATGTGGAGTGGCCACATTCCTCATTTGCACATTCATGGATGTACTTCTGATGTTTATTCATACAGAAGTGGTAGGAAAGCATCAGRGAAAACTTTCTCAGAGAACCATGAAGAAAGCAGAGAGAAAACAGTATATAAGACCAACGAGACTTCATGAGTGCAGGAGGCTGGGATATCTGTGTTCCGCCAATAATACTAAATATATCCGTAATATCTAATGCTCGTAAAGATTGTGAAACTGTGGTTATATCTATTCTCTCCTACACTTTCTTCTTCCATCTGATCTTCTTTATAACACAGAAATTCCCTATGTGGTTCTATCACTGAGCCCATACTTTTTGGATGAACAAAAGACTTTCTTTTATGAGAAGACAGTTTAAGGACTTCACATAATATAGAATCCTCAAAACACAAAAGTAAACCATTCCAAAGGGTTTTTTATTTGCATTTTTTTAGTGCACCTTTTTCTAGACTGAGTTTTTTTACTGGCCAAGCTTCCAACTATTCCTTCCTGTTACACATCTGTTTGCTAAATTACAGAGGCTTCTATACTCATAAGTATTCTCTTAATATAGGCACTGAGAGAAGGAGATCAAGTTTCTCGCTTAACCTTGTCCGTGTTAAGCTAAGCACATAGAATTTCTTTAGCGTCGAACTGGAAGACACATTTTCCAGAAACAGAAACCAACTTGTAAACGCTCTTCCGTGCTGTATTTATGCATGCTCCAGTTTACTAATTTATTTTCTGAAGTGTGAATTCCAGAAGACACACAGTATATGACAGGCTGCAGTGGTCTCATTATTGCAATCTACAGTGGTAATTATTGTAACCTTTCAACTTCTATTAGCAGTCCCCTGCTGGAGCATCCACAAGCACTTTTTCTGCCCTGAGCTGTTTGTGAGTCCTTGTTCAGCTGGCTGTCCCTTGCAACCATCACGCTCTTTTCTAAGTCACCCTTTCCAAAACACTGTTTAAATTATGGATCACAAGCAATAAGAACCCATGTTAGCTTCAGCGTTTTGTCATTAAATGTACCCTGCTTGTTTCATAGAACTGACTTGTTATTCACAGGTTTTGTGCTTACAGCGAGAATATTCAGACTGTCCCCACAAATGCAAATCATGAAAAGCTCTTTCGATATCCACAGATTTAGTTGGTGTGGATCCAGTACAAGTGAATCGGGATTTAGTGTCCTGGAGTCAGACATCCTGGAACAAGTTGCACACCATACACACATATATGTTTTATCAGAATTAATTTTAACTTGTTAGGATCCACTCAGAGGCTATTATTCATATTTGAATCACACATTTCTTTCATTTACCCTTGTACAATAACAGACGTTCTTATCTGCATTTATGACTTCTCTGTTRGATGTCCTCACCCTACATCAACTTTTGTTCCTTTCGCTTTCATTCATAAAATCAGCACCGGACCAGACGTTCGTGAGTTCKCCCAAGCCATCATAATGCATTCTGAAATTGACTGGGAAATAACGAAAGAAAATATTTTCTTTTGTTAGGATTTCCATATTTTCTCAATTATTTAAGAGTAGGCTTGTTCAAACAACACAACAAAACCACGGAATGCTAGAACTAGGTATTTATGAATGTTGATCTTTGCCAATATGTTATCAATGAATGAGTGATGTTAAGGCTCTTTTAAAAAGCTATTGATTCTGTGGGAAAATACTGGCTCCTCGGAACTTCAGCTTCTCTCAGTTATCAGTCACTTTTATCAGTTTTGAAAATAATTAGAAAGTAGAMATCGAATCCATCTTTCCTCAAAGTGTTTTTACCTGTGGCATCCAGCAAAATGATCATGACAATAAATTTGAGTTGACAAGAAAAAAAAGAATATAAATTGACAGAAATATATGACAGCATTTCAAAAGGCAGTGAGCTGTTTAACAATCCTGCCACACTGAAGTCACATTCATATGTTCACTGGGTGACTAAGTAGAAAATAAATATAATTCATGATTAGTTTCTACTCTTTTTATTCTGCTTTACAGTTTTAGAAAGGATAGAAAATTACAACTTTCAAATCTGTGTAAAATGTTAAATAGCAAGAAGTAGCTTTATCTCTACAACAAAAATACAATCATTATTTTAGATAAAATAAATTTGCATTGGAATATGGGAAGGCAAACAGGATGACCTATAATCATTTTGAAAACTGTATTTTTAAAAGACCACTGAGACTTCATGATTTGGCTTGGCACCAGAAGAGAGGAAATCTTGACTATTTTAAATGATCTAGAAATGAAAATTTTAATGAAAACAGTGTAGGTTTCTCAACATCTCAGAAGTTTGAAAATTTTTTTTGACTTCCATTTTCTGAATACTGCATTTCAGTCAGGATTTAAAAAATTAAAAGAAGAAATAATTTCAAAATGATARTTCTTTCTGTTGCTGCTAATTTTCCTCTTTTTTAAGATGATGAAATTGTATTAAATAAATCTAGTTTCATGAAAAATTCTAAATTCTTCAGAATCTGCTAAACCTCTAGATTTTACAAATTTGAACATTCTCTACCCATTTTCTATAAGTTACTGAGTGGCAAAATTACAATCTTTATCTTTGTTTTTCCTCTTGGTTACTTTTAAAACATAGATACATTTTTCAAAGTCTCAAAGAGGTTTGAGAAAGAGGGAGAAACTTGGCCTTAGTAACAACAGAAAATACAAATGAAAGAAAGAAGGAAAGGAAAAAAAGAGGAAAAAAACAAAAGAAAAAAAAGAAGAAAAAAAAGAAGGAAAAAAGAAAGGAAGGAAAAAAGGAAAGAAGAGAGGAAGGAAGGAAGGGAGGAAGGAAGGAAGGAAAGAAGGAGGGGAGGAAGAAAGGAAGGAAAAGGAGAGGTAAAATGTTATTATGAATTTTCTATTTTTGTGCAAAAGCTTCTTGTTTTCRGCTTAGCTAGTAAAGAGAATTTTCCTTTCAGCAAGTTCAGAATCATCTGTTTATCAGCTGTAGTAATTAGCTTATGTTTTGTTTTTCAGTATATATTTGCTAGGAKTTTTACACTTTGGTTTACTTCTTATTATCCTCTAGCTGTTCTGCTTCAAACAATTTTCCAATCCAGGTTTATTAATTAAGCAGTATAGACATTATAATTGCTYCTCATCACATAGCAACCTTTTCAACTTGTGGATTAGTGGTAATTACAAGTATCAAAAAACATAAAGTGTAATTACAAGCATAGTTCATGTAATTACGTTATCTTTATATATGATTAAAGCAAATAATGGCCTGCCAGAAGGAGTGGAAGGATTGCTTTGGATGTGACTGGTGGCAAGATGGCAGTCAGGGATGTGATGCGGTGTAGGTAGTCAAAAGGAGATGTGAGGGCAGGTGACAGAGGACAGGAGAGGAAATATGAGAAAATGAGGGAACGAGGACAAGGAGGAAAAGAACAATAGAAAGCCGAGCACTGTTCTGGAGACCCTCCCCCCCAATGGAAATGCAGAGCTTGTGGAGTGGGAATCGAGTAGTCAGGAGCACAGTTTAAAGCTGATAAAAAGGAAGTAGCAAATTAAATAAAATGACGGAGGAAGCAGAGTTGGCAGCAATGTCTGTTTAAGAGGAAGGGAATCGGTTAAGTTACTGTGCTAGTCAGCTGCCTGGAAGAGAAAAGCAAGCAGCAGTGCATTGATTCTGGAAAGAAGTAACCGACAGCAGTGTATCAGTGAGAGTTAGCAAAGTTATTTAATACATCAGCTACCAATGGGAAGAGAGACGAGTCAGCAAATGGGCACATAAATTAATCAAACAGTAGATTAGCAGTGAGATATAATGTAATTGGTGAGAATTAGCTGTCAGAAGCTGAGAACCTAGCAGCAGTTTCCCAAACAGGCTCGGTAATTGCAGCAGGACATTTGGAGGAGCCTGCAGGAAGGCTGTTCCCCTACTCCAGGCACTGGACAAGGCTGCTTTGGCTCCAAGAGCAGAAGGAAGAGGAGAAAATAACTTCARATATTTGCTAGCTCATCTAGGACTTCTGATGAGAGAAAGAGGGAGTAAAATTACTCAACAGGAGAATGACCCTTCTTTGGGGATTTCTTAATTTGTGTGGGCCTAGCTTGAAGTCTAAAGTTTACTTTAAAGATATGTAACAACTCAGAGSCTGCACACTGTGGTAGAGAGGATAAATGGGAAATAGAGGGACCTGGCTAGGGCAACTTTGTTTGCTTCCCCCTCCCYCCACCCCTTTTTTTAAAGATCATTCATATGTTATCTTCATATCCTATGTTTTTGTTAAGAMAACTAGAGAGCGATGACTAAAGCTGCACTTTCTTTTTACTACTCATTTCCCCCACGCACACTCCATAAGCTTAGCAGAGCTACTAAGCTCATTTCTGAATTATTTGTGACTTCTGTACTAGTGGATAGATTATGTATGTTGTGAATCAAGATATGTCTTTGTCCAATGGGGCRGCAGAGAGGAGAAAGAAAACCGATGCTTATAAAGCAAAGATAAAACAAGCCAAGATTTTAAGTTATTCATTTAGTCATAGCTTCAGTTTTCAAAAGAAAGTTAACTGAATGAAGGGATAAATGGATGAATCATCCATTCCTCTTATGGACCTGTGACCATGAATTTTCCTTGGTTCAAAATTGTTTAGGATTAAGACCTCATTTCTTGTTTTATTTTTCTACTCTTATTTGCTTTAACTGTATCTTAAAAGTCAATAGTTTGTCAAATTTTACTAAGCTATTTTTAGAGTGAGGTAGTAGTCTTGGTATGGAAGGCCATTACAAACCAGTTTGTTATTTTGCATAAGATAAACCTCAGGTCAATTTCTTTATATTCGCTAATATCACTTTTTAAAAATAAGGAGGATTCTGGCATTTCTCCTTTTCTTTGGAAATTGCATGGTTTCCTTCCCTTTCCCTCCCCAACCCCCCAACAACTGCCTCCAAAACTACCGTAAACAGTCCAGAGAGGTAGTTTGTTTGAGATGCTAAGGGGTAASAGTTGTAACTTAACCTGGCCTATGAGGACATTAAATTTTATCTTAAGCTCTTTTTTTTTTTGGGGGGGGGGGGGAGCGGTTAATTCCATCCACATTAGGTAGATGCTGCTTCTTCCTTCAYAGAGGCTCAAAGGACTGCATGGAGGGGAGGTAGCTGGCATTTTCTGCCATTCAGAGAGACCTGGACAGGCTGGAGAGCTGGGCAGAGAGGAATCTCGTGAGGTTCAACAACGGCAAGTGCAGAGTCCTGCACCTAGGGAAAAATAACCCTAGGCACCAGGACAAGCTGGTGGCTGACCTGCTGAGAGCAGCTCTGCAGAGCAGGACCTGGGAGTGCTGGTGGATGACAAGCTGACCATAAGCCAGCAATGTGCCCTTGTGGCCAGGAAGGCCAATGGTCTCCTGGGTTGCATTAGGAAGAGTGTTGCCAGCAGGTCGAGGGAGGTGATCCTGCCCCTCTACTCAGCCCTGGGGAGGCCTCATCTCGAGTCCTGTGTCCAGTTGTGGGCTCCCCAGGACAAGAGAAACATGGAGCTACTGGAGAAAGTCCAGCGTAGGGCTACGAAGATGATCAGAGGGCTGGAGCACC
>NW_028185850.1:79009-157530 GCF_003343005.1 Rhea americana
AAAAAAAGGAAGATTTAAAGCCTGTTACTATAATTTACTGCAGAAATAAGCTACAACAGGATCACAATGCATTATTCTTCATCGTGACTACAGTCACATGAGAACTATGTTCACTTACTAATGCATTCCTTGAATGTTGAATGTAGATTCTCTGCTATTGCAGCACAGTTACATCTTAGCTTTCGTTCATTTAGATTCAGCAAACAAAAGAAAACAATTCAGTTTTAAATTTATTTTTTCCTCTATAAGGAAATTTTCTTATTAGAAGATATGGAGTTATATGGACTTACCTGTGTAAGTTTTGAGATATATCTACGCATATACAACCACACATATATTTTAAGTCTCTCAACTTTCTGAATATCTCCTCTTTCTGTCTCTGACTCTCAGACCCTGGTGTTCCTCTTGTCACAGTATGGAAGGATGATCCAAAACACCCTGGAAGATCTCGGCTCTATTCTTTCTTCAACACAGCTTCCCATATGACTTCAGGTTAATTCACTGGTATTTAAAGGCTTTGTTTGCACTGCCCATCTGGGAGGTCTGGACCCATTCTCAAGCCCGGACTTGCCTCCTATCCACATTGCAGAAGCAGACACCTTAGTAGGACTTGTGCTGTCCTTCATGCAGTCTGGRTGGAGTGGATCATCTAAAGCTGCATCTGCCAGCAGATACCATCTAGAGCTGAAACTGCCCCAGACATCCCTTCCAAACTGCAAYGTAAACAACCAAGCTTCAGGAAGAGCCAGAATACCACGTAGAAAAAGGTTAGTAAAGAGATAGACAAGAGGAGCCAATGCTTGTTTATCTGTATCACAGCCTCCTTCCCCTACCATGGAGGCAGTGGGATTTCTCTGTCTGACAGTGTCCTGCCAGGAATTGTTCTTGCAATAACTTTTAGGCCCTACAGTAGTGATGACTTTGTGTACCTAGGCTAGATAACAAAGAGCTGTGTCCCAGCTTCTCAAGCTTACATATATGTAGAAAAGGAAAAAGCTTGCTGGTCACTTCTGAATTCAGGCCCCAAAACAAGCAGCCATTGTGCAAGCACCTGGTTTTAGCCACATGAAAAAGCCTCTGAACACACAAGCAAGGGTCCCACTCTAAACACAGACTGAAGCTGAATGTGTTTCTAATGGCTGAGCTCTCTGGTTACACTACGAAGAGTATGACGAAAATGGCAAAAAGACCAGCTATGGCTGCTGGTAAAGCAACTATCTTACCTTGCAGGAAGGTCTGACCTACAACTGTTTTGCCCCAGGCCTCTCTCTTTTATCACCTTTATTTTCACTCATCCTATTTGCACTCTAACCATTTCCTCAAGGCCTTGACTGTCCTATTCCCTTTTTTCTTCTTTTTTTTTCCCCCTACATCTTATTGGTTTTTTTCACCTGCTGATTTATATAATTGCTACACAGATTGCTGCATTTGCTTTTCAGTAGTGAACTGTGACCTCTGGGGCAATGGGAGTTCAAAAAGCCCCATAAGCTACATGTATTCAAAAACCAAAAAAGCTGCCGTCCTTTCATATACTCACAAAGGTGAAAAATAGAGTACCATATCACCCTACACAAGAGAAAGCTAAAAGCTGAGTAATATCCTCCTCTCAAAAAGGGCCTGTTATTTAGTGAAATCATCCTCAAAGCTTTTAAGGCACTGTTGGGCAATGGAAACTGCTAATGCTAATATGAAAAATAGGAAATGCTGGTAAGGCATAGTAGGAGGCCTAGTGGGGAAAAAGCAAATGGTAAGATTAGTACTGAAATAGGTTCTGGACTAAATTGCAAGAAGAGTTTAAGGGACACAGATATAAGTGGTAAATTAAAATATACAATTTTCCTTGCTCAAGGAAATGAGAATTCCTTTCCTACTGTTTGATAAAAATAGACCCCTTTGACTCACAGTGCCTTGTAAAATGCCTTGTGTTTTATCCTTGGAGAAATGCACATGGGGAAATTTAAGCCTAAAACATTGCTCAATCTAAGAGAACTGAATTCTGGGTGGATGTACATACAGATGGACAGATAGATATAGACAGATAATGTATTATTCAGAATATTATAATGATCTTCATTTTTGGTTAAAAGGGAAAGAAAGACATCTTTGTTGAGCTGAAATGCTGGTTTATTTGCTGAAACTGTTTTTGATTCAGAAATAAATCAACTGCAACAATTTGGCTATGGTAAATATGCTAATAACTGTCTGTACAAGTTTGATAAAAGTATTTTGTATTTCAAACTTTTTAACTTATTAACTAATGTGACTATTTTGCCTAGAAAATGAATATGGTAAGCACTTAAACAAGAGGTACAGGAAGCATGTTCAAGAGGATTGCTTTTCAGAGTGCTCTCCTCAGGGATGTTGCTGGATGCTGTGCTGCCCTGGTTTTGTCAGGCTGCGGAAGAGTAAACAGCAGGTTTAACAACACAAATATTAACTATTTCTTGATTTCTTCCTAAGAAAGACTATAATTTGCTGTAATAGTTTCAATGTGATCAAGAGACAAACCTAGGGAAAAAAGCAGACTCCTCCTAGTCTCGGCTGCTCCGATGGTTTAACACAGGGCTGCCCCGGGGTGGTGTGATTCTGGACAGCTCTTTCCTGCTGTCTGTGCTCAAATTTAGCCCACAGTGACTTTATCTGAATGGACTTACACGTAAGATGTCTTCCATACCTGAACTAGCCTTACTTTGACTAGTTTGACTGCCAAGAGCAATGCAACGAAGGTCAGAAATCCTGCCCAGGCCTCTCAGTAGCCATTTGGGCGACTGGCCTCTTGTTGGTATTGGCTCCCTGACAGCCACGCTGCCACAGCAGTACCTGAGCGAGTCTCAAGTTAAATAGACTGCACTGAAAATTTTTCACAACAGTGTAGTCAAGATGTAAATTTGCCCTTGGAAAAACATACAGGTGCTGGATTTAAAAAACAACAAAAAAAAGCCATCCAAGATATTTTAGTAAGTCCTGTTTACAGAAGTCAGTTGTAGTCTTTAGTGTCACTGTCTTGTTTACAGATACATAGGACAAGAATTATTTGCAGAAACCGTTTAAATTTGCAAATAGTTTTGAATTGTGAATGCCTCTGAGAACTCATTTTTTGTGGCAAATTCGTGGGCAGCAAAGAAAAGGAAGGCAAAATTTATTAAATAAACTATTCATTGTAGATTATTTCACTCACCACTTCCTAATGTGACTCAAGAAATAAACACATTTTCACAGTAACTTGAAACAAAAAGGAGTGCACAAATGAACAATTTCTGTTTGTAAGCATATTTCTGCAGTAAAATATCATCTCATTTAGAATTACCTTATAATGTTATTTCAGCTTTGGTAAGACATTTCAGTTGAAAGTTCATAACTGCACACTCAAGACAGATCCAGCTCTGATAAATATCACCAACGCCCTTCTTGCAATTACACTACATATACAGTTTTGTTTGGTAGACAAGCAATAGAGTAGAAAATCTGGCTGAGTTACAGATTGTAAACTTGTTTGCAGATTTAACTTTCATTCCTTCCTTTTTACCTTTTCTTTTACCCTAGGTACTGCAAATAATTAATTTATATGATTTTCAGTTATTCTTACCTTTTAGAGTTGGCAGAATATTTAAGCAACTAAAACTGTAAATGGCATTTTAGCAGGAGATTTTGCTTTGATTGTGAGCCAGGATTTCATACAGAACTAATGTTGTCTTTTCCCTCTGCCCAAATCATGCCTTTGATCATACTATTTGATAGTTCAGATGCACTTTCCCTGTTCTTAGCCTTCAAAAGCTTTCTGTAATCCCACCAAGACATCATTAAGGTCTTTGAACATGGTGTCTCTTCTACAACTCTTCTTTATCAATTTCCACCTTCCCTCTTTTCTATCCTGTGTCATATGTTGAGTTTGCTGGAGTTGAATATAGGTATTGATATCTTTTTTTTGTAAATCTATGTATTTACATGAATAACTGAAGTAATAATGAATGGAAATTAAGTTCATGAATAAAAAGATGGACTGATGAAATCATATGTATTATTAAAGGGATTAGATGATTTGAATAGCCTAGTAATACTAAAATGACAGAGACAAAACCAGTTTGTAGACTAGAAGATCTGCTCTGCAGAAGTAACATGCTCATGAACGGGTGACATGAACTATTGTATTGTTTAGCAAAGAAAATGATCATGATAGTAAATGTCATTAACTTACTATAGAGTTTGTTGCATTGGCTGTCATATTTTATTTCACGTAGTCTAATGGAAAAATCTTCAATGGTAATTTTACTTGAAATTTAGAAAACATAGAGTTGAGAGCAGCCAGAAATGGASTGACAAAAAACTAGAAAAACTGAACTACTTTGCTGATTTCCTTGATTTGTTTACTCTATGACAGCAGACCATGATGGCACTTTGATGGCACTCTTTATTGCTTTCAGTTGTGAGATTAAAAGATGATTGTTCTGAATACATAGACATATGCTTGCATGACACATACTGGAATGTCCTGGAAATTGTTAGACTATAATTATTCCTTGAAAGAAAAAGATAAGTAAAAATTCTACTTGCAAATGTTCTTAAAGAGAAATCATGTACTATCCCAACAATAGTAACTGATGGGTGATGGATGGTGAGAAAAAAATATATATATCCAGGAARCTTTATATTAAAACATGGTCAAAAACATGTGAAACAGTTAAAAATTGGAGCACATAAAACTCGTAGTATCAACTAAATGTGCCATGTCAGAGAATTTTCAAAATGAAAAAATTTAAAAATCTATTTTAGACTGTGCTAACCCCAAGAACCTTCCATGAATAGTTCCAAAAAGAAAATAATGAAACTCATGTGCAAAATTCAATATCAAAATATAAACTAGAATATGAACTTACATTTATTTTAACTTCTAATTAATATATTTCTCCATTTCTGTTACTTTTTGATAGCTGAGGTGATTCTCTGACTCCTGTTCCCCAAAATTCCTGGTCCATTAAATAACTGTCTCTTGGCATTATTCATTTACTTGGAAGCTGGGGATATTTTAAAGCTGTACTAAGTTTATATTATAAAATAGAATCAGTCTTCAGTACTTCTGACTCTCAGTTTACAAAGAGCATGATCCCTAGCCATGCTTAAAATCTTACTTGAGCCCTTCAGAGAAGCTTACGGCTATTATTTCTCAAGTTATGAAGCAACAAAAAAGATATTTTGAACAGCCCAGTTAAAAGCACCTTTTATTGTAGAGTCAGCATCACATCTTCTGGGCTTTGGGGATTTTTCTCTGCTTCGCTTGATTGTAGTTTGTGTTTTGTATCCCCTACTTAAATTTTTAGAGCATCTCACTGCTAAGAGAGCTTAGCCAACAAAGGAGCTGCACACACGCTCATTTATTCATATAATGTGATATGCGGTAATGAAAATTTGAAGTTGCTTCCCATTTTTGAGAGGACACGAATCGGCGTTGTTCTTTCCTCCGAGCCTTCTCAGCAGAGCACCTCTGTTTGGCCAGTCACAAGCGGCCAGGTCCTCCTCTCCTGGACAGTCCCAGCAGGAGGAGAAGGATTAAGCTTTCCCCTGCRGTGCACAGGTCAGAGAGATGAGCAGCCCATGCACTTGGAGAGATGCAAGCATTGCTGCCTAATTGCTCTGCCAGGAAGCCAAGTTGGCTGCAGCCGGGGGCACAGTCCTTGTAGCATTTGCCATGTCACCCTGCATGCTGTGTGTCAGAGATCATCCAGTTCATGCCAGGAAAGCTGTTCCAGATAGAAGTCTATTCCTTGAGGGCCTGATCTAGCCCCATGTAATTATTTCCTTATAGTGATACTGTCATGTTTTCACTCGCATGTTTTCTTACCCTGACTGGCCACTCTAACTCAGCCCTGAATGGCTCTCATGCTGAGTTCTCAAGCAATCTGATGACAGAAAAACATAAACTGTGCTTAGAAAAACAGCTAAAAGGAGATAAAATAAGATCCTTTCCCCAAAGTGTCCATCTCATCTGTGAAGTAACTGAGATACGGAGAAGTTCAGCAACTTCCCCAGATCAGAAGCGGGAGTGTTTGCCTAGTGCAGTCTCATGTGGGTTGCCCCAAGCTAGCCCTRGGCAAACAATATATCTATACAGTGTGTGGCACAGCTCAGAGATACTAACCACACCTCTGAAATCAGCCCTGTCAGAGCTATACTCACGCTTATTAGCACGGCTGGTCTGCAAAGCTGCTTTGCTGAGGCACTGTGCCACAGCTAAACTGCTGCTGGTACCAGCCCTGGCCTGTTCAAGTTGGATCAGGACTGCRCTAAGCTTCGTTTTCTAATACAGACTCCTCCTGTCCTTCACATACAGTTTTGTTGAGGACTCCGGTCTCCTGAACGCTATCTATTTACTATAAGTACCACCAAGACCTCTTGTAGGTGATGAGAAGGCAATTAATAATCAGTGCATCTCTGTGCTGTGGGCTTCAGTGCAGCAGAGAAATTAGCAAGCAAACTGTGAACAGTTTAGCTCAAGAATCGGAAAGAGTCTTGTCAAGCACTGCAGACCTCAGCACGGGCTCACTGAGAGGTCAGGCACGACAGAGAACCCGGGTGCCAAGGCAAACCTGGTCCAAGCCCATTAGCGACATGGGCTCCCCCTGCGCTGCTCTGCAGTCTGCAGGGTAGGGTTCTCCCCGAAGATCGTCCTGCTAGGGACAGACGCCCACCTTACACCGTGTCCCGCAGAGCCGGCTGCACAGACAGCGCGGGCACACCCTGACAATCTCTGCCACAGCTTCCATTTTGTTCCCRTTAACGTTCTGGGAAGGAAACAGGAAATCTTGCTGCGGATTAAAGAGATCGTGAACATCTGTTTCATCGCAGGGAAGTCATTGGATTTATTAGATTCACATTAAAGACTTATTAAAGCATTTATTGTTTTCTTGGTATTTTTCTTACTGTGTAGAATATAAGCAGTTTTCAGTGATGGTTTTACAAGACAGCATTAGCTTATTTAGTTGGGCTAGGACAAGAAACATCAGTCTGAGAGCTCCAGCCTGTAATGGCTTCTTTTTGATCATACTGTTCCTTTTGATTGTCTTACCTTTTCTTTCCTCTTGTATGAACTTGATCTGAAAAAATATTAACTCTTCCTCAATGCAAACACCTTGACACCATCATTCACTTCTACAAATTTCTGCCTTGAGGAACTCTAATGTCACTGTAAAACAAACTTAGATTGTCCCTGACTTTTACTTATAAAATATTTATGTATGAGTTTAGGGCTCATTTAGGGCGATTAAATGTTCACTGGGCTGAGGAGGGGCTCTGAGCTTGACTCTGCAGAGCTGGAATAGTCACACGGATAAAATGAAGGTCAGCTCCATGTTCAGCAACCATTGAACTTGTGATGAGCATATGTCAGCTCAGGGATCTTAATATATATGATGGATCCGGAATAGCCCTGACTAGGAGACGGTGCAGAGCTGAAGGGGCTGCTCAGAGAAAAGGACCTAAAGAAAGTTCCCTGGTGTCTTCTCCACTCTCCACAATTCCCCAAAACTCAGTGCAAATATCCCATCTCTGCATGGCTATCATCACCCCAAAGCTGAGCATGAGGAAAAGTTGTAGAAAGAAGTGTGTGGCTCTCGTCATAGAAATGATGGTGAACAACAGATGGTCATAGTCAGTGCTGTTTAATCTTAGTTGTACAAACCACTGTCATTCTTTATAATTCTTTCAGCTATTTTTCTGAAGAATTTTATTGATTTTCTTAAAGTAATTAAAACAATATTTATATTATAAAAACACTTTACAAGGTAATTTCCCCTTCAGCTTCCATGAATATTTTCCAGGGAATCACCATGGGTGACATAGAAAATAGGTAACTAAATTTCATTTCCATTGCCATTTTGACAGCCTGAACTCTTTCCCAGGGTGGCAGATTTAATTTCTCACACATTACTTCTGTTGTTTTTAAATTGAATAATAAATGTTATAATATTGTTTCTTGCTGTGGCATCTCAGCCATTATTTAGCAATATATCCCAAGTATTTCATCTGATTTGATAGCCATTCAGATTTTCAAAGCAGACGCTCAGCAGGGATCTATTGATAGAGGGTCACTCGAGTCGGCTGTGCTGTGCTGGGCTGACTCACAAGCTGAGAATCTGGCCTGTGATATTGTTATCACTCTTCCTTTTCTCTCACCAAATTTTAGCCTACTTTTTTTATTGATGATCTGGACCAAGGCATGGAAAAAGCCCTGTAAATTAATTATGAGCCCAGCCCTGCAACCCAGCAAGGGATGAAGTGTCATTGCCAATTTAAGCTGAAGACAATGAAACAGAAGGTGTTCTGCATCTTTCCAGCAGGGCTAAACAACCCATACAGTTTGGACTGTAGGAGCAACCTTCATTTCTTGTAGTTGCCAAGGATATATTTACAGCTGATTCCAGAGATACCAAGGTTAGAATAAATTAAAGGAGGGAAAGGGGGAGTAACTCTCATAAATGCCTCATTTCAACACAAATTTGAGGAGTAATTACATAATACTGCTGTTTTCACTTCAAAATCAAGTAGTTAACTTACCTCTGAAATAATATATCTATACAAAAAGCCTCAAATTCTGATATAAATATTGATTTTCTGCACAAATGTCTTTTCTGCGTATAAAGGCAGAGAACATTTAGGAAGTTCATAACTTCCTATCAGCCTTACCAAGAGAGAGTTGTTTGGAGATGCCAACCATCCTGAAATGAGTTGCAGAATTCACAAGAATCCCCCAATAATGGCATTGTACTTTGTACATCTATGATGCTGTATTTTACTTCTCTTTTACAGAAAAGAAGTTTCTCGCTGTCTTACACAGCAACTGTGAAAATATACCTGGTAGCTCAACTTGAGAGGAACAAGTTCTAGAGCAGAAAACAGGCAGAACTTAAACTAAATGCATAAACTTCACAGAATCATAGAATCAGTAAGGTTGGAAGGGACCTCTGGAGATCATCTAGTCCAACCTCCCTGCTCAGCAGGGTCACCTASAGCATGTTAGACAGGGTTGCATCCAGGCGGGCCTTGAAGATCTCCAGAGAAGGAGACTCCACAACCTCTCTGGGCAACCTGTGCCAGTGCTCTGTCACTCTCACAGCGAAGAAATTCCCACTCACGTTCAGGCGGAACCTCTTCATGACTATAAAGTCAGCCCATTTCACTTCCATTGCATCCTTGGGAACCGTCTTACCAAAATACTTAGCCCAGTTCCTGAAAGCAATGTTGGGATACCACAATATAGACTTCAGCTTTTTGCTTGTGAGGCAGGCAAGTTCTCTTGCACACTATCCCAGTCCTACTAAGGTGAAAGTAAGGAGCTAAAATTTTTAGCTGTCTCTGTTAGCTAACTCAGACAGATGCCATGCTTCGGTATGCCTGCTATTGCAGACACAGCAGCTGTAGCAATGGGCACTATTCTTTTTTACCTTCCATCTTCTCCTCTTGCAGCCTTCAGCACACATATCAAAGACCCTTCCTCTTGCAGTTGCTCTTGAAGAAAACAGAAGTGAGACCTGATCTGTGGTGTTCTGCTGCAGCTGTTGTAATCTTCTTTTCTCACCCTGCTAAGGTGGAAGGCAGTAGGTAAAGAAGTGATGGATGTGACATCAGCAGTGTGTCAAGAGATAGCAGGATAGTTTGTCAAAAGGGAGAATAATGCTGTGGGGTTGACGATGGAATTAAAGTATTTATCTCCTTAAGACAGTAGTAATAAACAGGAAGTTTTACCAATTCAAGGTAAAAAAATGTCAAATGAATCTCACACTAATATTTTGCCACTGTAAAATCGAAGTTTTCCTTGAAAGAACCTGAGGACCCTCTGAGGCTGATGGAATTGATACAACACTATTCCTCATTGTCTTAGACGATTAGCTCTCGTTAATTTTGCTTTCTGGCATGCTGCAGGACTGTACTGAATGGTCCAATCATTGACATTTCATATTCAAAGTCTCAGCGTAGCCAGTCAGCAAGGAATAGTGGAAATATTTGGTTTCTGAGCCTTACCACAGAGGAACTCAGGCATTCATTTCATGGGGCCATTACAAAGGCTTTTAAGAATACCGAATTTTCTTTGATGAGGAATTCAACTGAGCCGTAGGTCAGATTACGCAGCTCAGCATGGAATACATGTCATAGTGCCTTAGGCATTCATTCTAGTGAATTTGTAGCCAATGTCCCTGCTTATCCAAATTGTTGCCACCTCGTATTATTATATATATATATATCCATATTGTTCTCACTTCATGTGAGAAACTGCCTTTTTTTCAATAAATGGTAATAAAATATTTTCTCATCTCACCAGATACAGCATTTTGGAATACATCATATAGACAGTGTAGACTAGGCAAGAAATATTTTCAAGGTTATAGTGAGAAATGCTGGAAGGATTTCAGATAATGATTGCTAAATAGTGTAGGAAAAGTGACATTAGAAACATTCCAGTATGGTTATTGACAACTCCAGTTCACTGACATTTTAAAGACCCTTAATGATACTGACACACTTACATAACATCTTCTGAAAAAGAGTGGAAATGGATGCATACCCATGGTTAACTTCATTTTTGGAAGCAAACTCATCTCCAGTAACACTGGCAGGTTAATCAATGCCTTTCCACTAAAGCTAAACAGTTCTTGCGAGCAACAGGTCTCTTCTGCCTGTACAAGTAGTCTACCTTGACTGTAGCAAATAATAGCACATGGAGCTAATGAGGTTTTAGAGCTTACAATCTTATTTAAATTGACCTGAGGTGGTGCAGAGCAGCACAAGCATTCCCAAGTCAACAGAAGCACAGCGGAACTTCACCACTATCGTGGCTTGTCTCAGAATATGGTTTTGAGTTCAGAGATTTTTTGCAGAGGATTTTTGCAGCTGCCAAAGCACATCATATTTCCAGCCTTATAATCGGTATCTAATGTGCTGTGGAGTTGGTATTGAATAGTGAAAGGGCAATTCTGAAAGGAAAACAGAGATAAAATATATAAATGATGAAATACAAATGCTGCATTTTTGTCCTCCCATATATTAATGGATTATAAGAACACATTCAGTCTAAATTATAATAAAACTCCCTGTAGACTCATTATTAAGAAGTTCAGTGCCAAATTCTGCAGAGTGAATGTAAAATATACAAATTTAACTGAAAGAGTCTATAGTCAGAGACTTGAATACTTATCAGAAATTGCTGGCTTCACTTCTTCAGAATATTCTAACTCCGAGAACATGCCTACAAGGAAGCAGAGGGAAAAACTTGAATTTGCAGTGAATCAATAAGAAGTAAAAAGAGATGGATGTGAAGTAATTTGGAGATAAGTAGATTAATTTGGTGTAAAAGTTGGCAAGATTTTTTTTATTGCTAGAGGTCTGCTTACTGAAATTTGAACTGAACATGGAGTCTTCTGTGAGATGTTTAACTTCCTGGAATTTCATTTATCTCAGTAAGTAAAATGTTCAGTTGCTTCTAAGAGAAGATGAGTAGCCCAGAAGATTAGTTACAAGCTGCCATGATTCACTAAGGGCCAAAGAAAATATGTCATTCTGATTATTAACTGATATTTAAATAGCACTTTTAAATATCATCAAAGTAAACCTCAAAATAGAAGATCATTTGAACTAAGAAATCAAAAGCCAGGAAATTTCAAAATAAAACATGGATTTTTTTCATGCATTTTGTTGTCATTTTTGAATTTATTTTATTCCTAAAGGAAGAATTTGGTAAAATTTAGATAAAACCACAAAAGGTTTAGATGTCACTGAATCTAAGTTATGAATACAAACTTTAACTCTGCTTTAGAAACAGCAACAGTTGTAAGAGTTACTAAAACACAAAGTCCGCACAATAGTTGAGAACATGCCTGTATGACCTGTATGAGTATGGAGGCTCATCATCCTTGGTACATTAAAGCCTGACACACACTGTACTCTGAATCCTTTCTATTAAATGCTGGGCCACCTGCACTGCTTAACTGGTTGGAGCATGGACAGCAATCAGCGGTTGTTCTTTTCCTCATCCCTTGCAGAGGGCACAATGTACTAAAGAGAAAACCTTTATATTCTTCTGAGTGCAGGGAAAGAAACCGTCTTTTGATGAACACCGGATCTTTTCTCTTTTCTTAGCTCACAGGGCAGTGAAGCTACAAAGCACACTTCTTGGAATCAGTGCAAATACAGAGGAAAGAATTTACAATACTGTTACACTCAGACCTTCTTTTTTTTTTTTTTTTTTTAATTCAGTGAGGAGACCTTAGGAAATTGCATGCTTATGTTAATGTAACATTAACGTTGATAAATCAAGTTCTCAAATGTCAGGAAATGCAGAAGTCAGAAAGAAAGCTCAACCTTTCCTCTGGCTCTTTGCCTCTTTTAAAAGATATGATCTATCTTTATGCTCTTATAAATTATTTGTCAGACTGTAGAGGAGTCGGTATAACACAAAATGGAATTCCCTACAAAGCTTTATGAAAGCATGACAGAAAATGCTGTACAGCTGGGCTGTATAAGGAGAGGAATAATTTATTCACAAACACTTCCGTATGTTCTCCCTCACTTTTCATTTTGGTGTGATCATCTGTCTGTCTTGATCAACTTTCTGCCATTATTCATGTAGGCAGATTTTGGATCTCCCTGGTGTTGAGGAGGTGCTGTACCTCCCAGAGTTACTGATAATCATGTGCAAATGAAAATATTCATATGTGAATATGAGTATTTATTTTTCCTGCCAAGATTGCTGGCTACGGAAGATAGGCTTTTCTGGCTTCAAAGGAAAGAAGAGGAAAACCTTGGAGGCAACAAAGTCTTTAAGGCCTTCTTTACCTTCATGGATAGCCCCAACTGAACAGCTACTACAGCAATATCAGGGCAGATCTGATACTGATACAGGCAGAAAGCAAAGCTTTCCCAGTATGGATTTATCTAGGATCTCCTTTACAGCCACAACAAACATCAATTGCTCAATTACAGCTATTCCCAAGCATATACAAGGAAGAGGATACTGAATTGTTTTTGTCTTACTCACCCTTCCTCAGGCACCAGTCACTGCACATGACATCTTTCTTACTCCACCACTGAGCTGCAGCCTTGCAGATCACCCTGAGGTATATTCTAAATTTGATGTTTTGTATTTACACATCTATAGTAATTTTGTAGGAGGAGGACTTCGTCTTTTGTCAGAATCACAGCCAGCATTGGCATTTCTTTCCCCAAATACAATCTGCTTCTGGCAAGGACAAGTACCATGACAGAGGGCAGACTGCATGACTGTTCATATGTACATAAAAAATGTCTGCGCCACACATGTAAAAAAAAATTGTATTGCAATATCAAGTCTTGCTTTTCAAGATAGAATATTATCTGCTGAACGAATAGTAAAGGGCTCAGAAGACTACATGAGCCACGATGGCATCCTTACACCAATGAGTAGTCTCCAGGCTCCGCTAGGAATGTAAGACTCTTCATGCAATAGGGATGAAGACTAAAGACTGTGGCTATATGTATGAATATAGACTGTGGTAAATGGACCTTCTGAAGATTGCTTTCGACATTGATTATCACCCTTATATGAATAAAATAAATAAAGGGTCTCCAACAAACAGTCCAGAACCACCTGTTTTGTCATAATTTTATGCAAATATTAGTTGAGTAAAATTTTTCAGGCGAGTGTATTTTTTAATCCCTTCCTGACACTGTGAAAACACTTCTGCCTTGAAATGATGCATCTCAGACCTTCTGATACCTAGTGGAGAAACGCAGAGTGCATAAAAGAAAAGGATTTTCGTTTCCATCACTTAAAAAAGGGTGTCTGGGAACACTTGAGATAAGATGATTCACTGAGATAACTCTGCCTCAAAAGATTGCCACTGACACAGCTTTGCAGAGCAGCATGTAAGGAGAGATTTTATGCAAGATGCAGAGAAAAAATTGGACATGATGCCCCCCTCTCAGACACTGATCCACTGATCAAAGGTCTCATTTGGAGACAGACTGGGCTGCAGTCTCAAACCTCTCTCTCCCTAACTGGTAAAGGTGTTCTAGACCAGTGGATTCACTGTGGGGCTGAAGACTCCAGCTCCCTCCCTACACCCAGGTCAGCTCTGACATTGCCTATGCAAACCAGTGAGAAGTTGGCTTAAGTCTGAAATACAGGCAGAAAGATGGAAGAGTCTTAGATGCTTCTAACAATCTTATCTGTTTTGTTTACTGCAGATCTTCCCTAGATCGTTACCTGTGTGTCAGTCCAGAGATAAATATCATTCAGGCAAGCTGTATATTTGTTTCACTATATGTGAAGGAATATATTCCAAATAATGTCCTGGATATAACCCATCTAAATGTGAATGTCCCACATCAGAAAGATGTCGACTGGTCGAGGTTATTACCCAGGATAATATCTACTGAGATTTATCAGACTCGCAACAGCAATTTTCATCACACTAGTAAGCACAGTATTATTATGTCTATGACTGAGCACTCTTGAAATTTTGATAGCTTTCAGTCAGATACTTATCTCTGGACACAAAGAGACATTTTACAATTGTTCCTCCACATAGATGTTACAGTTTTAAATAAATAATTTCAACTTTAGCCAAAGATGTGTTGCATAGTGCTTTATAGCAAGTACCTGCTGTGCATTTCTGGGGGGGGGGTCCCAGATTACTCTTTGCTTATCATTTTTATATGCTATACATAAGGTTATGCACTTTCTCCAGGCATTTATTCAAGGTGAAAGGTTGTTCTAAGTGACATGTTTTACATTTTGCATCTGTATTGGAGACCAGGAGGGAGAAAGACACCTCCTTGTGTTAGAAGGAGGCCACAGGTACGGTTCCAGCACAGTAGCAGAGTTTGCTCCTGGAGCAACCAGGGTGAGCGTGAATGAAGCCTTCCTCTAACTTCATCATACTCTAGTTAAAAGGATGAAAGTCTGTATGTTAAGGGAGGAAAGGATGCTTCACCACAAAAAATAAGTGTCACAAATTATTCCTGCTCCCACTGAGTGCAATGAGGACAAACTCTTCTCTGAGGCTCAGTTTCTTACTTCCACCGCAGTCTTCCTTTTTGGGCATTACCCATGGTGTGATTTAGCCCAACCTGAACGATTTCTTGGCAAGCTGATTATTTTGACATAAGTCAGTTGGTATATAGTAATGTTATGTTTAAGTTCCCTTCCATTAAATACAATTCCTTGCATCTTAAATTATTTTAGACAGTTTCCTTTAACATTAACTAGAATTAACATTTACATTGTGATATATTGCAAATGACAGCTGTTGGAGCAACTTTTTCCCCCAAGAACTATATTTCCTACCAGCCAGCTAACCTCAGAATTTTGGGGAATTATTATATAATGTTGTTTCCAATCAAAATATATGTCTTCAGTTTTCCTATAGGCAGTGGCATTAAATAACAGTTACAGAGCGCAGTCCTGTTCCCACTAAAATTGGTGGCAAAACTCCCACTGACTTCATGGGAGCAGGATTTAGATCATGGTTGATTTACTTTTACATTCACAGAAATTATGGGTTAACCTCTGAAAGTTGGAAAAGTCTGGCCACATAAGCCTCCAAAGACCCAGATATTTAAAATGTATCTGTTGCTACTACTTTTATGTCATTCTATACACTTGCAATCCACACTTCCGTACACTTTTAGTAATCACACAGAAATGTTTGTGAATATAGTGAAAAATACTGTAATAATTAATACATGTTTTAAGGTCACTTGTAATCCATAGAAAGAAGCAGCCAATCTTTCAAAAGTTAGCTGCCAAAACTCTTGAGAGGGACTTACATGTTTAACTACACCTTAGATACTTATGCGCAAACTTAAAACTCCCTCTTACTGTCCCCCAACACCTAGAAATGTCTAAATTTGCTAGTCCCTTAAGCAACAACCTATTTTCTTATGCCAAAAAGAACCATTTCCAGCAACGTGATACCTTGTGTGCCATTTCTTTCAGAAATCAGGGATGTTTTTAGCTGTGCACCAAGCTTTCCCCGGCAGCTCTGCCTTTCCCTGCTCCAAGGGAAGAGCACTGAGTGCTGCGAGAGGTCACTTCACACAGAAGAGCAGAGTCGTAGGAAAGAAATGTAAGTCCTGACCCACACTGACAGGGAGAGAAATGTCTCCAGCTTCTCCAAGGCATCCCACCAAACCCTTTTTCAAGAAAGAGCCCTCCCTCTGGGTGCCTCCAAGTTAATCTTTCAGCCCTCTAGAGCGGTTTGAGGGGACAGCGTTATTCAACATAAGCTAAAAGCTTGAGGGGACTCTAACCTTTAGAACTGCATAAACAACATCTTTTTTTCGGTAATCCTGAAGAAACTCTCCCTATTTCTTCATGCTTCAAGGGAAGGGATAGCTATTTGTTGCAGGCCCAAACCAATGGTAAATATCAATATCTCTTGCCTGAGTCAGCTACTCCACTTAGTGTATTGATCTGCCCTCGTCTTCCCATTCCTTTTCCTGTGCACTGAGGGAGGACAAATAAGCAGGTTCAAAGCATTTATTTATGTTACCTCACCCCAATATAGGTCCCAGAGGCATAACAAGAATTCTTATTTCTTCTTTTTCCCTTGCAAGGTGCATAATGCAAGTCACAGAGCAGCCTGCCACACACTGCTCAATATTTATGAATAAAATATGTGAATATAGAAAATGTTATTGGAAAGGGCACATGGTGGATAAGTTGTCTGTAGTCCTGCATATCACAGGGCATGCATCCAGGCTACAAGTTCAGAAAGAATCCAGGACATCTCTTTCATCACAACTGTATCCTGCCCCAGCTGGTCACACAGTTGAAAAAGATAAAGTGCAGTCTTTTTTCCCACCATACACAGGAATGATGTTAGGAAAAGCATGCAACTGAAAAAACTTGTAAAACGATGTAAATAATATTACTTTCCTGTCTTAGAATCTGAATTCTTCACTACAACTGAACAAACTGTGATACATGTTTTTCAAATGTCAGAAATCCCTTCTGTATCCAAACTGATAAAGAATAATACAAATAATTTCCCTGTAGCAGTAGAAGAAATACCCGAGGCAATAAAAAAATAGGAAAGGATATTTTCCTTACCACATTTTATAAAATCTTTAAGATTCAGTGGATTACTGCCCTTTTCAAAAGATATTTGGAGAAGATGAGGGAAAAGGTCCTTTCTGCTATTTTCAGACATCGCTTTTTCTTATAGCACTAAGAATCCTTTACAGTACACCAGACAGAGTTCTTACCCTTAAAAATGTAATAGCTTTGTAACTATATAATGTTACCCCTTTGGTCAAAAGATCATTCCCATAGAAATTGTATTCAATTGTCGAAAACAAAATTAGGAACTAAAATTATCCCTTTTAATGACATTTTGTGCTAGTTGTGGTCCAAAGTTATTAGAAGTCCTTCCAATGGAAGGAACATAAAACAAACATGAAATAATAATACAAAGAGGTGCGTTATGATAGCATACATCATGACACAACTCAAAACTTATGTCTGCTGGATAAGAAGTTTTTACTGGACAGAATGTGAATAGGGAGAGGATGAGAGAGGTCGTTCTTTAATCAGGAAAAATGTCAATGAAAACTCCGTTTTTTCAACTCCTCTCAGTTTAGCTCTTCTGTAAAAGGCAGACTACTCTTGTTTTAAAAGTCAAATCCTTCTTCAGAAAAAAAAATATTTGAAGGGAATATTTTCAGTTTTCCTTAATTTTATAGTTCCAATTATCTCTCTTTTAATTATTGTTCTATAATGCACCAGAATATTTACAACATAAATCAATTGTGCTATCACAGGATTGTTCAGGTTTTTGTAAAACTCCACTTCTTCAGGATAGTTATGTGACTATAACTGTAGGCATCACTTTGAGATTTACCTTTGTGATCTTCTCAACTTCAAAGGGCAAGAGAGAAACCTGGCAGCTTTTAAAACTGCCAACTACCACTACAGGTTAAAGGATGAGCAGATAACTAACAGACAGCCCAGAATTACCCATGGTGATACATCAGATGTCTCAAGATGCATTGTTTTCCGTCATTTTAGGATGCAGAATTTGCTTTACAAAGGAGAGGTGAGAAGGCAAGATTTCTCACTATTATCAATTATCAAAGCATCGGGAATGTCAGTGGAGCTATGTGCATTTAAACTGTCTTTAGCACTCCTTTTTGCTTCTTTTATCATGAAAACAACATTTCCACATTAACTGAGTGCAAAACAGTTCTGATTTCTTGAGTCAGAAAATAATCTGAAGCAGAGCTCTAAAAGAGCTTTTCGCTTAGTCTCAATGTGAGGTCAATGCAGTTACAGGCCTGGTTACAGGCCTTCTTGTGTCTTTAATACTGCTTTTTTTCAAATTTTGTTTATTTACTTTGTCTTTATTTCAAACATTTCTTCATCTTTTCATTTCTTCAGTGTGGATCAAAAAGGAAAGATAGCAATGTCTTCCACTGCTGTTTTTGCTCACAAGGGTGACTACTGATGCACTAAAGGAAACTCAACAGCAAAGGTTGATGCTTCATTAGTCTGTGTTCTCATTTATGCCAGTGCTAAGTAAAAACCATACATGTATTTCACATTGCACCCATATAAATGACTACACAAGGTGCAGAGCAATACAAAGTCTGCTCTAAAAACAACAAGGATGTTCAGTTCATCCACGAACTTTGTCACCCAGGAGACCAGTTTATGCCATGAGGTTAGAGGAAATAACTGCACGAGAAGTCTTACCTTGAGTTAACGAACGAACGCACAATAGATCTAAAAAGTGAAAATTACAAAAGAGTAGATAACTATGCATGAATCCAATTTTGCAAATAACTGAACACATAAAAATGCTTATAAATCAACTCAGTTCTTCAAGTATTAGGAAAACAGACGTGAGATTAACCTCGGATAATCTACCACCTTCAGGACATACTGCTAAAGATTATTATTATTATTTTCCAGTAACTCTACCTTTGTCACATCAKCACTGTCTCCTGAAATGATTAGAGCATGATAGCTAGATGATTGCAGATGCAAGATCTAAAAGCTTGCTGGAAAGAGAAAAGAAGGGGTTGTTAGTGAAATAATCCACCAACTAGTTTAAAATCCAAGAGGAGAAGGCCACTGGGAGTTAAAGCAGAAGGTAATTGGGTTGTGCTTTCATCTGAGAGAAGCTATGGAGATGGTGAGCTGCAAGAGAGGATTTCTCGAGAGGAGATGGGCCGTGGTGGTAGAGTCAGTCCCCTCTCTGTGGGGGAAGTAATGAGAGGGCAGAGTGGGGGCTCTTTGTGTGGGTTCTCCCCTGAATCCAGCTGTGGGCAGATGTGGTCAGAGAGAGCAGGAGAAGATGGCCAGGAGGCCATCCAGCTGCCCATAGGAGGCTTCTCCCTGTTGTCCTGGGCAACGCATAACATGTCCAGGACAGCATAGGTATACAGCATTTTCCTCTGTCACCAGTTTGACTTGTTTTGCCTGGATAATTTACTACCTTATCTCTCAGTCCAAATATGACTGATGAACAAATAAGTCCTTCCTCTTCATGTTCCAGCTGATGGAATTTTTATTCTCCCTCTTGCTTTCCCATCTCTCTTATACTAATGATTTTATCATCATTTTATCATCTTGGGAATATCTCCATTCTCAGAGAGAATCTAGAAATTCTCTGAAGAAAATCTCATTTTCTCTCTCAAATGCTTTCCTTTTCTCTCTCTTTCTCATTCAACTTGTTTTCCTGCTTTTTGCTTTTACCCCTTTTGCCTTCTTTCTGATTACTTACCCAGCATACAATATCAGTATTTCAGCTCCCACAACAAATGCAGTTTCCAAGAAATGTGGTTTCAGAGTCCCGACTCTCCTCCTATCTTTTTCTTCCATCTTTGAAGTTGCAATACCTTTTCTTAGTCTTTTCAGCTCTGTTGCTTTTCACTTGATTTGATTGTTCCTCTTATCTCATGCCTCAACATTCCTCAGCCTTGTCTCTCCTCTGCTCCATATGTCACTTTATTTTGCATTTGTGCTGAAGAATAAGAATGGATAAAGTCCAAGTTGTCTTCTGCATTACTCTTCCAATCCTCCTTGATGTGCTCTGCTTTTCACCCAATCAAAAGTCTTTCCATAGTTTTCTTACCAAATCTAATAATTCTTAATGTCATGAACTTTACTTTACTTTATCCTCTTTCACCTCCATTCTCTCTATCTTTTATTCAGAAGATTTTACCTTCATATATTAGTTCCAAAACTCACAAGTGCTAATACCATAGTTGAACCTTTATCTTACACCACCTTTTTAAGATATTTTAATTAACTAATTCAGTTATATTCATTTGTATTCAGTTAACATTAACTAATTTAGTTCAGTAACTAATTTAGTAAGAATAACAATTTTCATTGCTATTTAAATATAAATATAATTCAGATAAGAGTATCTTGTGAATTAACTTCCTCTAATTGGTGCATTAGGTATATGGAGTTCAATACAGGATAAAATGGCCTTTTAGTATATCTGTTTCTTTTATTATGAAAAAAGGTGCTTCAGTCATTCAAGTTTACAGGATTGTAAATTGATAATTAATACTGAGGAGAAGGTTTTTTTTTTCTTTTTCTAAAGCTCTAGATTCCCCTGGAATCAGCAGACTTGAGACTGAATTAAACATCTGTAGTTCTTTCACTCATACCTAAGCCCCAGCAAGAGTCACAAGCTCTCTACATCCTCTCTTATTTCATTTGATTTAATACGTGTTCCTGGAAAAACCTGCCAGTTTGGGTCTGGTGGGAAAGGTGGTCATCCGCTCCGTACCACCAGCAGAGCTGCCATGAAGCCTCGGAGCTTCGGGCTGGGAGCTGCCTCTTTGCCATGGTTCACAGGAGAGCCTTGAACCAAGATCTCGCAGTGACTCCTTCTGCATCCAGCCCAAGAAGCACTTAAGCGATTTGAACAAAGTGAACAACTTCAGAGTGGAAAACCCACCTTAGCCTATCCTGCAGCCTAGTATGTGGAATATCACGATTAAACATGTTGGTCCAGATTCCTGTAATAAATCAGGCAGATAAAAACTCAGACTGGGCTCTTCTGAATCATAGCATCACTACTCACCAGGCTTTTTGCTAAAGCAGAAAGGCACATAGCCAGAACTTCATCTAACCCTAGAGATCCTACCATGGTCATATTCCTTTGTGCTAGGCTAAATCCAATGAGCCCAGTGCAGTCTCAGGCAGGGGGTGGTCTGGAAATGCCAGTCAGGCTGGGCTTGCCCACCAAACCCTGGGGCCAGGGGGTTGTAGTTGTCTACTGGGTTGCACAGGGACTGAAAAAGAGTGAAACGTCTAATAGTGCCTTAAGTTTGTCCATAGGAATCTAAATTGGCTTGTAGGCACAGGCATGCATATTTGAATGCTAGTTCCAAAAAACTGGAACTATTTTCCAGAATATTAAAAGATACTTAAGAAAATGTAACTTAAGCAACTTCAAGTATGGGATGATATTCACAGTGAGACTCTCTAAGTAAAACATTTCTGGCATGCTCATCAACACTTTTAAATATAATTTTGAACAATTAACATTTTCCAGTGTTTCCATAAGACAAACCATTTGATTTCCATTTCCATTTAATGAGCACCATTTCTAATCTGCTATGCTACTGACTGTTTTTTTCCAATCAGCCATGAACACCCACTTAAATTCTGAGGACATTGCTGGCTTCATGAAACAATGTTTTTAAGGGAAATAAAGGTTATTTTTTCCTCTGATCTACCTAGGTCAAAAGAAAATAAGAGCTGAAAGTGTTTTATTGACATAAGTATAACTTTTGGAAAATTAATACTGATGCTGAACTTTCCAGTCTGTGAAAGTCTAGATTTTCATTCATGAGGAATAAACTTATCTTTCAAGATAATGATGTAGCCAAAGAATTTTTGTTGCTGCAGATTCTCTAGGGAAACCCCACCAACCTCAAGAATAATGCACACACTGGAAAAGAAGAAAGGGATGGATTTTTTTAATATATTTAATAAGTAATTGAATGTTTTCTGAGTATTTAGAAAAGTCAAGCCACTCTAGAGTTTGAATTTGCTATTCGTTGACTTTGCGAGTAAATGTTCTCTCATATATAGTATCTTTCAGGTTCTTATGGGTTTTGTATAGTTTGTATTGATTTACTGTATATTTAATCAAAATTTTTCATGTCATATATTTTTGCCATTTAATCATTTCAGCAACGAGCACACTCACTGAAAATCTGTTTCTTTACAATATATCCCTCCCTTCCATTGGTAATAGTAATGTCATAAAATAACAATGATTAGTCTCTGTCACTCTAAAGCACTTAACCCATTTTTGCCCATCCAGACTCAGTTTCCATGGAAACAGAAGACAGTAAGACAGAAGACAGATTTTTTTTTCTTTTGTTGGATTTCAGCTGTCTTCCAACTTCATTCACTAAGCCCTCCCCTTTCCCTCGCTTTTTTCCCTAAGCCTACAGATTTTAGGATTCAAGAGGATTCAAAAGACGATGGGGTTTTCATGTTTCTGAGACTGTTTCTATAGAAAATTTGTGGTCAGTGAAAGCTGACAGGATGACAGACTTGGGTTAATTCACAGACTGGTCCACGTTCAGTTTCTCAGAGATAAACTGAAGCCTCAGAGGAGCCTGTTGGTGCTATAATTTAGCAAAATTAGTGGAGATATAAGCTGTTACGTAGATTATCATTTTTATAATGTTAAGCTATAAGTGTAGACATGATTAGAAGCATACATAATGAAATTAGATTTGTATAATCATGTCCTTAGAAGGAGGTTTTTAGCATTACTGAGAAAATGGAGATTCTTTAAAGCCATGTCAAATATGTGAATAATATCACACCTGGGTGCATTAAGGGCTGATGAAAAGATGTCAGTTCAATTAGAATGGGTAATCATTTTCTTTGACTTCAGGTAAGCTCTAGAAAATGTCTATTAAAAATTAGAAATGAAATATACCAAATCAGACAAGTTGTCTGTCCATCTGTATAGACAAGTATCATTAAAGGTCACAAAGGTGAACGAGGCACAAAGCATCGCTTGGCTTATGGTGATGCTACAGACAAATCCAATATTCAAATAATGAAAAAACTGAGCTTGTTTTCCATGAAAAACTTGTCCATTAATAAAAACATGACTTTTATTCTGACCTATAAATGTTTTATTAATGCTTTCCAAGAGTAAATTGTTTTCTAGGGAGTGCACAAACTATGTTACCCAAAGTAACTAAATCCCAACATTTTCGGTTCAAAGGCTAGGTGACTGAACATATAAATCACTGACTAATGGAATAGGCAGACCTATTGCCCAGATAGTGAATCAGGTCCCTCTAAAGCAGAGAAGACCAAATCTTTTCTGGAGAGTTTAACAATATGTATGGGAAATATCAGGACATCAACAGGGCTGTGTAGGAGATGTCAAAAAATTATTTTAAAAATATGGTGTTTTCTTCTCCATATTTTTAAGAGCATTGTGGCTTACTGAAGCCAATGGGATTTGTTACTTTTATCATTACCTCTCTTATGATCTGCATTATGTATTATATGGGAATGCTCATGGTGGATCAGGGTCTCTCTGTAACAGGTATAGCACAAATACATGGATGTTCCTGTCCTGAAAAGCTGATGACTTGGATTTCAGTGAATATCAGTTCTGTGTTCAGATGTTGTGCTTCATCTGCTGTTACCAGGTTATAAAGTTCCTTGGTTTCATTCCTGACAGGGGAAAATAATGTATTCTGTATACATATGCATTTTTTTACATCCCCAAACAATAATTTTTTTTTTCATATATGTGCATGTTCCTTTGTAAACAGTACATTGTGACACTTATCTTTGTTTCTAAAGAAATAAGTCATATTAAAAAGTCTGTTCAGATTCCCAGGGAACAACTATACACCCGCCAAGAGCAGCTGCTCTGAGGCCCAGCAGTACAAGCAGCTCGGCACTCCAGCAATGCCACCAAATACACTGTGCATTTTGCTATGTAACTTCAAGCAGCAGGCATGTCTGCAAGAGCAATATAATTTCTCTCTAGGAGCAGCACAGTTTTGATATATGTCGGCTTTTTCCGTTCTAATCATACAGGAGGCATAAAACACTGGAAACAAAGGCTAATTAACCCAGGAGAGGAAAAAGAGAAAGGGAGAGAGCAGGTACRTGTGGGCATGCTGCAGGCGTTTGCAATGCGAGCCCTAAGCCTTGATGCACTGCTCTGAGAGGAGACGTAGGCTGGTAGACACCACAGCTCCGCAACGCAGTGAAGCAGGGTTTTACTCAAGTCCCCACCACACTGGAAAAGGGCCCTTTGGTAACGGCTCCGAGCAGCTCGGCAGGCTTTGACTCTATCGGAGAACCTCCAGATTCTGGGGTTATGGATGAATAGCACAATGTTCAGCACCGAGACTAATCATTTCCCAGGCTCTCTGAAAGAAGGTGCCGCTTCTCAGGRGTGCCTCAGCTTCCACGCTGACTGTCCCTGTGGTTTAAACATCTGCTGACATGTATTTACATTTTTARTGGCATCATTTGATTAGCACAGTCATTCTCACTGGTAGCACAATGTTTCTTCTAATATGCTTGTCTTTTTGGACTACCCTGCAGCCACATATCAGATGACAAATAATTGTTTATTCGGATAAACAAAATAAAATTCAACCTCCAAATTTATGTATGCTTCCGCTAACTAGATGACAAGATAAACAATGCCAGAGCTGAAAATGTTTTTTACAATGATACTCTATCAACACTATGGGCTTTTTATTAGGACCACCAATTAATTTCACAGAAACAAATGAACATCAAAGATGTGACTTTTTTGCTGCTGTCACCATGGGACCAATTTTGCTAATAAGGTAGCAATGAAACCTTCCAGATCTCTTTCCCAATCCTCTCAGCTGTCTAGACCACAAACTTGATTTTAACTAGAGTAAAGAACTCATCAAATATATTTATCTTCTTGTACAATGGCTAAGCCTAACAGTTGAAATGAGCCCTGTTTCACATTGACACTTTCATAACGCAAACCATCTTCAGTTCATTTCTTTCTTTTCACAATTCTCATTTAACAAGAAGAAGGATGCCTTCAAAAGTAATACTGCAGGATCTTTACAATAGRTGTTGAATAATGGTATCACAGAGTATAATTTGGGGAACAGATTCTTACAGTCATTCCCTCAAGCAAATCACAAAATAACAGGTCCAAAGAGGATCCTGAGAAATTATTTCACCCACCTTTACACCACAGTTTCTGTGAAAGGAACAAATATGGTAGAATGATGCCCTTCAGAATGAAAAAATAATATAGAGACATGAAATGTCACATTGCAATGCATTTTTAAGAGTGTCAGTGAAAGTTTTATCTCAGTGCTAGCAAAAACTTGACATACTACAATTTGTAATGTTTAGGTGAAGTTATGTGTTTTTTTTATTATTATTAAGCCTTAGTGCCAATGAAACTAACACAAAAGAACATAACTGTTAAATAAAATGTATAATGTAAATTAGAAAGGAAAATTGCAGTGACTAACTGAAAATGTAATTCAATGTAATTCTTTTGTTTTACTTGTACATTGTGAGATTCAGGACTTCTTTTTATTTATATTTTTGTGCTGCCATTTAGATTTGAAATGAGGCTAAATAGAGTAACAAAAAATAAAATGAAAATTAAATTTGAACTTTATAGCCTATAGCACCAGATTTTTTAAGATTATAATAAATCTATGATTTAAGTATTGTTATCTTGTTTTCTGTAGATTCTTGTGTTTTCAAACCCAGAAATTTTACCTGATGAGAATTTCAATACTCTAATTCCTTTTCTCCAGTATTCTTGTTTAAAGTACTTACAACAAGAAGGGGAATAAACCTCTGATGGCTCAAAACTGGGTTTGCACTTATCCTATATGTGTTTTAGCAGTGGGATTTCAGCTTTGAGTGTTATGAGAACAGTCTGCTGAAAGCTCATGCCAAGTTATAAACAATTCTTCCCAGAGGATATCAGTTTTCTGTCACGATTCTCTCGTGATTTTGAAAAGTCAGTCCATGTTCTAAAGTTTGGCTCTGTGAATGGCTTTGTGTTTCTATTCTGCCTTACTGGCTCCATTTTTCTTATTCTCTTAACCTTTCTGAGTAAACCATGTGAAAGATAATTTAGGCTGGCACTTTTCTATTACCCCACTCAATGTATTTCTCCAGCATCCATGCCCTATCCTCACTCATACTCTACATGAAATTTTTAACAATTAGGTTTGCCTCCATGGTTTGAATTCAGAAAGGAGTTGATTGATTTTGAGAAAGTACAACTCCTATCTGCACAGAAAGGGCTGCAACACCAGTGCTCTCCAAGTATGCTTAACATCTACAAGTAGCCTTCTCCTGAGAGGAAACAGAAATAAAGGCTTCAGGATGGACAACTGGTGTCAACAGTTTCCCGATCCTTACCTCTTCAAAATGTAACTTATAGGAAAAAACTGTAAATTGAATAGTAATCCTCCTGTGTCAGATGGACCATACACTGTGAAGAACACAACCTTTTGATGATTTCCCTCTGTGCATAAACAAACTTCATCTTCTGTTCTTGTTTATGCTTAAAATAAAAAGGTACTTAGCAGTTCAGAAGCCAGAAAAACAGTCCATTAGTTCCCTTATTGCTACAATAATGCTGCCTTATGTACTATGAAATTATTTTGATAGAAGTCAAACTACAATTATGGGAAAAAAAGTGTAGGTATAGTGACAACAAGCAAATCTCAGAGGAGGAAGAGGACAGATGAAGGGTTTTTGCACTCTGTGAGTGTGACATCTGCCAGCTTGGTGCAAGTGAGTGTCTGAAGGGCTGACATATCACATGGCACCATTTCCTGCATTAATCTCTATTTGAACTACAATGGTTCTGACCTGAGTTGTTCTGGCTCCAAATTCTCTCCACTGAAAGTTGTTACATTTTTATTTCCTAGATTGCACTCCATGTTTCTGCATTTCTGTCCCCATGTAGTATTTAGAGAGTGATGACCTCACGATAGCCCTGAGCACTCGCAGCAGCTCGAGTCCGCTGCATTTTCATGGTTCTCCCTACAACCCTTTACCAATCTTCCTCGATGCGCGAGAGCCAGAGCTGCACACACTATTGAGGCAGGAACAGCCTGGAGGCAACACGACGCCCGTGCAGCTAGCACTCTCCATTTCTGCCATCTCGTTTCCTAGCTGGCTCTCCCCAAAACACAAGTCCTTTGTCACACTCACATTACTGACAAGCTGGCATTACTGACCTGTCCTACCTATAGTTTATCACTTCCCTCGAACCTTTGGTAGCCACAGATTTTCCCGGTATTGATTTTTTACCATTTACAGAAATGTTAAATAGTTTTGAGGCCACCAACCGGGGTGTATCACATTCCTCCAAGCACATGTTCCCAACAAGAAAATTCTAGTTTGCTGGAACTCAAACCTTTTGTAAATTCACATTCGTTTCTCCAAATTGTCTTGGAAAAAATTTCAAAAGTTAAAGTAAGGACTTTATTAAAATATTTTTTAAAAAATCCAATTTTTCKCAGTCCAAAATCCTTATCAATTTTATTTTTCAGAAAAGCTTTAAAAATGTTTGCAATCAGATCATTTCATTTCAGACCAAACACAAGTAGATCAGCATAGTCCAGAATATTTAGCTATCCTTTGGCTCACAATTCAGAAGTCCCATTTTTAAGTGGCTACTACTTTTCCTACTTTGACCCTTTCTGACGCTGTCATTGCTTTGGATATTTCCCATACTAACCCCAAGGCSGTGGCAGAGCTTCCTTCACTGTTGTGCCAGCTCAGCTTCTCTGGCCCCAGCAGGGTGAGCAAGGTGACTCGGCTACAGCCCCTGCCATCCCCACCTCCCTGTCTTGGAACAGCTGCAGAAGCCTCACAGTGTCCAAGCTGCCCCCCGTCTTGTGGGAAGACTGGCGAAGAATATAAAACAGCTCGTAAATGAGAATTACTGTGTTGCACTCCAGGCTGCTGCTCTTTGGCTTGTCATTTTTTATGCAACCCAGGAAAAAGTGCATGATAAAACATAAGGCGAGGTATTCCTCTTGGAAAAAACTCATAAACAATTATGATCTGAAAAAAAAAGAGGAAATTCTTTGTAGCTTGTTTCATTTTTAAATGTCCCCGTAGTACTCTGCCCTATCTCCAGGCATTTTTCTCCTCTTTTTGTAGGCCTTCCAGTTTGGAATATATTACAGACCTAATTTTAGGTTATATTATGTGCATACTACTATTTATAGTTGCATTACACAACAGTTGCATTGAACAATAAATAGATCAATTACACATCATCCACCCACACATCAGCATATATTATTCCATAATTAATTTAATTATTATGCTTTATTAAAATTGAGCAATTAACTAAAATGTACAAAGGTGAATATTCATGTCCTTCATACTCTATTTATTTTTTGCTGAGAGCAAAGGTCACAGCTACATTTTCTGCTACTAGATTGGAAGGTCTTGCTCTCACTGTCTCTTTCCACCACATTTTCTCTTTTCATTTTTCCTTCCTTGGCTTTTTAATGATAATAGATATGTATTTAATGCCATCATCCAGACAACAAGTTTGGGGATTGGCTTTGTTTAGCTATGCTACTAAGGCACACTTTTATTACTATGAGTGTGAGTGTTGTCATTTACAGTGTCCATGTATTGACTCGGTTCCTCTAAGTAAATTATTTCAGAATTATGATATTTATTTAAAATTAAAAGATTATAAAATCCAAAAAAAATCAGTTCATAAAAATATTAGGATGGCTAATTAACCCYCTGAAAGAAAAGAAGGCAGAAATAAGAAAACCATATAAAAATTCTACTTTCAACAAGAAACTATTTTTTCTTGCTTGATGATGGATTTTTAGAAACAAATTTCAATATACGTTTAATATTTTTGATTCTTGCTCAGAAAAAAGCCTGATGTGTGTTCATTGGCTTTGATTCTATGAATCATTTTTCCTATTATGAGATCCTGTGTAACACCAGGCATGCACTTGAAGCCCACTGAACAGGAAGCCCCTTAATGGCATTTAAAAATGTATTAATTGGTTTCCATAACTTGGCCATCTCTCACAAGAAGATGAAAAGCTCTGTGAAAAGAAGGATTCATCTGTGAATTGGGAAATACTTTTTAGTGCTTTAAGTCCTTATTTCCAAACACAAGAATTATTTCTTCCAGATCTCTGTCACTTCCACTCAGAAGGAGTGTATACTGCAGAGGCAGATGCTATTGAATATATAATACAACATATTCTCATTCAATCTTGTTTTTTATCAAGTAGAATCTGGATTCCTAAAAGGACACAGGCAGTTAATTCCCAGAGAAATCAGGGACATTCTGGTGCCTAAATACTAATTAAAGATATTAATCATGATTCTATCCTCCCAATACAGAGGCAAAAGAAAATAAATATTTTAGTGCTTCTTGATTATGTTTAAAAATGAAAAGGAATCCTACTGTAACTCTTTCTGCTAGCTGTTGGAGTTTGGTTGTGACCATATCACTGCTACTTTTATTAAACATACCCCAGGGTCTTGTTAGACCAAATCTGGAGATATCAGTGAGGTTAAGGATTCACTATTGTTCTGGAGATGACCAGTCTAGGTGAAAAATAGGGCCTTACTCTGGAATGTCCCTTGTCATTTTTACAGAGAAAGAAAGAGAAAGGCTCTAGAGCACATCTAGTTGCTGTTGTATATTATTGTTATAATCAGATCCATGATCAACATCAACATGTTCTTTTCAGTAGGAAAAGCACTACTGAAAAAGGTCTCCYAAAACTTTCAGTCATCTCTGCAGTCCAGGCTGTTCCCAAATTTTCTGCTCCATTTTTTGTCTTGGATTAAAACAGTCAAGCTCTCTGTGCAGACTGAATTTATGTCTTCCACATTGCACCTTGTAAAAATCACTAAGGATATAACCATCAGCTCAAGGGAAATAAAATCTGGAGCACAGGAACTAAGAGGACAAGAATCAGAATATTTCAAACATCCACTTATGTAAACATGGTCATGAAAGAGTTGAAATAAAACTCTACCTACTTATGACTTTTGTTCTGCAGAGTTTAGCCTTGGTGCCATTTGCCACGGTTCTTTATACCTGGCCTGGATCAAGAGAGGAGAACACAACAACATGCAAGCAGCAGATAACATTTCCTTAAAGACAGCATAAAAAACATGCTTGGACCATCAAAGCTATTTGAATATAGGATTTTATGTGCTGCAAACACTAGCCTCTAGAGCTTCAGTTAAAGAAATGAGCTTCTTAGCAGGTAGCAGTTCTTAAAAGCTGCCATAAAGAGCTGCCAGATGCGGCCTGCTGCACCACATGCTGATCCTACAAAACTCAGGAATCACGTGCTGTGTTTCTGAGTATCATGCGTTAGTACTTCGGCTGTTTGATATGCGGATCACCCTCACAATGGTAGTGTCGCTTTCTTTAGCTGAACTATCCAGAAAAGTTCATACTTCAGAGTCAGCAGTAACAGGCGCCTTGATAATAAGATTCAAATGAAAGTTGTCATATATGCCATAGCAAGTGACCCAAATCTGAGCCAATTCAGACTACTTTCCAATTAGTACATCACCTGCAGTGGGAAGGCTCCAAGAAAAGTACTAGCTGATATCTATTTTGCCACCAAACACTACGTGTTCCTGTCTGGAATTTTATTCTAAAAAACTAAAGTTTGGAAGGTGGAAGCTGGTCTTGAAACAAGGTGAAAATGTGATTTTTTTGTTTATAGGAGAAAAAATATTTGTCTGGAAACAGTACTTTGGGAGAACTGAATCAGGATTATGTAGCTTYAACACTACATTGCAAAGTATCCCCAGCAGTTGAGGGAGCTTACTGGAAAAGAAGATGGAAGCTTAGCAAGTACTGTATAGGCTATCTGGAGCCAAGGATCATGATCACATAATTGAAGGTCTAAAAATTATCAGCCACGTRCAAATGGAAAATTAAACTCTAGATCAATTCTTAAAAAAAGCATTTTCTATTAATTTCAATAATTTCGTATTTATTGTCATCCTAGTTTTTATTACTATTCTTTGCAACAAATAAAATCTTCAAYTCTAAGCAAAAAATTGGAGGTTTCACAATGTTTCAGTGTTCACCTAAGATACCATACTGATTTTCAAAGGGGCAGTCAGGAATTCCTGGAGGTAGAGGAAGAAGTCTTTTATTAGGTATCCAGAAATTGAGGCGCACCATATCACCAGTCATATCTGAAGAATACAGTCTGAYAGTTTGGTGGCAACAGTTCTGTGTTGATTCACTATATATACATACACTTTTTGTAACTGGTAGGTTAACATCTAAAGCGAACATTTAGTTAACAAGATGCACTAGAGTAACAGTAAATGACATTAACTTAAAACTTCACAACTTCTTTATTTCTCTTAGTTATCCTCATCTCTTCTTTACATTGTGTAGTGTTGAATAAATAAAGATTCTATCTCTGACAGGCTAGAAACAAAAWTTGGAAAAGAGAATCCTGACAACTTTCACAGAAAAGACAAATACAAAAGAATCAAAAATTTGGTCTAAGAAGAAGTARATATAATTGTAAAGAACTTGATGATATTTCAAATTCTAGCTTATATTGTTTGGGGATTTTTTTAAAAAGAGCTTGGAATTTAGGTTAAGATTACTGCTGTTTTCCCAAATAAGATTACTTTGAATGAAGCAAAAAAATAAGGGCTGGGCACCCTGTGAGAATTCACAGGAAGAGCCTTGAAGCCTAGTGTGGCAAGGAATGGAAAGCACTGTGGTTTCTGGTGAATCACTGGGGTACTTAGTGATGCTAAAAGCATAATGAATTATGGAAGTTTGAAATTTCTAGGTAAAATTATAGAAAAATTAAAAAATAGCTCCAAAGCATGATAACTCTGCAAGTAAAGCCTGAAGTCRTTGCTTTAGAACGAACTTGCTGTTCAGCCAACCTTCCCTCTTGCACTCTTATTCTCATGCAGTCCCCATTCTGAGTTTACATCCTTTCTTTTCCCTGTTCTTCTGGAGATTAAAAACCTAATGACATTAATGAGTTCATAAGGCACTTACTGTGCCATAAAATACTGAAACCATCCCTGAACACTTGGAAATTTTTTTGTTTGCCGATATTTCATTAGAGTCTTAGCAATARGCTTAGTAGTTTTAATGTCTCGATTATTCGGCACGGTTTGGGGGGCCTGTTGGTTTGYATGCTTCAGAAAACCTAGGGGAATAACTGTTACAGGACGATGGATGGTGCTGAACCTATGACATAAATTTTGAAATAAAATAGCAACCACAAAAAAAAAATTTAACACTACTCTAACTACTCTAATCACTCCCTATACTTCCTGAATTTGGTACAACTGCAAAGGATAAATTACAGAGCTGAATGTCAATTTTCTTACATTCCTTTCTTTTGGAACATTCCTATAAAAATCCATTTCTATAGAACTTGGTTTATCCCCCTTCTCCTCATCTTATTCAGAAAAATCACTTCAGCACATATTTAAGTATATTTAATCATATATTTAATTGCTTTGCTGAATTTGGGTATAATATTCCAGCATATTTTAACAGTATTCAGAGAGTTTAGTGCTCTGCTGAATGAGGTGATAGAAGCAAATGTAGGCTAGAAGTGTGTGTGTGTGTGTGTGTGTGTGTGTAAATTAAACAGCAGAGAGGCTAAAAATCTACCTCTATTATTTCTATATGTATAGCGCTATTGGGCTATTGAAAGTATAAGACTTGACACCTTAGGATTTGCCACATCCAGAAGCCGGTGCTGAGTGCAGCAACGAAACACTGAGGTTTCTGTCAGCATATGGTTGATCCTATGTCTACTTCAGCTTGACCAATATCAAASACACCTTAAAATCTACAAGCTGCCCAGGATTCAGCTTCACATGCTCCAGCTCTCTCTACAATTTGAAACTCTTCAAACTCTAGATTTTTTTTAAAATAATGTTTCATTTATGTCCAGAATATATGATACCATAAAATAACCTGAGAATTATACCATCATTCATGTCGGCTTGAGTCATTGAACTATTACTTCCTCTCTGTAAGGTTCAGGGGAAGTCCTAACTATCCTGCCTCTCCTTGAAGTGTCGTGTATTTCCCYTTTGAAGGCAGAAAGTGAAATCAGTTTAAAGGATGCACAAAATTACTTAATTTGGTTTTATTACAGATTTTTTTAAACACTGAAAACAAAGTTCTCCACACAATTTCATTTCTTTTAGATCCATGAATTTTAAGCATAACAGTAAAATGCTTCTCCACACCTTTGCAGGTGCAGTTGCTCAGAGAATGGAAAACAGTTTTGCAAACACTAGGCTTTTGTTTGTGCTTTTTTGGGATTGGTTTTGTTTTCTTATGGTGGTGGGGGGGAGGAGGAATCATATTCCTGAAATGACATTGTGCTCTTGAGTCCCCTAAGCTCCAGTGCCATACGCCAATAATATCCTGGAAGCTGATGTGCAGAGGCAGCCTGTCATTCATCCTGCCTATTGCCACAGTAACTTAAACAGATGCCTTGCAGAAGGGCCCATTTCAGGATGGAAATCACTGCCTCCAGGACAAGAGAAGCACATTTGCAAGTCTGGTTCAGGGAACGTAAGTCATACAGCATCAATGTCCTGAGTGTAATAAATAACATCTCTAAAATCCACCATGCTCTAACTATGCGTTGTAGACATTATGACAGGACTATCAGGGAGATGCTAAACACTTTAATGCCAKGAGCCCTGAGCCTTGCTATGCTAAAAGACCACAACAAAAAAAAAAAGGATGTGGGTTATGTGCCTAGAATACTTGTSCACATTTCCTAAGCTTTACAAAAACGTCAGGTCATATCACAGTGTTTTCGGTTTTGCATCAAATTAGAGAACAATGACAATTTTCCTAGTGATTGCTACTACAAGCAATGGACCTAGTAGATCAGTCATGTAAAAAAAATGGGCAAGATTTCATAAAATGAAAGCAGGTTTTGTAGAATCTAAAGTTTTAGTGCAATAGATGAACAATGTCATATAATTTAGATTTACAAACACAGATCTTCCTTGTGTAATTAAGACAAAATGTTCTAATTAAAAGAGTCAAGAATCTAGCACATTCACTATATTGCAAAAACATTAGCAATACAGTAATGACTGTGTTWCACACTGATGGACAGAATTTGATTACTAGAATCRGCTATTTTACCCGAAGCTTGTCTCAGTAAAACTTCATTTAAGGAACCAAAACATCATTTCCCAAGTACTATCATTTTATGATATAATAAACATTAGAATTGTAAATATGAGATTCTGGAAATTTTGGGTTTTAATTTTGCTTAAAACATTTACTTTTTTCATCCTTAATGCCTTTTTTTATTATTATTACACAGAAAAACAAAGATCAGTGAAGTCAAAATGCCTATCAGAAGTGTGGAAAATTGTAATTTACTCTGGTCTGGCTATATCACTKCACTTTCCCACAGAAAGTAATAATCAGGCATGAAAAAATAGAATTCCAAAGTGAGATTAATAAGACCTCCTACATATTTATTTYCACTGTTATTCAAGACCCACAAAATTCTTAAGTTCAGATGAGTTATTCTTAGAAATAATCTAAAATAGATTCTACCACTATGTTTAATTTGAATCCTYAGTCAAACTGTCTTAATAGCATCTAATATTCAGTTGACAGTATCAACGACCACTTAGTAAATTGTGCTTGCTTAAATGCCTGTACCATATTGTTTCCTGGGCCCCTTAGCTTTTGCATATGCTTAGTTATCTTGCTTCTGACTCTGGTGATGCTCCAAATCAGGTTACACCTATTGGTACTTGACCTTCTGAGCATAATAGAGCTTTAATTCTAATTAAGGCTCTGAATGACACTAATATAAATGCTAAAACAGAAGCAATTATAATTAAAAAAAAAAATCTTGAGCAGTGTTGAGAATCTTACCAAGTCTTCCTCAGCACTTGAGTCAGAAAGCTACGCTTGAGTTGCTTAGATCAAGTGAAAGAGTTGATTTTCACTTCCATGCTACCATTGGCCTCCCTCTACACCTTTTCAAAGAACTACACAGAGAGAAGGTGTATTGGAAATCAAYGTCAGTGCTTAAGTCAGTACCTCAGAACTAGCCACCCAGAGCTAGGACTGAGAGATGCCATCAAAATATAGAAACTTAGCAGATGCTTTGCCAAYCAGGATGACGGTTCACATGCATGTTCTGCATAGCTTAAGCCTTGCCAGAAGTGAAAGCTTTGAGATGCATGACCCAGCAGGATTGAGCCCAGCATATGCACCCYGATGGCTGCTGCTGCTTGTTGCTGCCCCAGTGCTGGACAGTACCTTGCTAGTTATAACCTCATCAAGTGGCTCAGCTCCCATATAACACAGGTCAAATGGAGGGCAGCAATCACATGAAGGAAGCGGGAGAAGAGGCATCCTGACATTCTCTAATATCATCCAGTCTCAATGCCTTGACAAGTCGCCCTTCCCCTCACCACATGAACTTCAGCTGCTGTCCTCCTCTTTCCTCCAGCACTTTATGCTATAGTTGTTTCTGGAAAGTRATGGCAGCTATTGCACCAAACTGATACACTCTTGAAATTTAAAAGTGGCAGACAGATTCATTAGGTATCAAGGATTTATTCTTGGACAGCAATTCATATACTTGCTCGTGCAGTAGTCACATGATGAATCCAACATCTTCCATCTCTGCTCAGGCATGGCAGAAAGCATCTGAGTACAGGCAAGGAATTCTGCAATACCTTTTTCTTCCTTAAAATTGGTTGGAAAAAAAAAATAAAACCATAGATGATAGCTGATACCTTGAAAAGCTGGAGCAYAATAAACAAATAAAGTATAGCTCATTGGTCTCAGCTACACGGAAACAAGTTTGTTCTAGGTTTTTCTAAGACTAAAAGAAGTTTCAGATGGCAAGCAGATAGAGAATGTGAAAGAGGTGTTTCAGAAGTCTGAACTCTAGAAAATGAAAGTATTACAAAGTCCAGACAAGGCTAATTATTTGTGGAATTACTAAATGAAAATATTATGGGCATTCAAAGAGAGTATATATACATTTTAATGCTAACCAGCAAGATTAATTACTCTGACTGTTTTCAGGTACCTCCATATGCTCAATCTACTACTTTCTTTTTTTCCCGCTTCTACTGAAAACTGATTGAAAATCAAGATTTGTCTTTGCAGTGTCAGAGTTTCAAGGCCACTTTGTGACTTCAAGCTCTTTTAAAACTACAGCCCTCTAGCCTGTAAATTCAGAGAAACATTAAAATTGCTGAAACAGAGTAGATGTGTTTGTCAGTTCTGCAGAGAATGGATAGTTAAATCATAATGATGCACTTCACATATAACAAATTCCAGTGCTCTGTAGAAAGCTCACCAAAAGAAAGTGAAATGTTACAGAGAGGAGGAAAAAGCAAATTTCCAAGTCTAACAAATGTGTTTCAGCTAGTCTGCATTTTAATTTGAATTGACATTTTCTGATCTGTGGGACTCAGTTGGCCATAACCAATCAATGCTAAAAGCATAAATTGCATTCAGCCTTGTTTAGCAAACAAGGGCTTTACCTACGTATGCTTACCCTTACCTGTGCAGGTCAGAAATTTAACTACAGACCCAAACAACCTTATTCTTCATTGAGCAAAACCAGAAATCCCAGATTCAAATCTTTTCAGACTACACTCCTGAACCCATCCTCCAATTCCAAATCTAGTCAATCAGTGTGTGGTTATTTTTTTAATTTGATTTGGAGTTTCMGCCTGTTATAGAAACAGTTAAGTTTGCAAACTAAATCTCAGAACAGTTTGGGGAAATTTTGATTYTGAACCCCTGTTTACTTTACAAATGTAAAAGCTATCCCCTCCCAAAGTCTGTCACTCTGTCACAAACCAGGGTGCCGTCACTGGTTAGGGCCACGGCCCTAACTCCCTGGAGGGGACAGCAGGTGTGGTGAAGGGMATGTCCTGTGCCCTGGTGGGATACACAGCCTGATATTTGGTGGATCCCCCGGGAGCTCAYGGGGAAATGGGGGGAGGGGGTGCTATACTTTGGCAGCCAGCTGAYGAGAAGCCACTGGGATGGGCTGTCAAGGGATGGGCCAAAGAGGCTAGCAGGCCCCCACGCAAGGGGCACTCTTGAGCAGGATCATGGGCAGCCCTAGGAGAGGTGGATCAATGAGGTCASCTTTTTTTCTTATGCAAATTTTGCTGTCCCTTGGGGTACTTTGCCACAGCCCAGGAATTCCTCTGAGGGGTGAGATGCTAGTTTTCAAATCCTCCTCTTGGTTCGTCTTGCGTGGACCTGGGTCTTGGCGTCTTGTCCCTAAAGCAACATACTAGCTATCTAGTAATCAGTTGACCAAGATCCTTCTCACTCAACTTCTCTTAGTGAAATTCTCCACTRGGTAGGTACAACACGATTCTCCCACCTTCTGTGTGAGTGTCCTTGCATATTACCAGGAGACTCAAATCCTTCTTTCCCCTTTCCTACTCTCTTCTGCAACATAATTATCTTTAAAAGGAAATATAGTCACTCTCGCCCTCAGGTTTAGGTAGCAGTTGAGAGGGTTTTGAGGTCCCCTGTGGTGCCTAAATATGGTSGTGAGGGTGGCAATTACGTGCCCCTTTGTGGATTTTGTTCTCAGAGCCCCATTTCAACCGAAGCATTTATGTGTCATTTGCATTTACCCTAATACAGCACAGTGCCCTCGAGGCCAGCTGGACACATCACACACTCAAATTTGGGCATGTGTCTAAGTTCTTTGCTGATTCAGGATGAAGAAAAATATCCATCAATGACAAATGAAAAATGTCCAGAAGCAAGCACAAAACTGTTATCAACATTGCAAAGAAATACCTACCAAAAAATTGGCCTTAGGGCAGCTGAATATTTGCACTCCCAAAAAACTTCCCACATAGGATGGTTTTAAAACCTAGCTAAATTGGCAAAGCACACTGAACTGATTGAATGGACGATAACTTTGGTTAATAAATATAGAAAGTTCATAGCTTTTAGTCTCTAGTTTTAGATTACTGCCCATTTATTGTATTGGTTCAAGACTATCACTTCAGGGCTCAATCATCAAAACTTAAGTTTATTAAAATCCGCAGTGGAATGGCCATCTTTTTCAAATTTAGCCAYATTTCTGCCTTTGCACACACAGAGAGTTACCGTTTCTGATAATTCTCTATTATATTTATTTCTATGATGAAATTAGGTTATATGTTGACCAGGTACACACTACATTCATTTTTATTGTTTCTCCTATAAATATAGCCTTTCTGAGACAGCCCCRCTCAGAAAAAAAAGAAAAACCGCAAGACAGTAGCCTGGGCAATGCATTCTTATAAGGCTTGGGTGGGAAAAAGCAGGTCTGATTCAGAGTTGACTAATTACTATTCACTCTCTCTTGAAGTCCTTTCAGTGTTTTAAGCCTGCATCAAGTAGAAGATATTTGATACTTAAATATTTCTTTGGAAAAAAATTTCTATTTTTCCAGATTAGCTCTAAAACAGCTTTAAAATATTCTGTTTACTCACCCAGTCAGCGTTCATTACTGCTTCTGCGGTAGAAAACTAGTTTATCTGTAGGTGCAGTTATTTGCAGATTGCAGACTAGAAAATAGTTGCTTACCAGTGTGCTTTCTTTTGTTTGTCCTCTTTCAAGGAATTCCTTCTGGGTGTATAGAAGTGATCATGAGTTACTGTTAGGACTACRCTACAAAAATCCTGTATCACATCTCCTACATAATCACATTTCCTCACCAATGATTAATGGATAGTTTGCGGGGCAGAGGCGCGAGGGGAGGTGGAAGAACTAAACCTTTCCAAACCTACCTCTTTCTTGCTCGTGAAATCTGATCTTATTACTCTAGCAGATAACCCACTGATGCATGCCCATGTTTGAAATATACAACCTATCTTTTCTTATCTGTTTTACAGCTTTTCTGCTACAATAGGGACAACCGTTGAAATACAATTAAGATTCTCTAATCAGTTTGTTCATCCAAACTATCTACTAACATCATATACAGACAAGATAAACAGGTGATTATCATGGAGAACATTTGCTAAAGAAAGCTATAATTAATAAATGAAGCAGAGTTCTCAACTACTTAAATACAGTAGTTATTAATTATCATGTGGCCCCAAGCTATTTGTGTAGAGTGTATAATTTACAATTCTGCATGATCTCAGCTGTATTCTCCGAAGCCTCTAGAGCTATATTTTGCATAACTTTAAACTCCAGTATGTTGGCTATGCAAGCTGCTTCTGGCTTTTGCCCCAACTCTCACCATTACAATGCCCAGAAACGCKGTCTTGAATTTATGTGGAAGAAATTACAACTTTTAAACACTATCATATAGCAAATGCCAGAATTACAGCATACAACTAAATTAGATCTGGCTGTCAGGCCTATTTTTGCAACCTGTCAAATACAATCAGCATCCAGATGTACAGTAAGCAATATTGAAGAAGCCAGGAGCATCCTACGTATTGTTCACTTAAAAAATTAACAGGTCTATTTTCATCTCCAGGACCCTTTACCAGCCAGTTTCCAAAGTACCTGTTAATTTAAACTCTTCTTATACACAATATCATCCCTTCAGAAAGTTAGAAGTTCTATGTTACATAAAACCAGACATCTTTCCTACTAAAGGTCACGATRTTGTCATGGATCTGCACGGCATGTAATGCCTTCCGTATTTACGTGCTCCCCATTAGAGTGGGACTATGTAAAACTAAGTTGCTAGAAATCCTAGTCGCACTACATTTTTACAGCAGTTGACCCTAAAGCTCCATTACCCCAAGATGGCTTCCACACCTTCAATTCTCACCATAGTTCTTTCAAATGCATCCAGAAAGTCATGAGCCTGCTCCTAGAAACTTACCGAATTTTGAAAACAGACTACCAACAGGATATGTGTTTTAAGTGACAAAGACCAGACATATTCAAAACAGGCCTATTCATATTTGCCCRATGACATAAAGTACCTTAAGGACTTCAGTAGAGAAAGGAAAAATCACACCTTTCACACAGGCCAGCTCTGGTGGTGTTACTCACCTTTTTGGACCAAAATACCCAAAATTTCCATCTTTCTCACTTCCCTGGGCAAACAGACCTCCTATCACAGTGCCCGGCATCTTTGKTCTTTTCTTAAACCATAGTTACTCTGATCTTACATCATCTGACTACTTTGTCAGGCACTCCCTGAGAGAAAATATGCAGTGTATGATCTTGTAGTCTACCTCCAACATAACTTCATTTCTTTGTCCTTAGTAATTAATTGATAAAAACTAGACTCACCTCCATGATTTTCACCCATATCTCACTTTTCTGTCCTACTGGAAACATTGAATCTCAGTGCTAGTGTTGTCCCAGGCAAAAAAAAAAAAAAAAAAATCACTGAAGAAATGAGTTATTAAAAGAAAAAGTTATTAAAAATGAATTATTAAAAAAAAAATCTCCACAGATGTCTAACTGAACAGACAGAATTAATTCCTGATGATCAGTCAAGTTGGTAACAAGTACGGTTATTGTCATAAAGCATATAATGATTTCTTTATGTGGCAGAGTCCCATTATTTGCCTTGCCAATTGTACATGAGAATTAAAGGCCATCTTCAGCCCAAAGTAAATATACGTCAGTTCAATTTCTAGTCTTTGGAAATGCATATATTTAACTAAAGTTGTAATAAGATCTTTGGCCTCTGTGGCATACCGCAAATGGCAGACAAGAAGTTATCTGGGTATAATCTTGGCAACAGCAACCAGGTGCTGCTGATTTGCTCTGCAAGCATGTTCTGAGCTTGTAGTTGGATGCTGATACACTATTAAGTGATATATTGTGGCTTATTCTGTAATTTTGTGGTTTTAAGATGAGCACTGTTAGGGACTTTCCTGAGTAATAACAAAATTAAAAAAAAAAAAACAAATTTTTGTGTCTTTTTAATAGCTTTGACTTTTTTTCCAAAAATTAAATCTAAATGCTGTGCAAAGGAGATAGGTGGAGTGATTGCAAATCTGAGAACTGCCAATAAATGATTGTTAAATTTCATCCCTTCTACTCCCTACTATAAACCTGGTACTGGCAAAGCATTTCTAGTTCAGGAGACTGGGACTCACCTGCAAACCGCGRAAGATTGTGGTAAAGTCTACAGCTGGAGTCTCTGCTCCTCGCTGGTCTCTCATGTCTGGTCCCACGCCTTCTTCCACGTGATGGTTACAGGCAGTACAAAGTCTTAAACAGAGGTTTAAGTCACCAGTCCAGATTTATGAGAAGCCATTGCTGCACCAGAGAACACTGTTAGAAGTGACTGGCAAGGCCAGTAACAGCAAGGATGGCACAGGAGCTCTTATGGAGGCGAGGTGAGGTTGTTTGTCCAAGCGGAGCTCTCCTACAAAGCTATTTCCATCCTTGTGTTTGAAGGAGAGAATAACTATAAAGGCGTAGCCTTTGCGTAAGCGCTCTAGTCGCTCTTTTGTTTATTTTGAGTAGCCTTTAGGTCAGAAACTTAGATCTTGTGGTTCAAGAGGAGGCACAGTTAACCCAGCCTGTAGCCACTGCATTTATCAGCAGCATGTTATTTCTCTAAGCATATGTGCATAAAAGGATACTTTATTGGTCTTTTAAAAGCAATTTAGAAACATAGATGACCATCCTTAACCTCTTGAAAGCTGTCTCAACTCTAAACTTTAATAAAACCTCTGCAAATACTGGTTGTAAGTCAGAAATATCCCTTGTGTGAGTATGAAAGCCTTTCCAGTCATATGACCGGCTTATATATTGTCGAAGGAGCTGGCAGTCTTTAAACAACCACTCCAATGTCCTCGGGGGCTCAAGTGCTCAGCAGTAAGTTATATCAGCTGGGTCATATTTATCACCTACATGTTTTTGAAAATACCTCTGTGGTAGGACTGTTCTTACAATTTTACTTACCAAAAATCTGTTTATTAGTTCTGCATATCCTTTTAGCTCTTCTTCCACTTAACTGGAAATGTTAAAAGTATRGCAGGAATAAAACTTTACTTCTGCCTAGGCAGATTCAAAATAATTCCTGTGTCTTTGTAAATCTAAAATTACACAATGAAACCCAAAGAAAGTCCTGTGTTACAACTGTTTTCCCATAAAAGGTATTTTAAAAGACTTTGGTTTGGGTATTTTTTTTTTAGGAATAAATATTAACATTTCTAGGGTTTGTTCAAAATTAGCCTTCAATTAATTTCAAAAGTTCTTAAATGAAAGCTGGGACATGAGTGTGGTAAGTGACTGCTGTGATGGTAGTATTTCACTTGGAGAATATAACCTCCTGAGGAGCATTATCTGAACTTCAGATCCTAATATCAGGCACTGATATAAAATGTCCTATTTCATAGAAGTTAGTTATTTTCTGTACATGTTGACATTTCTTAATGTTAGAGTTCTGTTAATATTTTCACATAAAATTCGAAAAATCTTACTTGAAAAAAAAACAATTATATGCATTTTAAAATCCTGTTAACTAATCTCCTTTAGAACAAAGTAAAAGCAATAACCATGTAAATATAAAGGCAGTTCATGTATTACCCTAGACTCCAAAGTAATGCTGAACACATCATTATTTTGAAATGGGAATTTGCTTAGTTTAAATCCCTTTTGTGAAGTTATAAGCTTGAAACTTGCAGTTTCTGAAAATGATCCACAGAGTTTCACCTTCTCTCAAGGTATCTTTTGGGAATGGATAGGCAGCCCAGTTCTTTTAGGTCATCTTCTGTCTCATTAACACAACGTGCCTGTGCCCATGTCACTTCTTTCGCATTCCAGAATAAGTTCTCATAGCAGGAAGCTACCTTCCAGATATAATCTCAAAATATCTTGCTTATTCAATTTTTTAAAAACATATCCTTCACATCTGTAACGTGCATAGATGTTTCTCTGTCCCTGACAGCGGTTCCAAAAGTTTTGGACAGCACAGACTGCAAAGGGCAGATAGTTCACGGCCGAATACACTTTTTTTCTTTTTTTCCATCAGTAAGCCAAAGGTTTGTTCTTACAAATTCAAATAAGTTGCAACATTCTCTAGGCTAATAGTCAGTCCTCACGTGAGCGTGGACATCTTGTTCCATGTGAAAATCAAAAAAAGGAGGAGTTTAAAAAAGTTTGCTAATTACACAGCAGCTCTTTTGAGGAAGGAGGGTGCTGGTATCCGTAATTCATTGTATACTGACTTTAGTCTCTGTCARTAGATTTGACTATATACTTGAGCTCAAAAATAGGAGAAATTACTAAAACTTGAGTGCTGCTAAACTTTCTAAACATATTCTTTTGTTGCTCACCTTTTTTTAAATGAGACTGTTGCGAAAGTCATCAGTTTTTCCTAAAAATTTTTGAAAGACAATCGGAGAATTTTTATGAGCATAATTTTCTGTATTAATTATAAGTTATTCTTTAAAATAGGACCTTAAAAGCCATCAGTATGACAAAATAATATGGGAAGTGGAGTACATTAATTGCATCTTTTTAGAATGGAGAATGTAATAATGATTACAACAGTTACTGTTCTTTATCTATACACCGTCAAAAGTGCATTACATATTTTACAAAAGATCACRAACTCAGTTTTTACTATGGAAAACTTCAACTCTAAAATATACATTGTACATTTGTAGTTATTCTTCTAAATCAAATTAATCAATTCAATTGCACTAAATTCCCCAGAGGAAATRAAGAACTCTGACCTTGCCCTAAGCAAAAATAAAATACCAAATGAGTATGTCATCCCTATGGGATTCCAAGATATGAGGATTTTTTCTCCATTGTTAGGTTATTACAGTCTTATGGAGGGGGGGGAATCCAAAAACAAAAACAAAACACTACTCAGGTGTAATTTCTCAAGATACAGAYATCRTGTAATCCGCGGTAGACCTCCCCCYTTTTCATTGRCAAAAATCATCTGTAAATGCTGAAAGAAGTATTTTTAATAAGAAGATAGGAAAGTTGCCATCAAAATTGTCTTAATTCAGGATGAATTTTATCAGCAAGAGAACTCATGAGGCTTCTGTTCCACTTATGCCTCATTTTGGCTATTTTGTGACAGATTAGCCCTTCTACCAGCAAAGCCAAATGCCTATCAGAATTCAAGGAGAAACTTGAGACTTGACATATACATATATATATATATATGTATATATATATATATATAAAAATATGTTTATACATATATGTATGTTATCCATGTGTATTTTCAGGTTTTGAAAGAAATACAAACCCTTATATGTCAGATTGTAAGGGAAGAGACTTCTTTTGGGATAAAGTTTGCTTCTTGAGTGACTCTTTGCATCTTCTGTGAGCTGCTTAGAGCTGGKCTCTTTCCAAAAGGGACCATTTGCTTACATCAACACTGGTAAGACCATCCCTRTAGCACTGAGAAGATAGGAAAGCATTCCCTCCTGGAAGTAACTAGCTCTTCCTGTAAGAAGTTGTAACGATARCAATAAAAGAGGTTAAAGTCTGACTACAGCCTAAATCTCCTGTTCAGTTAATATGCACCCTGATARCCCATGACGCACAAGAAATGGATGCGGCTATGATCATGACACAATGTCCTCCAGTCTCCAAGTGTGCATGCTGACTTCTGATACAGAAGCATCGGAAATCTCCTAAACTGATAGGAGAAAATATGAAGTGAGGCAAGCGAAGGTGCAAGGCAGATAAATTCCAAGATGAATGTTCTTCACTTCCATAGATATTTTTGCAGACTTCACCAAACAATGTATTTAGCTAGTCACAGGCACCATATCAGGATCAGAAATACCGCACATACCCTTGGAAATGGTTCACAACAAGTTCAACTCTAGTGCTTCCAGATGTGTATATATTAATGACTATCAACACTTCCAGCGAAAAGGTGGAGCAGAAACTTTGAGTAGCATTTATGTATGCATACAAAAATTTTTAGTAACTTGGTGGGTTTGTGAGAATATAGCTTTTAGATGTGATCATTAATGAAATACAGATATATCTAATTTGCTACATTATGCTGTTGCACATAATTGGGTAACATAAGTACTACTCTGTAACTGTCATAATAATCCAAACACTATAGTCAATATATTTAGCCTTACAGAAAAGCAACATGGTTTTGGCAATAAAGCCAAATCTTTCTCTACAGATAGCTCAGATTTGAAACTTCTCGACTACAGTGCTTTGGCTACTAAACAGTTGCATAACAAAGGACTCAATGCAGCCATACCCTTGTAATGTTTCTGCTCAGCATAGAAAATGARGAAGGAACTGGTACTTTTTGCAACTGGTTGATTTGTTTTGTTTTGTTTTCTTCTTTTCAAGACGGAATCAGTCTTCCYTCATTAGAGCAGCACTGCTCTGTTAGTATCCCTTCTCTTGGGACATGTAAGCTTCTCCCTCAGCTGGGATTTTCTTGGAAGCTAAGAGTGGTCAGCTCTATCACAGCAGTAGAAGCCATTAAARACAGAAAGAAGTTCATACTCCCACATCCTAACACCAACTATTTCCTTTGTACTTATGGAGAAACCTCCCAGAGACAGTGCTGTCTCCCACCTGGACACTTTTATTTTACTTCTCCAGGTGCAGAACAATAATGCTGAAGCTGAGCCCAGCAACCACCTCTGCTACTGAGAAGGCAGAGCAGGCACTCTAACAGCAGTAATTTAAGCCTGATTTGGCAATGCCTGAGGGTGATCATGAAAATAGACATTTCTTTTCAGCTGTACCACGTGATACCTAAAAAATAAAGATCCCATGAAGAGGAGGGATGTTCTGAATAGTTCGGGGGGAAGAAAAGCTTTAGGTAGAGCTCACATCTTTCTGGACACCTAAGGCAGCTGCGAAGCCTAGTATTTCCCTGATTCCGTTGCTTGCAGGCCAATTTTACRTTGTTCAGTGAGGCTTGTCATCAACCAATAAAACCTGCAAGCAGTATGCCAAAGCATGTATTTAGAAATGGAGAAAAGCATGCAACTGAACCACAGCATGCTTGTTAGGTGCAGCAATGAAGCTTATGTAGAATTAGGACTGACTTCCTTATAGCAGATAAGAACTAAATCCTGCACCATTGTTTCTGAATTCAATGGTATTCTGGAATGGATAATTAAAAATTCCGKTTTTTTTGAATGAAACAGAGGGTCAAGTAAAGTAACCAAGGCAGGAGAACTAGGCTGCTTCTTTGGGTGCTAAATTTGATAGATTTTTCCCTGTTACTGTATTTCTATTTTTTTTTAATTCATCTGGGTTTTGGCAAGGCCAAATAATTTGCAGTATTGTAAAAGYTGTCAGGGGAAGCATGGATGGAGGGACTACTGTTGACATTTTAATATGTGGAAGGCATGGAAAGCAGCTGGGAATCCAAGCTAGCTGGATTTTCCTGGTAAAATAATCACTAGTGATATAATTAACAATGATGACATTTAAATGTTCATCTTTATGTCTCATGTTTAACAGCCCAGCGAAATGAATTGGGCTGATCATGACTTTCAGAKTTACTGTTTTAGGTTATCTGTAGAGTCATTAAGATAATATTGCATTGAGTATGCTTAGTTCACACTTTCAAGGTTATTTGCTACCATAAATAATGAAAAGCATATGCAGGAAGCCTAACTGTGTCACAGCTCCCTCTTCCAACCAACTGCCTTAGCTAAGCTAACCTGTCATTGCTTTTGCTGTTCCTGGCTAAACTACTGTTTCTCAAATGTTTATATACAATGCACATACTTTAAAGATATTGTTTCTTTTATTTTGCCTTATGCTAAAATACATGCACTGAAAAACCTCCTTGTTACAGCTAAAATATATAATTGGACAAACAATTTTTATATTACTAATACAAATTTTCAATAATGCAAAAAATAATACAGTCCCCCAGCATATGGGTTGGAAATACACTACTAGGTTTACATGTATATACTTATAATGAAAGATGTTCTATTATGCAGGAACGTGAAGATGGGGGGGAGATATTAAAAAATGCAAGAATGCAGAATGTAACACTGTTATTATTGCTGTTGCTTCGCAACACATTGGAGAATAAGAATGCTTATTTTTTGTCCTTTCAGCCAAAACATCACTAGTCACAATTGTTCCTGAATAAATTAATCATATTGGGCCATGTTTCCTAATGATCCACAGATCCTAGTTTGATAGCAGCTGCTGTAGACCAAAGGTATAAAAATTAAACAAAGAATACATCACTATTAAAAAGCTGAAAAAAGGTTCCTGTAATTATATATCTCTATCAGAGCACAAAGCCTGGAATATACTGACAACAAGATATTTTCAATGTAGGGGAAAAAATGACTTACTGTGTCATTTTAAGAAGGCACGCACATGTCAATAACTATATATTTGCTTGCTTAGATGAGGGGAAATCAATAAACATACTACAAACTCCATATTCCAAGCACACTAAGAGAAATGCCTGGTGAAACTGGAATAGTACTTAGCATGACATTTGTACCTTACGAGCTTGATTCTGAACACCCTGACAATAAGTTAAAACTGTTGTAACACCTTTGATTTCAGAGGAGTTTCTCATGAATCATGCAAATTAGTCATGTGTCACTTAAGTTATCAAGTTGCCATGAGTCATTCATGAATTTAATTACTCATAATTACACTTTAAAGTGAAAATTTTATCATGAAATACTTTTTCTCAAGCTTCTTTTCATTTTGATTTTGTGGGTTTTTTAAATAAGGATCACCTTATATTTTGAAATTTATTCAACCTAAGGATGAATTATAAGGGACTGAGGATATTTTAGAGTTAGTAGAGGCAGAAAAATAACATTTCTCTCTCTAGTAAAAAAAAAATAAATAAATAAAACTGCCACACCACAGGTAAAATATGAAAAGGCATTGTAAGAAGAACTTTCTACTGTCATAAATTAGATTCTGTATATTCTCCAAAACACGGTATATAAACTAATAATATCTGCTTAACAATGAGTGTTTAACTATGATAGTGAAAATGTAGAGTTTACTTAGTTTGAAAACCACCAACACAAATTCAAAGAGATTATAAGAGGCCTGTATACCTAGGATGTAAAAAAAAATCCCTATAAAGAGCTTACTGAAGGTTATGATATTCTGAAAAGTAAGAATGAGTTTTCTTCTACTTACCGTTTCTGCATATTGTCTTTCCTCTCAGACTGGATGCAACTTTCCTTCCTGTGGTTTTAAAAAATGGTACTACAGATCTTGCAAGACTATTAAGCAGGGATAAAGATTTTTCAGAAAAATTCAAAACATGTCGTGTGCATTCCTCCTTCTATACTGAACCAATTTTGAGTTCATGCTACTTTGTTATTACAGAGAAAGAATCTAATAGTTTTCATAGCAACGAGCATTTTTTCTCTTTAGAGGAATGAAACAGAAATGCAGGGCCAAACTTTCAGTGTGYCGTCAGTTAGGAATGCATTTTCATGTCTGCAATTTTTCAGGCATAGCTGAAGTTACTTAAGAAATCTATCTATTTGATTTACAGATGCAATCAGGTACCTGTATATGCAAGTGATTGTAACTGCAGGTGTTAGATTGGGGACTATCGTTTGAAATTCTGACTCAAAGTGCACAAAATAATTATTGTAGAAAATATTTAGGGAATTTATGTGGGTTCATTAAACAAGTAAGCTTTGACACTTTGTATTCTTCCAGTRTTTGAAACTATTTAAAGTTGTAGATAGCCTTCCGGTGGATCTGTGCTGCCATTTTCTTTCCTGCTCTACTTTCTTTTACAGAAAGTGTAAATATAGCAGCATTTGCTCTATCACAAGCACACCATTTATTCTACATAGTTTGTGCATGTAGTTCAGTTGCAAACTTTTATRGTTGAAGGGGGGTTGGTTTGTTTGTTCATTTGTTTTTATATACAGAACCTRGGGGCAAAATCAGGCCCCACCAAAAACTGTCTTAGCGATGCCCTCACTTCCTTCCTCTCATCCAGATGTCAGTGACATCAATGAAATCATTTCTTCTGACACTGAAGGCTCCAGGTAAGACCTTAAGAGTTGAGCATAACAGTTCCAATTTGTCTCAGTGTGTTCCAATCCCACCCTAAAAAACATGTTTACCAACTCTTAAAATCAAAGATRCTGTTTTCCCCTTCTTCTGTCCTTTTCTCTGCCCTTAGATTGTGCTTGTGAGAAGATAATCAATACACGTGAAACAAAAGCATAACGAAAGACGTTATTCTGCCAAATGTTTTTCATGAGACAGATTGACATTGCCAGGCCATACTGCAATTGCTTATGTCACCTCACCAGCATATGGAAATTGATAAAAATTTATAAATTGCTAAGGGAGAACAGGAAGATTGTGTGTAGTCATGTGTATTCACTGTACTCCTTCACTACAGCAGTGGTAAAAACCTTTAGCTCTTGCCATTTTGCTGCTCTGATTATAAATCAGAGAAGGGTAAGAACCACACTCAGGACTTGAAAGAACATATTACCTGTCACTTGTACTGCTTCTAAAACCAAGGGGCACCAAGAGATTTTGTTCCCTTGTACTTAGCACAACGCCCTGTACTGACTGCCTCAGCAACACCACAAGCGCCTGCAGTGGTAGGGGACAGGGATTAGTATTCCCTTTACAAAAATTCCCTTTAGATCACAGAAGGACCATTGCAGCGCTGGAGAGTCTGGCCAGGTAAAAGCTCCATTGATGGCAATTGAAGCTACTGTTTCTGCACAATCCCAARGTTTTAACTGTGTCTGTGGAAAACTCAGTGGCCTCTAGGAAAAAAAWATATATATATATTGAAAACTTCCTTTTTTATAAAAGTTCAGTAAAGACAGTACACTGCAATAATATAACAGATTCTGAAAACTGAAGTATGGCAAAGATTTTAATATTTCATTTAATTTTCTTTGGTAATAATTTTGTTCTTTCTATCTTACCTGGATTTTATCTCCCTMGATTAAGATAATAGATATTATAACCTTCTTTTACAAGAGTGTTATCTAGCTCATTCAATTTAGCCTGTCAATTTTCCAGATCATTAAAGATATTTTTCAGTCTTAAATATCGTCTATGACACAGTCTTTACTGCGTCTAGTTGAAAGCTAGGGGTATATGTCATATGTTTTCTTTTCATTACTTTCCTACAGGATGTGTATTGGTAAAATTCGTTAAGAGGGTTACAAATACTGTTCTTAATTGCCTGGATTCCTGTGAGTATAAAGAAAAGCATTCCCCAAGCAATACTGGAAACAGGGCAGGAAAAAAAAAAAAGGATTTAACCAGGCAAAAATGCAAACTAATTAATCAGGTGAGTTGGAGGGTAACAAGAATTTTAATCAGCTCTTCAAGAAGAGGAAGATCTCTGGGAGGCAGCAACATTGGAGGAGCTGTAGTGTTGTGTGGGGGGGTGGCAAGAGAGTAAGGGCTGGATCTACTTAGGATTTTTTTCTCTTCTCATCTTTAAGGCGTCTACAACCCTCTCTTGAGGAAGGCCTGTCTTCTCCTWCAGGGAGAAACGGCAGCCATATACAGGACAAATCTCTGGGCATGTAGAAGTGCATGAGGTAACGTTTAATAGCTATTGGGCTTTAACAGTTCCTACCACTAATTCCTGAATCACACTACAGGCCATCAACAGGATAATTGCAAAGATTTCTACCTGCATCAGCAGGCCTTGGGCCTGCTCCAAGCAAAGGATGAATGTATGCCTGGCAATGGCAAACAAACAAGGACTTCGCTTCAAGCTTCAGCTGTTGCCTGGGAGGTAAATGTTCTGCATTTACCCGTCTGCTATGATTCCACCTGGAAATGCGCAAACATATCGGCACTTCTTAATAACATAAGATAAGGATRATTAAAAAGGAAATTAGAGTAGAAGGACAAACGTGGCTAGAGGGGCAGTAGCCAATTAACGTATAGAGATTGACTAGGGTATTGCTATGGCAGAATATGATGCCAAATGAGACATATTAAAAAGGTACAAGTGCYAAAATTGAAAATAAGACATAGATTTTAAAAAAATAAATAAAGGAGAATAAACATTAGAGCACAAATTCAGCACTTTGATAGATTAGGAATTCTTTATTGGAAACCACCTGTTGTATTCTTTTTTTCAGCAATTAAAATTACCTTGGAGAAAATGTGATGTTCTGTATGCTTATGAAAAATTCTAGACTTACAACASAAGAAACAGACCTGAACTTGCTAGAAATGAATCAGTGCCTTTTATCCTTCTCCAGAACAGAGAATTCAGTGTTGGAAGAAATGACAATAGCAATACCGCCAACCATTCACTTTTTGACTGTAATGTGATTTTTATGTGGATCCCTTCTTTAAATTGTGCTCATCCCTTGACACCTTCTGTTGTGACAACCAGAGCACAATTAACTTTCAGGATTTGGTAAGAAGGAGAGTAGATCTCTTCTAAACATCCCTTTGTAGGTCACTAAGACATTTAGGAATATTATCCCTCACTAGGATTCAAAGAATAAGGTAAAGCACGGGGGAGATAGATTAGCGCTAAAGAAGCTCTCTTCTTTTAGATTATCACGTAAAGTTTTTTAAACACTCCTAAATGCCTTTGACCTCCAAGCCTTARGTACCTCAATGTGCCATCCTTCCTTCTGCCCTGGGGTTCACCTCCCTTTCCCTTGGGAAGTGACAAACGTGCTACCCGAGCTGCAGATGCAGACAACGCAATTCTCTCTGTATCTACTGTGTCATGATAGAGACAAGCTCCTGATTATTTTTGGCCATTGGAAAAATGACAGGTACATGGCTGCCTACAAAATAGCGGCAACACACAGCAAAAAGAAGGGCAAAAATCGTAAGACTTGTCATGTTTCAACAGGCTGTGACACAACCTTGGCATGTGCTGGGGAGGCAGAGGAAACTGCTTGGGGAGCGTGGAATGTTTACCTTGCAGTCACAGAAACATTTTTTTCTTGGCCTGTCATCACTGCTGTTGAATACTTGCCTGAAGGAAACCGAATGGTTTGTAGTGCTTCTGTACAAACACACCCGCGTGCCTGTCAGCATCAYTGAGGCAAGATAGTCCCACTCTCCAGGCACAGTCGAAAATGTTCTACCCACTCAATAAACTTTGGACCAAAATACCGAGAGACTAGTGCTGCATCTCCTGAGGGGAAAAAACAAGCTAGGATTAGGGAGAGGAGGGAAGGAGTAGAATGGGAAACCTTTGTGAAGAATTCTTCCTGAAAGAAAGTCTCTTAATAAAGAAGTACTCCTATGTGGATGTCAGAAAACACAGAAAGGATGCTGCAAATGCAGGAATAGCAATATTAAGCACATAGAGCAATGCTGCCCTTCAAATGATCCTAATCAGGAAGACTAGACAGTAAGATGCTTGCAAATGTGTAACTACATTCCACTCTGCTTGGCATTATTACTTGATCTTGTGTGTGTATTTAATGATTGCTACAGTATGATACTGCCAGGGTTGACTACATTTTGCACTCCTGAGGAAAATGTGTTGTGGCTAAGCATTAGGACTCTTGTAAAATTTAGCATCACATGGGCCCTACTGTTAAAAATATTGGTGAAAACATATCTTCTCTTTTTCAGTCTTTCCTTGGAAAACTGTTTATTCAATCCTATGACAGATACGGTAATGTCTTTTTCTACAAGCATTTCAAATTAGATCTGAAGAAGCAATGAAATAAAATGAAGACAAAGGACTCGGTTCTTCATAAACAGCCAGGTAGCTAAAGCCTTTTGTCTTTTGCTGAAAAGGGAAGAGAGCCAAAGAAGCATTTCATAGAGCACTGAGATGAAAAGGGGAAGAACATATTATCTGCATCTCTCATGGAAGAACGTATGTGTCTCACCTTGGAGTGGCTGCAGGGAGAATTCCTGTCAGCTTTTAAATGAGTGAGTAATTTGTCTGTGACATGGTTTCACAGGGTAGTTTGATGTAAGAGGCAAATATTTGTGACACAGTGTGAAAGTATTGTTTGAGTTCCTTTTCTTTTCAAAGTTTCAACTAGGAATCAAATTTTTCTCACAAGAAGCCTCTTGCTCTATGTTATGCTATTTTCCTAACAGAGCATGATCCATGCATTACGATGCATCATGTAAACTGACCTGTGGTATACAATGTCTGGAGCTAAAAAGTGAAGTGGCTCTTCAGAGTGATGAAAAAAGTGTCACTCTTTTATTTCAAACCCAAATTAAGAAAACTTCTTTTTTAAATCAAATACATATTTGAACGAGAAATTTACATATAGGTCTAGAGAAGTTTTGTTTTATTGTCATTGGATTTTATGTCTATATCTGAGGGATGTGATAGTACCTTAGCAAAGAAAAAGGAAACTGGAGACAATGATAGGGAAAATGCTAGAAGTAGTTATGTACCTGGTAGAGATATGGGGGGAGATAACTGACCATTAGCCACCAAAATAAAAAAAGTTCAGAAAGGTTAAAAGGTACTGGAAGCAAAGCTGATGGCAATGTAATTACTGAAAATGATTATGATTTTTATTGGCCTGAAGAAGAATTACGTGGAAATATTACTGCAGCTGGTGAATCTCCAAAAGCAGCTGAGGAACAAAAGCAAGTGACATGGCCAAATGACCTCCCTGAGAGTCATCATTCAGTCAATTACAGTGGCAATRCACTTTCCAAGAGACTAAGGATGCTTAGCTTGCCATTTTAGCCCTACAGACACTTTGCAGGCTGGGAAAGGTGCGGGGCACAAAGACATTCATTTTGATATTTTTACTCTGGAATGAAAAAAAAAAATACTCTCTTTCCTCCCTTTTTTCCTCCATCTCCCTTAAATGGCCCCAGTCCTTGTTTGTGGCCTAATCATATAGCAGCCAGATGTTGTTTGCCAGGAAATGGAAGCTGAGCACTCTGCAGGCAACCAGCAGCTGCTGGGGTGGTCTGGTGAACAGTGACTGAGACGTTACCAGATGCAGACTCTGCTTCCAGGTTTACTACTGATTTGCTTGGAGCAAACCATTTCTTAAGCGCCTGCCACCCTTACTGCCATTGGGCTGCTCATGTAGACAGAAAGCTTGTCGAGACAGGGATCATCTTCCTCTCTRCCTGCTTGTACATTGCAAAACCCAGGCTCAGGAGAACCTGATTTCAGTCTAATGTGTCTTTATGACACTCAGTTACTCAAGAAAACCTAATGGAAGTGTCCTATTGATGCACTAGAAGAGGGTGCATCAATAAAGCATGGATTTCAACTGATTTTTCCCACTGCTATGGGAGCCTGGGCACAGCAGAATTCAGAGACAGCATTGAATAGTTTTGTGTCTTCATTCACTATTTTACCTCAATTAGAAGAAAAATACTTTTAAATTTTAAAGCTGTTTGCTCATAGTAAAAGACATGAAAAGAGCTGATGGAAACAATATCTAAAGAAAGATTTCCTGTTGGGAAAATAGAGGCTATATGAATCAATGTATCTCCAGGGAAAGATCAGTTCTTATGGAAATTTCTCATCATAATATTCTAAATTAAATATTTTATTTATGTTGACATTAATTTCTGCCTCCACCTAGGCCACCATGCTGCCCAATAGGACTTGCAGCAAAACTACTATTCCTTTTTTTTTCCCCAATGAGCCTAGCTTTCCAGTTGGACTGCATCTCCCAGATACATCAGTTTCCCCTTGGTGTTGATTTGCTGTATTCCCAAATTTCCAGCTGAAGACAGAAATCGAAATGAAAGAAAAGTGAAATACAGAACTACACTCCCTGAGCTAGATGCATTGATATTGCCAGTTTCCTTTGATTTCTAAGATCATTTAATTTTGAAAATGCTCTTAATTTTTTCACCTGTTGTCCTGAATCAGTTTTCTGTTTAGGGATACTCATATTTTACTTAGACATATTTTCCTGCTTGGACTAGAGAAGCTTGAATGAAAGACTGAGATGGAGCATGGAAAATAAGATCTGTATGTGCTATAGCAAGAAGGGCAGGGAACCACAGTGGTAAAGCCATGAGCAACCACAGAAGGATGAAGAGTAAAGGGAAAAAAACATGAAAGGAAGAACATCTTAAAAATGATTTTACTGAAAGTTTGGTTGTGGTTGTCTTTCAAATTGCACCCAGTATTGTACAGGCTTACATCAAATCAGTCTAAGCCGCGGTCCTCCTGCCTGAAGTCACAGCTGTGGAAATGGACTTCAGAGCTTCTCCTCGTTGCTGTTGTGATAGTGGCATGGTAAGGTTTCCCATCAGCATGGAGACAGCTCCTGAAATCCTCCTTCACATGATCCTGAGCTGACATTTCGTCACATGATGGAGAAGTAAGGAGGCATTGCACAAAACAACAGCATCGCTTTTGGCACGGAGGCTGCCAGGAATGGAGCAGAGGATGTCAGCGATTCTCGGCTGCTATTCGTATCCGGCATTGAGAAAACGTTGGGCAGGGGGAGCATCTTTTTTCCTGTTCCATAATATAATGTCTCTGCCGTTAATAGATAGGAATAACTGCTACTTCCTGTTTGCTGCTGACATATGCATCTTGAACATTTTACTTATTTAAACTCAGTATTTTTGTGATGTGTTTTTCCTCAGTCACAATTACAGAATGCAATAAAGTTACGTAACAAAGTGGAGAACTAGGCCTTACAAAATTAAGACAAGCAAAGTCTTCTTTATGACAGAGGCAGTTTGAGAACCGACAAAATAATAATGTATGTTCTTTCTGTATTGACAGACCAGATTTACAAGTACACCCCAGATATGTTGATCCTCTCCAGCCACACAAAACAGCTGTAAACCCAGTTTAACCTGGCTGTTAGTGAGTTTACAGCTGCTTTGCATCACTAGAACGGCYCAGAGCAGGCAGCCCATACCAGTGAACATGGGCCTGATTGTACACTAATGAACTATGAAGCAGTTTAGCACTTTGGTAGAATGGAAAGGAAATCTTATAGATAGAGATATGTTAAAATTTACACTGGCTTTGTTCAAAGGAAAAAATTTATCCTCTTTTATTCTGAATGGATTATAATTAAGAAAAGCATCAGAGAGAAATTATTCAAGGTTAGCAACTTAAAGGAGCTTTAAGAATACATCTATTCTTTCCAGATATATTAGTGCCTGCTCAGGCTGGAGTTACAGCAAGTGGAACTCATAGTTTAAGTATAAAATAACAGTCCAAAAAAAATCTGCTTATGTAAGCATGTTTCCATTAGGGAAGAAAAATCATTACAGAAACAAGATAAAAAGTTAATGTTGCAAATCTCATTCTCTCTGTACAACTTCATTAATGCTGTATGCTCTGTACGTAGCAAGGTGCTCATCATAGAAATATTTTAAAACACTTGAAATCAAGTCTGCTTAGCTTGTTGTTATCTTAAGAGAACCAAAACTCAGAGTGCTTCTCAGTGCCTTTAGGACATTGCTTTTCTTCTGTAAATAAAGCTCACAGCCTTAAGGCAATCCTCTTGTTGGGAATACAACGCTCCCAGACATAATTTGACACGTACAGAAGGGAAAGAAATATTTTCATAATCTAATTTTTAGGAAATCAAGCTGATCATACTATACAGTGTTTTTCTTAATTCCTTGGAAATGGAAAAAAAAGAGAAAGATATTCTGTTGATGACTGGATCTCATTCATTTACCTAAATGAATCACGCTCAGTTAGCRAGGAAAAGCTGAGATGGGACAGCTCATTAGCAGAGGAGTACGTTTTCCTCCACATTCCCCCCAGTATTGCACCCCCAGCAGTGCAGGGCCCATAAGCAYGTAGCCACCTAAGGGGAGTGCAGTACACGAGCTAATATCCTCCCCTCTCCACAGGCTTATTTTTATCTCTGGCAAGGGCTATGCTAACCGCAGATACACGGCTTCCCGTTCACAGCTGAGAAGCGTCCAGCTGGCCCAGAGCACGAGCATGGAAAGCTGGTGTTTGCCTGCAAATTAACACACGAAATACCTGCAAAATATTGCACTGATTTGGAATACATGTGATCCCAGGAGGGATAAAAAAATGCCAGTTAGAAGAGAAAGCCAGCGAAGTCTGGTGTTCAGGCTGTAAGATATTTAACCTTTTTTCTTTCTTGATTATTAAGCATCCCACACACTTTCAGTAGTATAATCACAGCAGTAGTAGTAGTAAAAATAATAAGAAAGCAGGGTCTGAAACAAAAAGCAGAACTGAACTCAAAATACATTGGAAGTTATGTTTTCTACTGAAAATTATGCGCTAAAAGGTATAATTTAAGAAATCACCATTAATCAGTAGGAATAATAAAAGGTTGAATTCTTCGTGAAAAGAATGAGGATAAAACTATTCAGAAAGCTTCTTTTCTCACTGAAAATGCAAAACTGAATGATGAATCAGCTTGTGGCATGTCACTGGAGTGAAACGTCTCTTCCCTATGGGTTTGATAAAACTTAAAAATAGAGTCATCATGTTACTTTTCATGGGCATCTCAGTTCTTAGGAAAAAACACCCACAAATTATGTTTCCCAGGAAAATACAAAACCATTTAATAAAAATAACTACTTCAAASAAGCAAAAGGCTTGTGGACACTTCCATCAAACATAATATTTTTATAATAATATAACAAAAGTGTAACAAGAAAATCATATCAAAATGCCAAAGAAAAGTCTGGTTTAGAAGATGCATACTAGTACAGTCTCCCTTTTTACACAAAACAAGAAATGCTTTATTTTATTAAATCCAGTCAATTTGAGATAGAAAGATATTGTCAACAAATATAAGCAATTCTCTGAGTATAATCCTCCTTCTTGCAGAGAAAATGATCTTTCATCAGTCACAGGGTTTGCAAAGCTGTATCCAGACTGCTGCAAGACTTACAGACCACACTCAGTTGACATAAAGGCCTGTCACAGCCTTGATTTCAAAGGAACAAGCCTAGTTTACATCCACAGAGGACCTGGACCCTTATTTATTATGACTATCTGTCTCTTTTACTACTTCTATTACTGTCTGCGTGGAGGAGCAGATTAACCAAGCATCTCTGGCTGGGAGGACAAATACACTCGCAGCTGATATCTATGAGGAAGGACAGATGTTTTCCTAGTAGTCTGCTCCCAGAGAATAGATTAGTTTATGGAGGAGTCTGTCCGCACTCATTTAGGGGACAGTTAATTTATAGGTTGGCCTTCAGGCGCTTAGGGGGCAGCTTGTTTCCTGGGAGCAGGACTTGGAGATCAGAGAGGCAGATCAACCGCTGGCAGGAAAAACAAAGAAACAGATTACAAGTTGATACTTTAGGATCTTCCAGATTTTTTCCTCAGCATGAATATATGTCCCCAGAACAGAGGTGCCTGCAGCAGTTTATCCTATGCTGGGCTGCAGGGCTGTGCCCCATCAGCAGACAACCAAGGCTCAGGTCTGTGCTGGCACTTTGCCCCCGTTAAACCCCTCAGTGCTTCCCTGCATTTGCTCCTCTTCCAGAAAAAGCCTCGATGCAGACAAGCCTCCAACTTGGCCAAAGAAGTGCCTCTGCTTTGGTGCAGAGGCTTTTCTCTGCTTTGCACTGCCGTTCCCCACGCGGAGGGAGCCTGCAAGGCCGAGAGGGGCAGCGAGCCGGGCGCTGCCCTTCCCGCCGCGCTAAGCTATTACAGAACGGGCAGCTCCACCTCAGAAACGAACCATAACTGCGAGGGACCCTGTGCCGTAAATAAGCGTCGGTCTTGCTGTGAGAGTGTGTCCTGGTTTTGCCCAGGAGCAGGTACGGAGGCACCGTGCTGCTCGCAGGGCGGTGGAAATGCTCTGCGTTTCTTGTGTTTAGAGAAGGAGGCACCAGCCGAGTGCTCYGGCACGAAGGGGAGCTAGCAAGCAGGAGCGAGGGGAGCTCACCCTCAAACCAAGCTTGCACCCGAATTGTTTRTTGACTTCAGACCTCCGTCGGTGTCTCTGGAAAACGTGAGGAGCCCAGCTCTGAGCTCTGCTGGCTGATGAGGCCAAAGGGGAACCAAAGCAGCACGCGCAATACATGACAGTAAAGTGAGGCTGCACCACGTTGTGAAACAAGGCAGGTGAGCGGCACGGAGACTGGGTTTCACCGACCAAGGAAGGAGGCTGGTGCTTCGTGACTCGCTCCTCAGCTGGCCAAACTGCACAGAGCAATGCAGAGTACATGTCAGCTTAGGTTTAACGCCACACGTCTTTTCAGGGAAATGGGAGGGCACTGGCATAACCTTGGGGGGTAGCTATTGTTCATATCCTATAAAAACATGTAACTCTTTTTTTTTTTTTTTTAAGTGAAGCATTAGGAATGGACGCCGCACACCTGGCAGATTCAAAATACCAAGCAAAATGAGCTCATCACAAGGAGCACTGGCACTGCCAGACCACTGCAATGCTGTATTCATACCCAGGGGTGACCTAAGAMGACATTAGAGGAGATCAGATATTTCACCACTGAGCCACTGGCTTCTTAACATTGCTTCTGCTCAAGCACAACTGTAAAAACTAAAATCTCTCCAATTCATTCGTTAGCAAATTTCAAATCACAAAATGCTATTTAAGTAAGTGAAGTGTTACTTAAAGGGGCTCTTACCTCACCCCAAACCTCCTTCTTTTGGCTCATATTCTTAAAGAAAATTTAGCATTGAGAGAAGCACTGAAATATTTTAGGTTCTGGCGCTCTGTTGGAGTTAAGACGGAACAAGATTAGTAACTAACCTTAGAATATTTTAAAACATCTTGAAGAACACTGAGTGCATGGGACATCAGTTAGCTTTTCTCTCCCCAGGTACAGGGAGAAATTTCCGTGTTAACCAGTTTATTTTGTGTGTGTCCATCACATATGGACACAAATTCCTATGTTGTTCTCTGTAATGTCTAGAAATGGCCATTTCTGGAGGCAGGATACTGGATAACTAATCTGATCTGGTACAGTATTTCCTATGTTTCAAGAGACAAGAAAAGCAGGATGATGGTCTGCCTCTCTACACATGTGTGCAAAAGCCAGAAGGATCCAAGTAAGAAATCAGGTGAGAGTCCGTGGAGTGAAGCGTTAGTAGTCAGCCAACCAGCTAATTATGTGTAAACTGGCAAAGCTACAAGTGACCCCAGGAATATACCAAAAGTAGTGGTAAAAGAAAACCCTATCAAATCCCTAAGAACACATCTTTTTTTTYTTTTTTTTTCCAAAAATCTCATCAATAGAGTAAATTTTATTAGAAGCACTGATGCAAAATTTAACAGGAGTAGAGAGAGAAAAATATGTAGTTAGAGAGTGAGCCAAAGGTTGTACAAGGCAGATTACTGATCTTTCCCCCTTTAAATTGACTTGGTTTTTACATTTTCTTAAACATGAAACTGCAAAGTATACAAGGATTAAGGTGGAGCAATTTTTCCAAGATGCAAGTTTGAAAAAGATCTCTGTTAGCCACAGATAAATGTTTTTTTCACAGGAATGATATATCTGAACTTCAGCTAAATATTACTTCTTCAAACGGGGAGTTTTCATGTGGAAAAAATAGAGAAACATGCTATTTTTTTTCATAAAGGAGGAGTAGTATTTCTTACCCTCTTTTCCTAGAATCACTGATGCCTGAAGGCCACCTTTCATTAGGCTCAATATTAAGAAACAGATTTTTTTTTTTTTAATCAGGGACAAACGACTCTCTTTTCTAAAGAAAAATATCTCTAATAATTTTGTCTTTATGGAAAAATTCAAGTATAAATCTAATTTGGTTTCTGATAAAAGCAAGCAAACAGGATAACTCTACTGAAGAGATTTCTGCATAAATTAAGCAAGGTAAATGCTTCAGCTACAGAAATCCTCAAAACCCCCTGCATTTGCACCATACATTTTGATTCATATATTTCCCGAGGTTAGGTACGTTTAGGAAGATAAGCATTGCTGAACGGCCATGCTGTGAAATGAGACCTACAATGTTTGGTTTTGTGGTAGAGGTAATATTAGCATTCTTAATTCACAGAAACAAAGAAAGAGTAGCTTGTTTTTCTTATTAGTATTCAAAGCATTATTTATAAAAATATAGAATGCTGGAGTATATCACTTTGTAGGTGTTATCAGCATGAATCTTGGATATTGTGTTTATCATAAGCAGCATTGCAATTACATCCAAGTGAGTTTAAATAAAACAATGCAATCATGTTTCATTCATATCCTGCATAAATGTGTACCTGTGTTTTGATAGGAATATGTGTGTGTGTGTACAGGCATGTATAAACTCAAAAATAGGAAAGTAAAAGAAATATATTTGCCCAGAGAGGTTTTAGAGCTTCCATTCTTGGAGATATTCAAAAGCTGTCTGGTCAGGGTCCTGGGCAACCTTCTTGAACAGAGSGGTTGGATTAGATGATCTCCAGAGGTTCCTTCCAACCTCAACCATTCTGTAATTCTGTGAAATATACCAAAATAAATGTAAAAAAAATAGTGAAAGAAGTATCTAAAAAAGAAGTAGCCAGTATACATGGTGTTTCTCACTGGAATGACCTGGAGAGTATGGAGGATCCTGGTTCTGTATTGGGTCTCTGCTGTGAGTTGTTTCCAGAGGACGTCTGCTTGTACCTTCTGGCTSCCTGAGGTGCTCACAGAGATCAGCCTCTTACAGCCCAGTGCCTAACGCTCGGCAACCCAGAGCAGGGCAATGCTCACGCTCTCTACGGTTATCACATTTTGGGCATAGYTGTGGTGAATCAGAGAAATATTGACAGCCATAAATATAGGTCATGCTGCCTAAAATAACTTTTTTACAAATATATGTTCAGAAACTTAAAATTGTATATCAGTCTCGTGACTGTAAAATTACCTATCATAGGTTCTTTCAGGGCTAAAAGTGAATCCTGGGTCTCTTTGGGATCTTCCTCTTCTTACAATAAAAAACATCTTGTTTTATTTCTGTAATCTGTGTGCTATTAGACTTTTACACATAAGGAACCTGCCAGTTTTCCAGGACTCTTTCTTAATCATCTGGAACAAAGGCTACTATAATTTTAGGATGTTTGCTCAGGAGAGCAAACAGTTGCATGGCAGGTTAGGTTGCAATGAATAGGGAAAAAAAGCATCAGTTTGAAACTGCTCAAAAGTTTGAGCATTGAAAGAAGTTTCTGGAGAAGGGAATGGTAGGCAGATAAACTAGTCTGAAGGATATGATACATATATTATATATTTAACCATAAGACTCTCACCCACTTCACCTCTTAGTGACAGATGAGATCATGTAACGCGTACATTAGAAATGTCCAGTGTATCATTCAAAAAACAATGGAAATTGTCCACCTTTTTGTCTTTTTTGTCTTTTTATGTTACAGCAAGAGACAGCAGACAAATAAGCCAATCGATCATTGCTTATACACTCAGACTTGTAGAGCTTCCAGGATGCTCTATAATTTGTGATTTGACCTCTTGGTACCTTCCTCTTGCTGAGGTTCTCACAGAAAAAAATGATGTGCCAATGAAGAGTGACACAAGATTCATCTTATTTGACTGGCTAGGTCACAATGACAGTTTGGGTTAGTTTATAGCAGTCTCTGTAATGGCTGGGAAAGGTATAGAAAGAGTCTGTGGAGCTACTAGCTGAAAGTATCACCAGGAAAACCACAAAGCACACTCAGGTCAATTAGATGGAGCACCAGGTGATCCATAATATAGATACTCTTGTGATCTTCCCTTGACTTCTGCAGCAGTGAGCATGACAGTAGAAATCTCTTTGATTAAACAAGACAAGAACCGCTCTGCGTAGCATCTTGCAGCAGTCTGCACTGCAGCGTATCCGCTCTTTCCTCCTGTTGGAGGAGAATTGCCTCAGTGCAAGCAAAGCCTTTGGTATTGCAGAACTGGTGCCACAATTTCTGCACTGATCTCACTTGGCTGCCAACGAATGTTGCCAAAATCAGTGAGAGGCTGCATTCGTGTCTGGCTGGTCCTTAAAACCAGAGCCGACCAGCCGAGGTCCCTGGCAGCTGGTGTTGCCTGCCGAGTGCTTAATGTCCTCTTTGGAGCTGGCCCAGTGCGCTCATTGCTGGCCTGGGACCGAGGGGCTTGGAGGCGCATTCTCGTGCACCTGCTCCTTTAGAAATCCTGTACAATTGCATCACGTTATTACAGCTGCAGCAACTGCTTGCGATCCTCCTCCGACATGAGCCTACAGAGCCTCAGGTACCCTCCCTGCAGCTGTCTCTTGCCTATGGCAGAGGCCAGAGCATTTAGAGGCACTCTAAAGCTGTAGTAGCTCACTATTAGTGGTAAGCTTTGTGGTGGTGACCACTGGCAGGGAGTTACCACCGATATTTGTTTATGCATTAGGAGGGCAGCAACAGCAGTCCCAGTGGGTTAGCCACTTTCCTGTCCTGTCACCTTTGTTCTCTCTCTCAGGTCRTAAATTAATATACTGAATGAAACGGGATGTAACAGGGAGTCCTTCAGCATCCGCTAGAGATTCYCTGTCCTCACACACCCACTCGCCTCACTCACTGCTCTGAAGTTTCCTTGTGATTTATGGCCCACTGGCAATCCACATGGACCAGGATTGAAAACATTGCACAKAGTGAATCAATTACAATGTACTAGATTTATAGGACACCTACTGTATTTAAAAATAATTGAACTGTGAAATTGTTAAGTAAACTGAGACTTTCTGTAAGCATGAGTGCTAGGTAATTAGAAATGGGACTATAAAAGAACAAGAGTGTATTAAGCAGGAGTGACAAGAATGAATGTTAAATTTCTGGCACTTTGGAGGTGTGTTTTTTACTTCAATTTGTATAAGCTAACATCAAATCTAAATCTAAACATAATAGGAAGTATACATGGAAGATAAGTGGTACAAGAGAATCTCCAAGAAGCAAGGATGAAAATGGCATTAAATGTATTGGAAAAATAGACTAATTTCTGATAAAGTAATACTGAAAATTGAGATGTAATATCTACTGCTGAAAGTAAAACTAAGTAAGAAATATTGGGAGAAACAAGCATAAACTATAAATACTGAAGAAAAAGCTTTGTTAGCTTAAATAACTTATTTTAGTACTGTACGATAAATATGGAGAATCATATTAAACATGGCATTTTTAGAAAAATATTTTTTAATACTACAGAATAGGGCAAGGAAGATAATTCATGCAGTGGCTTTCATAGAAAGCAGTGATTCCAGTCACACTAAGAAGAAAAATCACAATAGCATTTTAAGTAGAAAAGAATAATTAGCAATGTTAAGATGATCTTTTAAGAAGAGATTGAGTATTGCAGTCACAAATATAGGCTGCTAAGAAAGTGAATATATAATCAGTATTACCGTAGGCATAAATTATTTGTTTTCCTTAGTATTTCATCAAGTAAAATGAGTGACATTTCTGACTCTCAGGTACATTTACTACTGAATGAGGGCTACTGAAGAGGTCTCTTAAATGTCACCTCCAGCAAGAATTATATAATTACAGTTCCTTGATAAGACAAAACTCTGGTCATCAGCAAGACACACTGCAGCCTCTCGGGGAGCTGGAGAGGGGAGAATACAGAAAAACCTGTTCAGGTCATCCTTTAGCCAAAGCACTTGCATCCAGTAATGTCAGCAGCAGGCATCTCCTTGGCTTAAGGAAGAAGAGAAAACTCASAAAATCAACCTTAACTGGGAAATGCTTTCTGTCTGCTTCCCTCTCTGGTCCACAGACAGGGTGCCTGAGGTTTGCCCCCAGACCCTGCATTGGCTATGGGAAGAGCTTGGGGACAAGGGGAGAACACAGCTAGCCGTGGTGGCCCTCCTCTCCCTTCCACCCTCTGCATCCCAAAGCCRGTTTTCCCGGCCAGCATGATGCAGATGGCCACCAGCTCCTCACAGAGCACTCCCATTCACCTTCACCRCAAAATATTTTAACGGCAGCTCTAGACAAAAAGACAACTGCTTGATGATAATCACAGAGTCTCAGTGACCAGTTTGAGAATAGAGCTGGTCAGATCTCCGAGCTTTGGATTTACTGACAATTTAATGTTAAAAATCAAAAGTTACACTCATGTTGTCTAGCTTTCCACTTGAAATGACCTGAAGTTTCATTTTGCAGTTTCAGAAATTCATTCAGTTTCACTATTCATATTTGTATTGATTTTATTGAGTTTCACAGCATGTCAATAGTGGGAATACATGATATGTCATATGATATCCCATTACATTTATTCTATTGTTAAATTATTAAGAAGCCTTATTAATAATGATTTACTATCCTCTTTTCAGATTCATAATATCTTCAACTTCTTTTGTGTTGGCAGCTTGTTGCATAKCCAAAGCTTTATCCCAGGGAAAACCTTTGCAAGGACAGTTTCCTAACTACCAGTAAAATTTCATTTATCCTGGCAAGCAATTATTCATAGGAGTAGTGTCATGAAGTCAACGGGGCTGTTGGCATGACTAAGGGGAGTAAAGATGATCACAACAAGGCAACATATATCTAAGGGTTTAAGGATGTATGGCATTTGATATTTGATACTTCATGCCTACCAAGTTGAATAGGAGCTGAAGGGGCTCAGCACTAAGAGGCATTTGGCATCTCCCAGGATCAGCCCTYTCAGCTCCAGAAAGTGAACTGTCTCTTGACTCATCGAAAAGATATTCTTTAACGGTTTCTCACAATAAAATCCTAGGGGTGTGATAGATAGTACAGAATTCTGTCGTTACCCGGTGGTCATATGGAATAACATAAATTAACTGGTCATTAAAAAAAAAAAAGCAACAACATCTAGGAAAATAATTGTAACTCTATCTTCAGAAATTCACTGTGCATCTTGCGAATTTTAATAAGTGGCATAGTCTGTATGGTTTCTTGGTATGCTGTTATGTCAGAAAATAGGAGTTATATTCCCAGTAGCCCCTCACATAATTTTTATAGTATCATTGCAATATACCTCTACAGTAGAAATCTCACTATAAAAGTAAATAGCAATATTCTCTGAGAATATTTTTATTCTCATCTGCCATGCTTTTCTAGCATATATAACGTATGTTTGTTTTCCCCATCAATGCATAACAATAAGAGTGGCTGCTCTGTCCGATACAATCAACAGCCCATGAGAAATTTCATAGAAGCAGGTTWTGGTGGGGAGGGGAAGGATAAAGGAGTCACAGATGTTCAAAAAAAAATTTTTTTTGTCTTCCCTTTGTCTCTTAACAAGATGCAAATACCCTTTCTGTCTAGCATGCTAATTTGTTTAATTTAATGTACATTTAGTAATGATAACAAGGGAGAAATGTTTAACCTAAGGTACTGTACTTTGCACTCAGAATAAATTGCCGCTTTAAAATGTGCTTGCATAATCTGTGAATTTAAACTCTCAGTCCTGGTGAACAGCTCCTGTGATACTGTATTTGTGTTAGAGGAAAATGTCCATTAACTTTCAGGGGAAAGGACGCTAATCCCCAGCGAGGATGAAATTCAGGAGAGTCTAACAAGCCTGCACCTTTGATCCACTCTCCACACAGTGAAACTAGACAGGATTATGCCAAAGCCCTTTACAAAAATACTTGGGAAATTCTAAGTCCACAAGTATCTGAAATCCTTGCAATCTGGGATGCTTTTCATCAGATAATGTCTCAGACTTTTACCTCTTTCATATGCAAGTCAGTTTACGGGAATGACAGGAGGAAATGTCACTGAAAACCTCTGTGAGGCCCTCATGCTCTGCCATGTAGCAGGCACTGCCCCAGTATGTGAATGCAGGAGTTTATATAAGTTAAAGCATCACTTTTCTGCTTCCTTATCTTTGTCCCTCTCTCTAAAAATAATTGGATTACTGCAAATTTAAAAGATTATGACAGGTGATATGTGGTTAAAAAATTTCTCAAGACAAGGGAATTTAGATATCCACGAATGTCTTGAAATATCTGTCAGAATTATGCTATTTTAAAAAAACTTAGTTCCCTCTTAGCTATATACTACAAAGCCTAATATGCTTTTATTGACAGGCATACTAGTATTTGAGCAATAGTATCAAAATCATTCCTACTTGATGGCAGGTTAGTGCAGAAGAGCAACTCACGTCTGCTAACATTTCAGAACACACTGCTAATTACCATACCTATGTTTTGACTAGTAGCGATACAGGAATCCTTTGCAGAAACCTGACTCCCTAGCGAGACAGACCACCATATCATTTCACTGCATTTGAATAGGATTTACATGACAGTTTTGGTTTGAGAAGGTGGTAACAGTGCTGCAGAATTTCACAAGTTGACTGTGATAAATGCAGCACCAAAAGTAAATTACTTAATAGACAATGAACCCCAGCATCTGTTATTACTGTTTTTCCAAGACACAGGATTTCCTTAATTTTTTTCATATTCAAAGGCGTTTTAGCATTCCAAAAATTGCACTTAGAATGCAACACATCAAAAATCTACAGATACTGCCTAGGTGATTAATTTAATGGAAATTGGCAGTGAATGTTAAAGGAAATACTTTTGAAAATCTCACTTTCACTCTATAAATGAAATATTCAAGCTTACTTAACTGTTCAGCTTTGTTTTAAAATTAGTTTTCATTGTCCAGCTTCTAAGTACCTATAAACTGGATTTTCTAAAGGGATCAAAGAAGATATTTTCAAACAGTCATTCCTCAAGAGGGATATTTCAGGTGCTCAGAATAGCTCTCCTTAGCTCCCAGCAACAGTGTCATTCAAGCAGTCATAGCTGAGGGAGCTGACCTGAGACATCTATTCTCTATTTTACTCCTGGACTCCTGCTGTAAGTTCAGTCTCATTCTGGGCAAGCCTAAAGTGATTTTGGTTTCCTGTGCAAGTCAATGGATACCTAAATGTCTGTGAAATGGTATCCTGGCAGCAAGGTAATCCTCCTATATTTTTTTTAATGACAATGTTTTTCACTGCCACCCTACCTCATTAATCCTGTCTCTGAAAGCTGAAAAAGGAGGTTCAATATATCCATATAATGGGTTGCATGTGTTTTCAAGGTCTCTTCCATGCCCACTTTTCCCTGTCTTAAAGAACCATTATTAAAGATTCTGAATTATCTTGCATCCTATAGGATTTTAAACTAGAAAGCATATGTCACTTGGTAGTTCAATAAATTTCTGAGGATATTCTCTCCCCACCTTTCCTGTGCCAACTCCAAGGCTCAGTGCTCTTGTGCAATGCCTGCTGAGCAGCTGGGTACAGAGGCAACCTGCCCAACATTTGCAAGCAGTAACAGGGAACAAAATGTAGGTTCTTAGGACTACGTGTAGAAAGTAAGGAGAAATTATTTTATTAATGAACTGACAAAGTAAAACCTTTGAATACAACAAATAGTTAAGCCATGCGATTCCACACAAATCRTTGTGTCCTGCTACCTGCATAGGCTTTTTTGGAGCCTTGGAGGAAAGAACTAGCCTAGCACAGAAATGGAGATGGTCCACCAAGCACATGTGGTTAGGGGCTTACCATTGTCTCATTTTCCTGGTGAGAAACGGAAACAAAAGACTGAATGATTTGACCAAGGTCACATTAAAAAATTGTATCAGAGAAAGGAAATGAAATCAAATTTCTGGAATTCTGTACAATTGCGTTGCTGAAAGTTTTGGATCAACTTTCCTCATCACTATTGCTTTGAATATTTTCCTAAGAAATCCAGCGCTCCATTGCAGGTGATATGCATGCTGTACTCTTGAGTCCCACTTATTTCTCCAAGGCAAAGAACTATTTTCTCCCAATCATTAAATAAACTATTGGAAAAGGCATTGGTTTAAATAAAAGATTTTATTCTTTACCACCGAGTGAATACACATCAATAATTGCTTTCAACTTCCCTACGGGAGCTGAGAAGCTGGGCGGAGCAGCAGACTTTTGGGTGTGTTTCATAGAGCTCAGAGATTATAGGAATCCCTGGAGCTTCTCAGAAGGAAACCACCCTGTTCTCAGCGCATAGCTCAGAGGCTGCAGTTTCAGTACACGTGCATGTCAGGACTGAGGCCAGACTTCGGCCCAGTGAGGTGGATGACRTGGAGCTGCCCTGCACAAGCTCGTGCTGCGACACCTCAGTTACAAGTACCAGTGACTGCCTTTCTCCAGAGCCCTCCTCCCCTTCTGGGGCTGCCGAAGAGTGTGGCTACAAAATCCTGCACCCCCAGCGGCAGCTGATCTTTCACTCCACACATATCCACCAAGAGATGTGAGGGTGTGGTAGAAAAGGGGTTTGAAACACACTGGACCCCGGTAGAGGCATCCTGCATGATGTGGAATTTTGATGGGAAACTTTCTCTTGGAAACCTTTCTCTATGTGCAGGCTAGCTCTGCTCTTACTCTTACAATCCTTTCTGAAGTTATGAATATTTTTGATTTTTTTTTCCACTGCTATAATTTGATTGGGGTTTTTTTAGGTCTGTGACTCTTGTTTCTATGAGCACGCAGTTTGTGTGTACCTGAGAGAGCAGTCTCTGGGCTTGTTAACAGGAACAAGTAACAAATCAGATAAACTCTGTGTGACTGGCCAAAGAGAATAAATCTCTCTAAGAGCATAAATCAGTCTCCCGGTGCTTGTCTTYGTAGAGCTTAAGGATAGTGTGACAAGCAAAGAGGGCAGAGATCAAGGACTGGAGCAGCTAAATTGCGTTGCAAGGAGTTTTTATTCTTTTGGCAATTAATTACCAAGAGTGGGCTCAATCTGCAAACACATTTTAAAAACACTATTCCTTACACTTTTGACCAAACAGCAAAAAAWATCAAATTGCCTCAGTTCTGTGAAGATAGGCAGGGATCTTGAAATATCACAACATATCAGTTGGAATATTTCAGATGAAAGTTTGGACATAGATAGAATTTTAGGGAGTGGGGAGCAGAGGATGGGAAACTTGGCAACTTTTTTACTTAGGTTTTATTTGTGTGTGTTTGTTTAGGTTTAACTATTCTCATATAAAAATTCTTATTTTTATATAAAATATTACCTACCCCTTCATGAATGTCTCTTTTTGGCATAGTAATTTGCAGGAGGAAAGTAAATATCACTTGTAAGAAAATACTTTTTATGCAGTCACGCATGGCAGGTTATCAAGGCATCTCCCAGCTGGCTATGAAACATTGATCTTGATCCTCACTAACTGCACAGTCACATTAAACTGCTCCATCAAACCATTGCAGACTTAAATCTTGATTGATCCAGCCTTGAAGAAGCACTGCAGGCATTGCAACGTTCCCATTTTAAGCTTCCTCATTGTGATTTCCCAGCCAACAGCAGTGCGTAGGAACGCAGCAGGAGATGCCTGGGGCCAGCGCTTCTGGCTCTCCAGCATCCACCAACTGCTTTTGGCACAAGTCGTGCCAGTTTTCCTCGGCCTAGCCCAGAGCAGACTCACAATCAGAAGAGCACTAAATATGTCCTTTTTGGTCTCCACTGAGGATCCGGCCCAGTACTTCTCATGCAGAGAGAATTACAGGCCAGAAGGGACTGCTCTGCTCAGAGCTATTTCTGAAACTATAAGCAGTCCTGCATGTCCAGCATGTGAGAGTCATCACCATCTAAATGCTAATATACTTGCTCCTTTGTGACAGTTAAATCATCTAGCACACCCATCCTTTATTTAAGCTTGCATTTGTCTGCTAACATAATGCACTTGCTATATTAAATGTACTCTAAGTTCCTATCAAAAAGAGTTGAAACGTATTTTTTTATCCCTCAGTAGTTCATTAACCCTCCTCTTTGCTACTTTTTCCTAATTATTTTCCTTACTAAATGCCTTAAGTCACAGAACATTGCATTTACTCACTGACAGCCTACATTCCTCTCCCCAGATTTCATTTCTATGTAAAGAGTACTTTATTTTAACATTCTTCAGCCATTCAGGATCTTCAAACATGACCATTGCTAAAACACAGCAAAGCCATCACTCCTTAATGAAAAAAAATGGAGTCTTTTATTCAGCCAGGCTCTGCAGCTCTCCCCTTTGAGAAGTGCTGCAGGGAGAAAAGGATGCTACCACGAGGAAGGGATGRGGTGAAGGGAGAAGGATTGCAGAGAGCACATTTGAGCTTCCTTTGCAGGCATGAGATTATATTCCAGACTTTTCCTGGCCGTCTCATGGCGGAGTCTAAACCATAGGGCTCTGCCTGCCATAATTACCTTCATCTTTTGCASTTGGGTACTCAGCCTAGCTGATCACTGCAGAAGGGATTTGATTCTCGTTCAGAACATACAAACCCATTTTTTTAAGGTCAGATGATACCTGGTGCATTCTTTATCTTAACATCTTGGATTCTGTGCTATAAAACACAGAACGTTCTTTGCTAAATGCAGACATACGAGSCTTGGTTTTCTGTATGCTCTGTTTTTCTTATGTATACTAAAATCCAGTGGTTCCCTTACCTACTGTTGCAGTGTACTTAATGTAACACACATCCAAAAATGTTATATTCTAGAAAAAGAGAAAAAGGGGAACTACTCTTTCCAAGCAGGAAGATTGTGCTATTACAGGATCCTAGTGGGAAGGTTTTGTGTCAGTTAAGGACCACATCTTGCTTAATGGACAAAATAGGGGCTGTTGATAGTCCACTAAATATAGTTAAAGGGTGAGTTTGTAGTAAGCCGATTAATGATGGATATTAATTCCATCTAATTAATTACCAAGGAGGAGTCATGGCTGAGGAACTCTGGGAGCTTTTGAGTTTCTCAGTTTGCAGCTAAGTACTGGTTTAAAAATATAATAAGCTGAGAATGACCGAGAAGCATACTCTCAGAAATCAAAGTGATGGGTTTTAAAAAACAGCCAATCAGAAGAAGACAGATTTGACACCATGGAGACAAATTATCTACTAAGCAAAATTAGGTTGAAATATTATGACCAAGAAAGCAAATCCAGCCCTGCAGGCAGCAAACTATCTGCTTTAGAAAGAAGGGAGATTGTTCTCAAAACCCAAGCTAAATGAAGGCATTATCTAAAATAAGATGAGGAAAGAAATCGCAAAATGTGACTGACAAATCTGGACAATTTCATAACTCAGGGAGAAATTTTGGACTTTCATTTGGAGATGAACTACGAAAGAGAGAATACATGAATCCATGCTGCTTTACGCCCAATGAAAGAAAGCATTAACCCTTTAATGGAAGCAAAGAARGTTTTTCATTTGTTCATCCTCTTAGAAATTCATTCCCAGACTACCCTGAAAGTCTTAGTTTCTACTTGAAAACCAGTAGTGATCATGATATGACAGCAGAATTATAGAAGAGAAATTCGACTGAGACAGGAAAGGAAGATTTCAGAATGCTTTGGGTTTTGTTAATACTCTTTTAATATAAACAACTTAGAAAGGCTGGACGGGATCTGCATAAGGTTCAACGTGCACTGCTCTTTCAAGTACAGTTTTGAAAAGAAACGTCAGTGCTGGACTTGTCATTACAAAGTTCCCCTGCAAATAAGGAAAATCAGGCTTGACATTGCTGACATTTCTAAGGAAGAAAAAACATAAATATATTGTAAATAAATGCTTTTTTTTTTTTTAGCCATCACAAATTAGTGAAAAAGTCACAACTACCTTTCCCTCAAAGATTATATGTAAAACCTAATAAATGAGGTCATATCATACTGGTCTGCTCTGAGTTTCAGGGAGATGAAATCCACCACTGAAGCTCAAAAGCAAACCGCTGTAGACACCTGAGTGCCAACCTGGATTGTTAGCTGGCATCAACACCAAATGCCTCCGAGACGTGGGATCTCAGACATCCCACCAATGCTTCAAATCTCAGAGGTCCTCTGAATAGGACCTTGCTCTTTCTAGTACCCACAAGCTAGAGAGGGTCTTAATTTCTAAAATCTCACTGAAAGTCTGTTCATCTCTTCAGTCATTTATATGTTGCTCACTGGCATGGTCTCTGAGCCCTTAGATATTTACTTTTCCCTGAGCCTCAGAATAACCTAGCACCTACTTTGAGCCTTTGACTAATTAAGTCACACATTTATTTCCTTTCTGGTTCCCTTGTGTGCCTTCAAACTGCAGTGCATTTTCTGCAACGTACTCAGATAGAAAACTACAGCTTTACCTACTCTCTGTGTCACAYAGAAACAGACATAATCTCCTAGAAAAAGAATATCAATAGGCATTGCACTGCCTGCCCTCTGCCCCCACACTCCCTCTGCCTCCCCCCGCTGTGCTGCTGAGGTCCCCAGGGGATTTACTCTGATCATTTCCTACCACTGTGAGAAATATCTTCACGTTTATGATATTCTGCTTCCATCTAAAAGACACATAGTTCCCCCTGSGTATTTTGAATATTAACTGGAGGCCCGCTACCCTCTGTTTTTGTCCTACAGGTAAATTGTTCTTAGAAGTCTATCTACTCAACACCTCATCTGGCAACCAAGCACTCCTTTTTTGATATATTGTTAAATTTGCTGTTTGCTTGCTTGTCCTCGCCCCCTCCCCGYTGAATGCCTACAACATTGAAAGTAGCTGCATCCAGACAACGGTCTAACTTGGATTTTCAAATTTTATCTCCATCCTTTCTCCTGGCTCAAGCATTAGGCATGAATGGATAGAAATCCAAATGACTTCTGCTACTTTTCTCTTTTTCCAGTAGCAATCTATCTGTGAATAGATAWAATAAAGTGAATTTTATTTTCCCAAGAAAATAATGAGAATGGAGACAGCAAGTTGAAGAAAATGAAAAGCAAATAAAAGCCCCTTCAATAAAAAGGCTTTTCTTTGTAAAACATGGAGGAAAAATAGTCATTGGCAGCAGGTATCTCAGCAAACAGATTATAAAATATGATTTTTATAACCTGCAAATATGAAAATAAACAGTATTTTCCAATTCAAAATAGACAGTAGAATCATATTAGAAATAACCAAAGGACCCATTACTGTTGACTATTTATTTTTTAAAAGAGCAATTTGAAAGATGTAGGTGAAYGTGAGCAGATGGAGATTTTCTTCTTTCTCTCTTGTGTAGTGGTCTGCACAACAATGTGAGATAGTTTTGAAAACTCATCATCACCAGCAAAGTTTTTAAAATCTCTGAGGACTCAGAAATATCAGAAATTGGTAGGACCCATATTGCTTGCAATAAAACAGCATTCTGCCAGTCACTGCATTATATGCTCTTCATGTTCCTTTTCATAAACCAAGGACTGCTGAAGTTTGGTTCACAGAGAGCCATATGGCTGAGCCATAAAATTAGTAGCTGCATGACAAAAATCACTGCACCAGTTCATACATTAAAGAACAGTTYGGAAAACTCAGTTCAAAAATGCTTTCTCTTGCTATCTTCATAACCTCATACCYGATATGGCCAAGTGCATGCAATGACTTCAGTGCTGCTAAATTGCCAGGAAAATTTATATCAGAGAATAAAAGCGAGAGAGAGGGTAAAATCTTGTTTGGCTACTTGTGATTTTTGCACCCCAAAAATAAATGACATAGATAACGAAGATCCATGCCAGTGCACCCAGGAGAGCTGCAGAAAGCCCTGTCTCACTGAAGTGGGTGATGCTTAAGCACCACTTTGCCATTACTTTAGTGTATTCCTTAAAAATGCAGCTGAGCCTTGAATGAGAGGGAGCCCCGCAGAGAAAATACTATGCGATCACCACATTAACAGCCGCGGTGTAGCACGCGGGCGTTAGGAAGCCAAAGGAGCACGTCTGGGTCGCTGACCCTGGAATCCCTCCTCACAACACAGGTTTTCACAAACCATTTTCCGCTTGCAGATACATGCTATCTGACAAATTATATTTACCTTCCCTAGCATAGATGTATGCAGAGGCTGTGAAATAGTCTGCATCAAATGAGTATAGAGAATAAGAAGTTCCAGTGTCCCTAATARAAAAAGGAGATTTTCTAAAATATACTTATGGCAGGGAAGGGGGAAATCAAACTTCTTTTCACCATTTTCCTGTTGAGAAATTGTAGATTTCCTACAGAAAACACAAAAATGTAGTGATAGCATATCTTTCTCCACATCATTTTCCCAGTCTTTTTTCTTTTTTCTTTTACCTTTTTTTTTTCTTGGCTATAACAATGTGCTTGTAGCACCAGGATTAATATAATGGCTCAGTTTAATGAACTTTCCCAATAGTAATGTCATACACAGCACCAAAATATTTTCTAATCCTTACTATTGAGTGCATATCAATATTTCCTTCTGTTACACATGGTAAAAATATAACTTTCTGGTGAATCTGAATACATACGCAACTGTGGTGTTAGATATATTCAGATGTGTTATCTGGCACACCGCAGCTATTCACATTATTTGATAATGCTGTACTAATTCATCAGATAATTCCATTATAATTATGAACCTCAGCTTAGAAAAATAAAAATACTTTGTATGGGGTATATTCAGATATTATTCTTTTCTTGTCATTCCACATATCCAGTGGAAGAAAAAATGATGACTATTAATATGGACATGTACTGGCATTCTTAGGAAACTATGTTATGTCAACTGAAATAAAGAAAAAAAGAAAAACCCGAGGCTATACTTTGACATTGAAAATCATCTGGCAGTCAGGCATCTAAAATTAGATAAAATTTCATCACTGGTTCATCAGCTCTGTAGTTTCAGCTGTTGAGTCCTAAAACCCTGTCTCTGAAAATACTGCCTCAGACAGAGATTTGGGAAAGCTGATATTTCACACAACAGAAGCTRGGTTTGCCTGAGATCGTTTCAAAACAAGCAGTTTCGTGACATCATCTCTAAACACAGAATACACTAAGAGTTTAATATGGCACTCACAAGTTATTATTTTCACTTTATATGTGGCCCCATTAACATAAAGAACTTTTAACTAATCTTTAGGAGGARGATATTGGGGTAGCAAATATAGAAAAAGGCTAGTGCTAGTGTTGGATCCAGCCCAAAAGGGGGGGGGGGGGGGGAGCGTAGCAGAATTTGGAGCCTGGTCCAGCCTCAGCTTGATTCCAGCTTTAAATCCAGTGGGACTCTTTGCACTGACTTTAATGCCTTTTGCATTAGTTGCAGTAGTATTTAATATTCTGATCCAACTCTATTTCAATATATACATATATGTACACAYATACAAGCAGTAGACCTACAAAGAACCATAAAGGAAAAGGACAGATATATAAATGCACTTTACAGAATGAAAATACCTGAAAATCTACACAACAATAATAATAAGCCTGCCTTGTCACTACCTGAACTCTATCAGAAAAGCAAGCTATTTGCACTTCATTCTTTTTTTTTTTTTTTTCACATGTTCAGTGCTTACAGTACACTGTTCTCTTTATAGGCTGGCAGTGTGTTGGGAATTAAACCTGTGTTACATACAGACAGATGTTATTTTATAGAGTGTCATTCAGTGTAACAGTACCAGATTTTAGCATTTATCCTGCATCCCAACTGCCCATTAGCAGTTTGTGTAGTTGGAGAATAGGAAAAGATCTACTCTACTTTATAGCAATTATTTCAGGATATCTGCTTCCCAAACTTCATGTGATGGGAGGTTTTTCCACAAGCAGTAACAGCTTTTTTAAACAAAAGTTTTTGACCAAGCAAAGAGTAAACAGAAAACAGAAAATTATTTAACTCTTTCAGAAAGACAAAGCTCCCTTTCTTCCTCTTTTTTTCTTTTTTTTTGTCTGTCATTAAGCAGAAGTCTTGCATAAAATCCCCTGTAACTATACCTGATATAAAGAGACAATTGAGGACAAGTTTGCAAAATACTGATCACRCTGTTTGTTGGCTGATTGTATGCTTGACTTATTTTTTTTTTCTGTAAGCAGAAACTGTGTTGCCAACTACCATCACTGTTGTATCGTAACATCGTCACAAATTTGGAAAACCTTCACATTCAGAAAATCTTGCACCGATGATGAAAAACCAAGTATTAGCTATGTGCCTTTTCTATAGCATACAAATGTCATGAAGCATCAGAGAATGAAATGCAATTACTGTTCTCTTGATGTGTTTTTTATCCTGTTTTGTGATGCTACATAAGAATATAAACCTGAGTTCCTGAGGCTTTTTAATAGAGCCCTAAGCAAGTTTAAATGAGAAATCTGGAAGTRCAGGGCTGTAATGGCTTGTCCAATACAATGGAGGAAGATCTAATGACTGCTAAGCTCTAAGGACCAAATTCTGTGGCAAAAAAGGCCAGACTCCCCAAGCATTTCTTCAACAACAGCTTGATATTTTAGGACTATATTCAGAGTATTAAAATAAGAAAGAAATATTAAAATTGTAAAAACAACTAGAGGAGTTTGTTTCTAGCAGGCCTGAACTTGCATCCTCTCTGTCCAATCCTTCCCGCTTGTTGCAGTGCCCACAGATGTATGGGCAGGAAACATCCAGGGACAYGCACATGTACAGCCTAGTGCTCCAGGATCAGCTTCACTTTGACATCAGCTAGCAAAGAGGCTCTTTTTTGGTGTCAGCAAACAGCACTGGCTTTTTGTCTCTTATTGACGACTTTTGAGCATAACTTCATTGTAAACTGGCTCCTTCCACAGGTGAAATACTTGTGTGTGTGTGTGTGTGTGTGTACGCGCGCGCACGCACGCATGCAAATATGCATGCATGCACATGCATGTGCTTGCAATCAAATTTACATCTCTTCTGAAGTACTGCACTTGCCGGGGAAGATGTTTGTTTTCCTTGTTTAGGATCTAAACAAGCYTCTTAATTCTGGAAAGAAGTCAAAAAACAGCGTGCAAGGGGCTCATCTTTCTATACGAGACTTTTTTTCTTGTAACTTGATCATGTTTTTCCCTTTTTGGAGCATTGTTTGGCACTCAGAAACAGAATTATTCAAGTATTTGCGCAAGTACTGCCTCTCAAGGTTTGTGCTCGCTACCTATTAGTAGTATATAACAAAAGTGTGTGATGTGTATAAACAATGTTAAACAGACACACTCTAAGTATCTACCTACGCTCAGCTCTATTCATCATGTATAGGAATTTCCTCTGGGGATTTAAGCCCCCAGGAGAAAAGGTTGGARTGTCTACAGGAAGGGCTGCATCACGTGGATGAATAACTTGAGCTATACTATCATAAAAAACATGAGGAACGAACACAATGATCAGCACAGTCCTTATCATGGGCAGTGGCCAATATTGAATATAGAAAGATTATGGAATCATTATAGAATGATCTGCATTAAGAGAAAAACACTTTTTACATTTCTTTTTTCATCTGATTGGTTTCAGTTAGTGAAACTCAAACATTTCTAAGCCTCCAGGAGCCTGCCAATGACTGACCATTGCTCCCATCTCTGGCCCACACAGACACATCGACTTTCCAGSTTCAAAGCCCTTTTCAGGCAACAGAATATCACACTTCTGATCTCAAAACAGTGATGTGGTTCTCCATGATGCACCTCTTATTAGTTATATTCCTCCATAATCCTGCTATGCAGCTATGGCTTCTTCTTCTTAGGACAAGACAGCAATAAAGTTACTAATGCAAGTCTCACAAAGGAGTTTCATACTCACATTTCTCCTCTAAAGAAGCACTGAAGATAAAAGAAAAAAATGTCCATTACATCTGTAAGTCCTGGTTCAGTCCACATTTGGGAGCCAGCATCCTTGGCCTGKCTGGAAGACATGTAGGAGCTCCCTACCTACAGGAAAGGAATTCTTTTTGAAATCAGTCTGCT
>NW_028185850.1:157620-166527 GCF_003343005.1 Rhea americana
CAGTGATGGAAGAAGTGGCTCCCAATGAATGCAGCTGCCACGGGCTGAGAGCATTTTACTGCTCTGCCTCCACCCAAAACATAACCATTACTACAGGGCAGGTGCCCACAGATCCACAAATGGTTACAATCACAAACAGCTTTCATAGACCCCATGAATTCAAATTTAACATTACTTCATCCTCAAACAGTTTAACATCCAAAAGGCAGAGCGCCAAAGGATGGGAAGTCTACATCTTTCTTGTTAAATGTTCGTTCTTTTAACATTGACAYGTCCCCACTGACGTAGGAAGGCAGCATTCTGCATTGTCCCCTCCACCAGACCTTATGCCATTGCACTGGATGGCGACTCTTCCTGAGTTTGACTGAACTGGACAATTAAATAGAAGAACCAAATGTACATCTTCTAATGCCCCCTGCTTTGGACGTAAGAGATCCCCTAYTGATGGGAGGTCCTTTAGAAACAAAAGTATGGTACAAAATATGCAGAGGCAATTCAGTCAGACAAAGAGCACAGTTTGTTTAACCAGCCAGCCAAAGTATGTTACAGATGCACTTATGTCAGTTGTTTTCTGAGATAATATTCGGAGAAAATTGCTTTGCTGCAATGATGTGCAGATCCATGATGTAAAGTGTCAACTTTCAATATTCTCAAATAATAAATCTTTAATCTTACCACTCAATTGTGGTCAAAAATCTCTTGAGTCAGCCTGTGAGACACGTTGACATTTCTAGTGGTAACCTGATACCAGAATATTGAGTACTTCGTACTGTGATAAACATCATATTGTTTTTTTTTTTAAAAAAAAATCTTGCACTTCAGTCCATTGCCAGCCTATCACCCTTGGTAATAACTTTTGTCTATTTTACATCTCAGTGGACAGTCTGGGGATAAATGTACCAAATAATTTAACTTTGCAAGAACATGCTGCAATTTTGCTCATAAGACCGAACATTTTTTAACACAACTACTTTTTACAGCCACTGATTTAGCGCTATCAAATATCATCATTTCTCTCAGGTATAGCAATCCTTGTTTTTGGAACAGACATTCTTCTTGTTTACGTCAAGCCCTTTCGAACAGCTCCTAAATCATAACTCTCTGCAGTCAATCCCTAAATCAACACAACATGTGAGATTCTGGTCCTAAGTACCCTGGTGATAATTTGGGTACTAGATGTGATGGAACTGCTCCTGATTTGCACCTGTGAAAGGCAGAGCAGTTTCTGTATTACTTTGAACATGAACAACAGAAAAATGCTGCTGCTCCAGTGGGGAAAAAACTGCTTTCCTTTGAAATAATGGCTTTTTTACCCTATCAAAAGCTTTGTGTGCAGAACTTACCARAGAAAATGAAAAATAAAGGCATTTTAAAACTTAGTAAAAGCAACAAACAGAAAGGTAAGTCAGATATTAGTTTAGCATGTAATTCAATCTGTTTAGCCTGGAGAAGAGAAGAGAAGACTTAGASAAGAACTTTTCAACGTATATAAGTATCTGAAAGGAGAGTGCAGAGAGGATGGGGTCAGACTCTTCTCAGTGATGCCCAGTGACAGATTGAAAGTCAACAGGTGCAAACCAAAACATAGGAAATCTCAGTTGAACACAAGAAGTGTTCTTTACTGCAAAGGTGACCAGAGAGGTTTTGGCATCTCTACCATTAGAGATATTCAAAAGCCATATGCACATGGTCCTGGGCAGCCTGCTCTGGGTGACTCTGCTTGAGCAAGAGGGTTGGACTAGATGATCTCTAAAAGTCCTTTCCATCTCAACCATTCTGTGATTCTCTAATTATGTATTATTCTCCTTTTTGTCTTACGCTCAAAGTCCTGATTCATCCCATTCATTTTTCTCTCTGATTTTTGTCACCAGCACTGAGTTCAGAATACAGCATGTACTAACCCCGATATACTATTCCTAAGCACTAGTGCAAGCAGTAGTTCCCAAAAGGGCACATAAAATGTACACATCCTTGTATTCACTGTATCCAGATGACTTTGCCAAAATGCAGCAGACCATCCAATTTGCTAAAATCCTGTGTACGTCTGCCATATTTCATGTCTTGAAGGTAAATGATAATGCTCCCTAGCAAATCTGTTCACTCAGCTCTTTGGGATTCCAGCCAGGGTAAAATAACTTTTCCTTCATTCTCTTCCTCTCTTATTTGGAGTTTCAAAAAAAATGATTCACATATTAGGCTCATACATTTTCTGGATCATTTCTATTTTCACCAGCCTATCTCCACCAACTTTTCTGGAAATGGGCACTGCAGGTTGTCAATTATGATCTGCCCAATTTAGTCAATTAAATTTTGCAATTCCTTAAAGGATGTATCAATTTATGGCACTCAAAACTCCCTTTTCCATCTTTTTGGGGTAGTATATTACGAGTTGATAGGCATCAGTGGTCAACATTCATCAAGCTGAGATACTAGTTAGTGACTGCTTGGCAACACTGTTCAGTAGCTCATTCACTTTCTGCTTTTATATTTGTACAAAGTACACATTCCTTCAATCATTCTTCAGTTTATCTGTTGTAAAAAGCCCTCTATTGGCACTAGAATCTCATCTTCACTGGGAAATGGCAGATGGAATTTAATAATGAAGGTTACTGTAGCAATCACACAATTCCCCAAGGCCGCATACTCCAGAGTGCTCATCCTCATGTAAGCAACAACCTCTTGAGTACTCCATAGATTGACCACCACCACAAGATTCGTATTGCACCATTAATTCCAGCTCCAGCCTGTCTGAGGACTCAGTTTCAGTTTATGTTTGTATTCTGGTCTGTGAAGCAAYGTGGCCAGGGAAGAGACACATGTCTTGTTCAGCTGTTCTAGCTATGGAGGAAGAGCATATCAAGAGCCAGGCAGAACAAGCAGTAGCTGAAAGCAGTCTGCATTGGCCATGGTTAGAACAGCTTGCATTGCTTAATTGATGTCCTGACATACAAAATGTGAAAGTTAATTAAAATAGTGGTACTTTCATTACAGGGAATTTTTTTTTCCCAGATCTTACGCACTAATATTATGAGCATATAACAATTAGCAGTCCCAAATGTTTACATGATCTAAAAGCATTGGTTGAAACACCAGTTTCTCCTAAGGGAGTATATACTTTGACAGAGTGCAAAGTATAACTTACACCGAAAAAGAGTATGACATAGCAGATCAGGATCTTGTGGCGAAGTTCTGTAAAACTTAACAGAAAGGTGGGTTTTTTTTCAGTTCTGCTGAAGCGGTCTTTCAAATCAGGAGTGCTGAATAAAACAGAGCTATCTATACTTGCTACAGGGAAGTTAATCATCCTATAGAATTCCATACAGAAGGTATAAACGTTCAATTTATTCTGGTTATTCAAATAACCTGCAGAGAAGCTATAATTTTAGAAGTGATTTAATAGGTGATTATGATGGGAAAGGTATTAACAAAGGAAAAATTAAGAGAAAATATCAGGAAAAAACTTCCAGATGGTGAGATGTGCTAGTCTCTGGAATAGCTTCCCAAAGGATGCATTGTCTGGGACGTTTAAAAATAGACTCCACAAAATATAAGCAAGCGTAAAATAGGCAATGATCTTGCAATGACAGTCCGAACTACTATTTTCAGTCTTTTCCTTCTTTAAAATTTATTCTTACAGTTTAGAGTATATCATTTTCTTCACCCTGTTTAGGGTCTGTCTTGTTCAAATACAGTCAAGCAACACAGTACAGTGGCCTGGCTTCATCATCAGATTAGTCACTTCTAATGTTAAATTCATGTTTGGCAACAGCCTCAGTGCCAAAATCCTACAGCTGGAATTAAACATTTGTACCTGCTACACTTGAGCAGAGACAGGTATCTAGAATATTCACTCTCTATTAGCATGGCAAGTCATATGGAAAAAATACAAGAGCCTTTACAACATTGATGTTTCACACTTTTTAGACAAGTGATTTTCCCTTTGAAACAAAGAAGATAACAGTTAATGAGGAAGAGGCAAGGAAGCAATGGGTAGCAAGAATGCAGATGTAGCACAGGTTCTATAAGGAATAAGGTGGAGCAAAAAAATGAGGAACAGTATGTTTGCTTATTTGTTTTCCATGAGAACAAAAACATGTCATTTTTATCTACTGAAAAATTTACAAGGAATTTTGTTATCAGCAAAATTAGATTCTATAATAATCATAAAGGTGATCTCRAAAAGCAGAACAAAATTGGAGAGGGGGAAATGTTAGCTCTTTGACTGACACCTGACCTAAAACTTGATGCCTTAGACAATGATTTATGATATCTATTTGATAAATGATTAGATGATATGAAAATTAACCTCACTCTTTAAATTTATGACATACTGTAAGGAAGCAATAAGGTCACTAATGGACCATTTGCCGTTCAAAATGTGACACTGTTTTGTTGTTGTAGGACCTGCGAATGAATATAGTTTCAAGATGTTTAAACGTTATCTAAATTAATCTTCAGAAAGAATACAGAAATTTAGTAGTTTGGTTTTCAAATACTCTGGTAACTAATCAAAACAAAAAAGCTTGTGGTGATGCAGATGCTTTCATACAGGGATGCCATCAGTTGGATCCTTTGAATGGATTTTGCTGTCAGCCTGAACAAAATTATGGAATAACTACTTTGTAATGAGCTGGCTATTCATCCATTTAGTGAAATTTAATTCTTCCTGTATGAATTGGCAATGGAGAATTGAGCTAGATATTCATCCTACTAAAATGGGAGAAAAATTGGCCATCTCACAAGCTGCTTGGCTTTCAAACTAGACTGCCTAAGCAGTCCCAGAGCACCTACAGAGTGTGCCTGAATAAAACGAGGTTGTTGCTAAACATACAGTATTTAAAAAAATCAAAACAGAAATATTTCTCTATGAATTATCTAAAATTTAAAAATGCAAAACAGACATATGTTCACTGCTCTTCATTGCCAGTTTCCAGAATTCTTAAATCTACATGACATCAGTTGAGGTAATTGGGCTTGATTCTCTTCTACACCTGAGAGATGGAAGAGGTGCTGGGTAATTGGTTCTTACTCTCTGAATTTTGGAGCCAGCCATACCCACCAATGGAGTCTGAACCACTTCCACGCAGTTTCAACTCGTCCGGGTGGTTTTCAGCCTTTAAGGGTTCTTGCCCCAGTCCAGTGTGGCTTGGATATCTCTCTGCAAGAGGATCATTGGGCTCAGGATTTGGAACCTGTGAGCTTGCTCTTGTGCAGAAATCCTTCTCTAAAGCAGATCTTTCTCCCAGCCATCTACACTCTCTCTACCATGCAAGTAGATATTTCAGCCTATTCTGTTTCCAGTGCAGTACATGTGAGGCTGCATTTGAGCACAAAAGAAAAACTCCACTTGGTTCTGCCACTCCACCCAACTCATACCTCCTTGGGAGGATGCATTCGTAGCAACACACATTGATTATCAGGTCAAATGTATCGCATTTAAAATACAGAATTATTTATCAGACAATCTGTGGGTACCTTAGAGACCTCTTATTTTTTTGTGTGTGTCAGTAGCAAATGGGATTTGTTGCCACATTAGAGGGAGCAGTGCCACTGTTAAGACACTGAGCAACTGGGTGAAAGCATGTTCTAGCTGAAAAGCCATTCATCAAAGCAAACCAGTCTGTTCCTTGCTCCAGCACAGGCTGGCTATGCAGACCTACCAAGGCATGCAATAAAACTTATCACCCAGCTCTGGTCATTCTCATAAGATTGCTTGAATTAAATTAGGGGGAGTGGAGGGAATCTCTCATTCTAGAGTGGCAGCACAGTCTATGTATGGCAACCAGTCTGGAGGAATTTATTTATTTTTTTTTTTTTTTCCAAACTGGGTGTGCTTGGACAATTCTGAGTAAAACATACTGTTGTTTACAGCTGCTAAGGTGCTACCAAGAGAGCCTATTTTGCAAGGTCACATTCTGTTTCAATCCAGCATAGGAATGAGCAGCTAAAACTGAACATTAAATGTCACAACCTCTGTGGAAACCTCGATGCAGTTAAAAAAAAAAATCAATATGCCTCAGTTCTCAACAGAAAAAAATTATCATGCAAGGGAAGCACTCAAAGAGTTTGCTTGTGTGACATTGAACACACACAAAATGCTGCTTGAGTGAGAAAGGGTGGCTATCAGAAATCTGTGTACACAGGAGAGACTGAATTATACTGCATTTCCTAGCCTTTCTGATCAAGCTAGTCAGTTTAACAGCTAGTCAAGCTGTTAACAGCTAAAATTCTGGCAAGGATTAATGCTGCTTTAGGACTAAAGGCTTTAGCCTTGCTCTTGCTGAAATCAGCACCGTCAATTCTCACCCTTACTGCCAGGGCCTGCAGAAAAGGCAGCTGGGCTAATATCATAGGCAAGTCTGGCTGTGAACAGGGACAGCTATCGAGCCTGTTTGGCCCTGCTCCTGGGTGCGTAAGCGAAGGCCAAGCAGGGATGGGGTTTGTTATATGGATCCTCCCATTCGTTTTTTGTCACAGTTACAAGGTGAGCAGTGCCTTTAGACCTCATGGCAGCAGGAGTGAACCTCTTAAAGTCCTTATCACCCAGAACAAATATTATAGCTCACCTGCTCCTAAATAGTCTGAGTCTTTGACTCCCCCATTTTCCACTCACAATTAAACATGGTTGTATCTGTCACTTTCAGTGTTTTTCCATTTGGGAGACCAGTTTTGATTGCAGTGACCCCCAAAAGAAACTTCTCCAATAAGTGTGGTAATTATTAACCCAATAGAGCAGTTAGAACGATATTTAGCAGAAATATTTTTTGTACATGTTGCCTTCCCTATATTTAACCTCTGACTTCCAGTTTAAGCTGGTTCGCTTTATCCATCCTCTGACAAGTGCCAGACTAGGTAAGGTTACTTCATTCCTACAGATAAYGTTACCCCAACTGGCATTTCTTTACTTTCCTCTAAATCACAGGTTGCCTTTTTCGCCATACCTGGGCTTTGATTCTTTTACATTCCTCYTCAAACATCCCTGGAGGCTGAGAGCCTCCACACGAACCTCACCAGGCTGGTTTATACTTTTCTCTGGAGAGAGACTGTTCAAACATAGTTTCTAGGATTTACCTCCGAGCTAATTTCTGCTCTGGAAAGCAATAACCGCAACCTTACGGACCTCTAGGTATAGTTAGATATGCAACATTTGTGGGAAAGTATGTGGACGTAATTGGGTGTAGGCAAGACAAGTAGTTACCTAAGACAGACAAATGCCAAAGCCAGAGCAGCTGCTAATGCTTACAAGAGAGAAGCTGGATGCTGGGGAGAGCAACCTGTCCTTTGAGGGGATGATCCCTCCAGGAGCAGCAGTGGCCGTCTTTGCTCTGTTCATGCCTCAGGAGAGGGGGATCTTCCAGCTCCTTCCCCTATCCCAGGGCAAGAACAGTCCAGCCACTGCTAGCTCTCATCTTCTGATCCTTAGAGTAGGAAAACTCAGTTCTGCCTGTCAAGCCAGGCTTGGATAACCGGCACATACTTCAATAGAAAGCATCGAAGACTAGCATCAAAGTCTAGCAGTGGTCAAGGCTGCAGCAACAGAAAGTTTGTAAAAATCTCCCCCATGCAAGCGCGGGGCATTGCCAACAGCCCAGCTTAAGCCTGGAGAGGTGCCACTTACTTCCAGGTACCTCAGGCTCAAACATCTAAATTAATTTTTTCTGAAAAGTACTTCAAATCAGAACATGCACTAATCTCCTAAGAAGAATCCTTAGCAAACAGCCACTTCCTTGTTTTGTTTTGGTTTAGGTAATGACTGCACAACTCACTTTTGCTAGACCTTTAGGCAAATGCCTAGATAAGAGCACATATTAAAAAAAATAACCAGCAGCACAGATAATCACTGCTTAGGTTTGCTTGAGTTTGCATACCTGAAGAGAATTTATAAACTCACATTACTTACAGATTTTCAAGAGAAGCCTTTTTCACAAGGGCATGTGAAACAGAAACACTGATCTGCCAGTGCCCAAGAATGACTGGCATCAGGCCTAACTCATTATTTTATCAAGGATCTGGCAGTCAATCAATAGGAAATTATCTGTACTGTATTGACATAAATCATAATTGGTTTCCCTTGAATGCCATGCCAGATCCTTAATGGAATAAGTTACTGCATGCTCTATGCCAATTTTCTTTCTTTATCAGTTCACTTCAAATCCTTCTTTGAATCCAGTCAAACAGTAGTATCCTCAACAGAATAATCTCTTGGGAACTCAAGAATTTCCATACCTAGCCCAGCATCCTGCATCTAACAACCAATAACACCTGAAGTCTCAGAAGTCAGGGAAGTGAGAAACAAAACGCATCTATTCAATCATGCACTGTGATTGTTGGAAACAGGAATTTAAGCGATTTTTTTTTACTTCTTCTCTAAACAGGAAATCTGGCTTTCTCTCTCTTCCCCTTTCTGCAGTTTGTATATAGCATCTGGATTCAAGGGTTTATCAACACAGCATCACACATCCACAAAGTACAGCCTACAGATGGATTTCTTGCTGAATACAACCTTTTTCTTAGAACCTGAACAAGCAGCACTGCAAAGCAGCTGCTGAGTTTTCATTTGTCCTCTCTCACCTTACAGTTTCTTCCACGGGTGTGAGACTTACTGAAGGTCACGGTATCAGCCTGACTTTCCCAGTGTTGCTAATTGCATGCTGCTCCGCTCAGCTGACCAAGCATCTAACGAGCCCTAGCATAGCATTAAGCCAGCTTTGCTGTGAAGGACTGCCACCATGCTTGCAATCAGCTGAAAGATGGCATTTTCTCAAAGCCCTGCTAATGCCAACAGACTTTCTTCCAAGTCTTGCAGTTCATGTGATGACCAGCACAGAATGGGGCTGACATCAACTTCTTTTTTTTTTTTTTTTTTTTTTTTTTTTTTTTTTTTTTTTTTTTTTTTTTTTTTTTTTT
>NW_028185850.1:166697-168697 GCF_003343005.1 Rhea americana
GGCACTGAGGGAGCTGGTGGATGTTGTTGCCAAGCTGCTCTCCATCATCTTTGAAAGGTTGTGGAGAACTAGAGAGTGCCTGAGGACTGGAAGCAAGCCAGTGTCACTCCAGTCTTCAGAAAGGGCAAGAAGGAGGACCCAGACAACAATAGACCTGTCAGCCTTACCTCCATCCCTGGAAAGGTGATGGAACAGTTCATTCTGGAGGTCATCTCCAGGCATATGGAGGCAGAGAAGGTGATCGGGAGTAGCCAGCATGGATTCACCAAGGGGAAGTCCTGCTTAACCAATCTGATAGCCTTCTGTGATGGAATGACTGGCTGAGTAGATGAGGGGAGAGCAGTGGACATTGTGTACCTTGACTTCAGCAAGGCTTTTGACACTGTCTCCCATAACATCCTCCTAGATAAACTCAGGAAGTGTGGGTTAGATGAGTGGACAGTGAGGTGGATTGAGAACTGGCTGAAAGGCAGAGCTCAGAGGGTTGTCCTCAGTGGTGTGGAGTCCAGTTGGAGGCCTGTGGCTAGCGGCATCCCCCAGGGCTCAGTACTGGGTCCCATCCTGTTCAACTTCTTCATCAGCGACCTGGATGAGGGGACAGAGTGCCTCCTCAGCAAGTTTGCGGATGATAGCAAGTTGGGAGGAGTGGCTGATACAGCTGAGGGCTGTGCTGCCGTTCAGAGAGACCTGGACAGGCTGGAGAGTTGGGCGGAGAGGAACCTCCTGAGGTTCAACAAGGGCAAGTGCAGAGTCCTGCACCTAGGGAGGAATAACCCTAGGCACCAGGACAAGCTGGGGGCTGACCTGCTGGAGAGCTGCTCTGCAGAGAAGGACTTGGGAGTGCTGGTGGAAGACAAGTTGACCATGAGCCAGCAATGTGCCCTTGTGGCCAAGAAGGCCAATGGTCTCCTGGGGTGCATTGGGAAGACTGTTGCCAGCAGGTKGAGGGAGGTGATCCTGCCCCTCTACTCAGCCCTGGGGAGGCCTCATCTCGAGTCCTGTGTCCAGTTCTGGGCTCCCCAGTACAAGAGAGACATGGAGCTGCTGGAGAGAGTCCAGCGTAGGGCTGGAGCATCTGCGCTATGAGGAAAGGCTGCGAGAGCTGGGCCTCTTCAGCCTGGGGAAGAGAAGACTGAGGGGGGATATTATCAATGTGTATAAATACCTGGAGGGAGGGTGTCAGGTGGATGGGGACGAACTCTTTTCAGTTGTCCCGTGTGACAGGACGAGATGCAATGGGCAGAAATTGAAGCACAGGAAGTTCCTCCTGAATGTGAGGAGGAATTTCTTTCCTGTGAGAGTGACAGAGCATTGGAACAGGTTGCCCAGAGAGGTTGTGAAGTCTCCTTCTCTGGAGATCTTCAAGGCCTGCCTGGATGCAACCCCTGTCTAACATGCTGTGGTGATCCTGCTGAGCAGGGAGGTTGGACTAGATGATCTCCAGAGGTCCCTTCCAACCTTACTGATTCTGTGATTCTATGATTCCTGTTGAAAGGACTGAAATAGCAGTGGTGAGGGCTACTCTTTCTCAAACCCGGCTCTGAGACAAAAAGAAAGGGCAAAGGACAGTAAAAGAAAGAAAAAGCCGTAAGAAAGGAAGAGAAATAGATAGATATGGGAGGGTTTCAAATTTACAGCTTCCTCATGAGCAGGTAACACTTTTATGTCACGTTACAGTCAATGACCCAAACTCAGTCACACAAACTGGTTTCTGCCCTTCTGAAGCAAGTCATAACATCTGGAGCTTTGCAGAGCTGTCTCTGAAAAGGTAAGCTAAACTACCGATACCAGATTAGAAGAGTAGCTCCAATGAATTTATTGTAATTAAGAGCAAACAATAAATCTGCAGTAAATTTCTTCTCCTATTTTTCTTTTTTTCTTGGCCTTTCTTTTTGAATTTATTATATGTATTTTCTTATGATATTTTAAATACTATTCTACTTTGAAATTCTTGGTGGATTAATAACTCCTAAACCAGACAAACTGACATTTAGAAACTT
>NW_028185850.1:168717-257084 GCF_003343005.1 Rhea americana
TTTTTTTCAACAAGCTGTTCTAAGTGGAATAACACATTCCAGGATGTACTTCCATCAGCCAAAATAAGCATACTTTGTATCTGATCAGGCATGAGGCATACATCTTAGATGTGCTTGTATTAACTCACTAACCAACCCAGACCCAGGACTTAAAATGTCCTGTAATTTTTTGGCACTTGAACAGTGTACTTACTGCAATATCATAGGCTGACAGATTGTTGATTAAAAACAAGCCAAGTAAAGCACATGCAGATGTCAGTSCTTGATTTAAATGATTATTCAGATAGTCTCCTAGGTTAGGTGAAAAAAAAAATCCATTTCTTTCTGCAGAATAGCACTTCAGTACCTAGACCGAGGCAACAAGATTATTTTTTTCCCTTTTAGTAAAACTGCATTTACTATAGGCCTATGTTATGCACCTGCAGCAAGCTGCTATATAGTCCTCTATATATCTTTCCCAAATATTTGCATTCCCTGAAGTTGTTCTCAACTTTAGGAAAAGCAGCTTGATTTAACAAAAACAAAAAAAATCACTTTAGACTAAAAATAAAACTGATTATTTTTCTTTTGTAGGCAATACAAAAAGTCAGGCCATACAAATGCATACTACTGTAATAATAAAACACAGTAGTCTCAAAGAAGTTAGCAAGTGTTGTGATCCAATGGTGCTTCATACAATACAACTAGATATTTGAGAATACATTTATCATGTCAAAGCATGGTAAGAGTCACTTATGCTARAATGAAAGAACTTGAAAAAAAGAATAGAAAACGGTAATGAAATACAGGGGAAAATGGATGTCGTACTACAAAATGCAGGACATCCTTTTCCACAACTCTACATGAACCCGAATCCCAGAAGAGAAAGCATTTAACTTTGTAGGTTGGTATGAAATGATGTCAACCAAGCAGATATCAAAGTTGTCACAGAAAAAAACTCTGAGAACAAGRTGGGAGTTTAAAGTGCTGTGAAGATAAAATGGAGAAAGAGAATAAAATCATTATATATTACAGTAAAATAAGCATACAGAAAACAGCTCTGTGGGCTAGTGTATGAGTGATCTGTTGTGATGATAAGTACTCCAAAGAACAGTTACTTGTAATTATCTCGCTTTTACAGATATGCAGTCAGAATAGATCTTCATTCTAAGATACTCAAATATTCCCAGGAAGTATCTGAAATAATAACAATACAAGAGGAACTCTAAGCAGCAATGGGAAGTCATGCAATACCAAAACATACTCCAAGCATCAATGCCAAAACCTATGTTTTATACAGGAACGCTAATATAATTTTCTTTCATGTTTAAGAGGTACATAGACTGACACATCTTAATAATAATTTCATACCCAGCTGACATTGTTAAGAGGGTATCAGGAGAATTTCTGAGAAGAAGAGGGATCCACCTCACAAAAAGAAGAACAGCATCTTGGGMTTTACTGGACTGCTGGAACAAGTGAGAAAAGTAAGCAAAAGCAATGCTGACTTGGATGAGGGACAAAGATAAGAGAACAGAGAACAGTGTTGTAGGAAGAACAAAACGGGACAGAACAGACCACATTTCTGAAYGTCTTAGTTGTCTGTGTACTAGTGCAAAAAGCACAAGGAGTTATCTGGCAGAGCTGGAAGTCCTTAAACATGATCAAAATTATGAGTCAACTGTAACAGAGACCTGGTGGGAATATTCACATGATTGGAATGTTTAACAGTTTATTCAGCAGGGAAAAGGAGGGCAGAGCTGTTGCTGAGTGGCAGAATGTAAAAATATATAGACCTATATAAAAGCATCTTGATAATAATGAGGAAAAAGAACAAAGGTGTTATCCTGGCAAATGTCGACCATCAAAGGATCAAGCAGAAGAGATTTTTGTGAGAAATTAGCAGAAAGCCTCCAAGGTACAGGGCTTCACAGCAATAGGGAACTTGGATGCTCCAAGCATCCCTTGAGAAGGGATTAGAGCAGAGAAGGCTCTCTGGAAGCTTCCCAGGGAGGAAGTCTGACAATTCAGTGATGTAGAAAATGGTGAAAACAACCAGAAGAGAGGTACGTCTGAATTTGAGCCTAGCCCATAGGGAATAGCTATATGAAAATGTCAGTGTGAAAGCTAAAAATAGAAGRGAGTTGAGAAAATGAGAGAGTTTAAGAGTCTCCAGAAGAGAAAGTGGGAGAAAGCAAAGTAAAGACAACAAACTACAGAAAGGAACTCAAAGAACTGGTGAATAAGATCTCTTGGGAAACCGAATAGGAGTTCAGAAGCATTGACCCCTAAGGAAATAATAATAATAAATACGTAGAATATTCTAAAATTGGTCAGGGTGTCAGGGACTGGCCTGCCAGGCCTCCCCACCATGCCCGGGACCCAGGACCCAARGGAGGGCTAGTGGTGCCCCTGGGGCCATGGCAGAGGGGTAGGAAGAGTGCTAATGAGCCAGATAAATGGCGAGGATGAACAAAAACACAGGAGGCTAAAAGGCTGAAGTGCTTAACACCTTCTTTTGCTTCAGCCTTCAATAAAGAAATGGATGGGATCGAATGTTACCAGCGACAAGCAACAAGAATCTGGGTTATTTAAGGGAAAGACAAGCTAGAGGGCACTTCATTTTTCTTCCAAATTGCTAGGCCTAGTGGAGATCACCTCTAGGGTACTTAACTATGATGAATCAGTGGCAGAATCATTAGTTATTATCATGAGAAAACTTTTATGAAGGGTGGGTCAGGAAAATTGGAAAAAGTCAAACATATAACCTATTTCAAAACAGGTAAAAAGAGGAGAGAATGAGAAGTTAACTTCATTTCCCAGAAAATACTGGAACAAAGATCAGACAAGCTATTTGTAAAAATCATGATTACGAAAAAGCAAGTAATGGGCAAGGTGGCTTTGTCATGGACAAATCAAATCTATGTAACACTGTGGACAGAAGAGGGATAGATGTCAAATATCTTCACTTTTCTAAGGCTCTTGACACTATGTCACATGACAGTATCACACATGAGCTAGAGAAACTTGATCCAGGTGAGACTACTAAAATGTGGGAAGGAAAACTGGCTGGGATATGCAGAGAAAGGTTCAAAAGCAAAACAGAAGGCAGTATCAAGCAGTGTTTCACCATACACATAACCTGAGTTCATACTACTCACCATATTTATTAATGACCTGGATGACAGAACAGAGCATATGCTTGTTACATTTTCACAGAGCACAGCACATTAGAAAACTGGGACAGAATTCAAAAAGACCTTGACAGTCTGAAGAAATGTTCTGTAGAAATACTCCTAACRTTTTAAAACTTAGATAGAAATAATTACCTGCCCAAATACAGGATGAAAAACTACTGGCTAGGTAGTAATTCCTATGGGAAAGGATCTCTGTATGTGACAGATAATCAAAAGCTGAACACCAGTCAGCAATTTCATATTGTTGGGGGGGAAAAAAAAATAAACATTGCACTGGAATGTATAAACAGAAACATCATCCATGAGACATGTGAAATATTTCTTCCACTCCATTTGCTAAAATTCTTTGTCTTARGAAGATACTCTGTAAGTATGATTAACTCAGTGCAATAAAAATATATTCCAACTCCCTTTCAAAAGAATAATGAGGTATTGATTGAATTAGTCCTATTTTGAATCCTAGTCTGATTTCTACATTGGCAAGAATATAGAGATGCTATCAAAAGTCAGTGACGTGAATATAGTCTATCTCAGTCATGCCCAGCAYGGGCACTGGGAAGGAAATGCTATAGCCAGGTATCAATCGATAGCATGAAGAAGCGAGCAAGACTGAAATTAACAGTAAAGCAGAAGCAAGCTGTCGCTATCACATCATATATTTCCTCTTATTTCCCTTTACAAAGGCAGAGCTTTTACAACAAATATGTTGTAAGGTATACTGATATTTATAGCTGTATTTTGATCATCTTACACTGCCACATTTTACATCACAGCAGAACTAGATTTCTAGGCTTCCTTTCTTGAAGATGAATGCAAGAAATATTTTGTCAAAGTGTAAAGAAAATTCCCTATCACTCTATTATTAACTGGAAGCCAGTACTTTTTGGCTCCAGACAGCATGAGGTGGCCTCCAGGTTACCCAATTGCTATGCTGTAATAATAACAAATTAGTCACCCAGCTGCTTAGATATGGTTTCCCCAGAAATGTCAGAATCTGCTTTGTTGGGTTTCAAAAACAGAAACAAACAAACAAACAAACAAACAAAGCACATAGATGGATTTTTGAATGCTTCACACTTTCTATCACCATAAGGGACCCCATTCAAACTTCCAGGTCTAGAAGAAGCCTTCTGCCAGATCCATTCTTACCCAGCTGTACTGCCCTCAGGTGCCACGGCTGTGGGGCAGAGCGTGGTCCCGCTGTGTGGGGAGCACCAGGGGCTGTGGCAGGAGCAGGAATCCTGAAGGATCCCCACAGGGCATCTTCTGTGCTTTAGACAGTTCAGTTCAGCAGTATGCTTTAGATTTAGCTAATGCAGGGTGAAGGAGGAAGACAGCAGGACCACATTATATTTTCTCCTCTCTCTTGGAGTTAAAACCATGGTGGAGCAACACTGAACCAATGAAGTGCTTGCTTCAGTATAGAGATGTCGCTTACCCACCGAACCGAAGGATGATGGCATGCTGTACTGACGCCTGGACCTGCATGCTTTCCAGCTGTCTTGGAAGGGCGAGATCTAGGCCCTCATAGTCTGGCGTTAGTGTGATCTTGAACCACGTTAAAACACGAGGAGGATACCAAAATGTTCCCAGGGTTTGAATGGGTCGCAGGGTCACATTCCCTGTGACCCATTCCGTTTCCAGCCCAGGTGGCCACAGAAGGGCAACTGGAGCAACATTCTGGTTTGCTTACTCACTCCTGTACTGGATGTTTTCACATCACTGGGTGCTCAGCTCCTCAATGCATAGGTTACTATAGAGATACAGTAAGACAGGTACTCACAAGGACATTTTCAGAGTTTGGGGTTTTTATTAACAATGATCCCCACAGAAGAGGGAGTGGAAGTCCCTTTGAGACAATACCTATATTCAGACAACTCAAATTAAGCAAGATCACAGGGCTAAATAGCATGGATATTAGTTCCCCCCTCCCCCCCTCACTAACCACATGCAGTTGGCATGGTAATGCTTTCCTGTGGATCTGCATAACTCCCGATACCATACGCTGTGGCAATTCTAGTATACTTATAAGCATATAGAAATTACTACATAATCTCTAAATGCACTTGCTGATCTGTGTTAAATAAGTTAACCTGCAGTTCTGCATAAAATGCAGTAAGAAAAATGCTTTATTTTTAAGGTTATCCATTGCACATTATTGTATAAAATACAGAGTTCCCTAAACATTTAGAGAAAAACACACTTTGGCAGGGAATGAGTTGTAAACAACATCTACCCATACACTTAATGAATAATTCATAAGAAATATGTCATAGAAAAGTAATTTTTAAAGGCATTATTTAAGCACTCAAATATTTGGATTCAAGCAATTAATTATTTCTTTGCAATACTTTAAATAAATGTGTAGATGATGGATGATTCGAAATAAAATAATTGAAATCAGTTTCCTCAAATTTTTATCTTAAAATAAAATATTTTCTGAAGTAGATTGATTTCCCTTGTAACCTCTATTTTTACTCAGTAAAGTTTTTCTCATTTTTAATGTTGTCTGTGTGCTCAATCAAACCTCCGTTTTAATACTTTATCTATTATGTGAAAGTTGGAAGCTTTCATTTTCACTCAACGCTGCAAAGAAGTGAAGGCCAGTATAGGCCAGTTTTATTAGAATGAAACAGATTATATCCTAGACTAAAATAGGCTTTTATCCAAACTGCCTTTGCTTATCTAGATCTACTAAGCAAAATTTGTAAGGTTAGATATACTGAACGAAATTGGTATGGTTTCTACTTCTTCCTGCTTCCTTTTCTACTTCTTCAGCTCCCCTCTGTTTTTCTGGTATTGGCTCTTTTTGTACTGTTGTGGCAAATCACAGCTGAAAAAGGTTTGAGGACACTGTAGTGTTATATAATGAATGACATCTTTATGAAGGTTTATAGATTAGACTGGTATGGGATTAAGGAAATGCAGATTTTAGTGACAATCACTGATTTATGTGACTATGGGCAAATCTTTTGACAAAATTGTTTCCTCCTATGACAAAAGAAATATGAAGGTGCTTACTTCAAAACAAAACAGAGGGATTCATTATTATTATTATTGAAAAGTGCCATGGAGGAGACAAACAAACAAATATAAATCTAACGTGTCTTTAAAATGAATTAAAATTTATTAGGGGCTATAGACTTTACTGCATACTAATCTTAATGACTGTCCTATGGCAGTTCTGTATCATTAGGCAGTACGAGTGCGCTAAGCATGCTCTAGCATGCTTCAGCACATTTAGATATCTTTTCAAGCTTAATCATCTAACTTGAATGTTCTGCCTTTGATAAAGCTCAGAGTTGTGATAACAGCAGGATAACTTTTTACTTTTAAAGTTACTGCTATATTCTTAACACCAAATCTAGTTTAATGGATATTTTTATTTTTATCATATAAGCACCACATAATGTGTTAGGAGCTTCAAATTTAGAGATCAGTCATAGTCCCTTCCTTGGAAATTTTGTGTGTAGTCATTGTAGAGTTCAGGGAAAAAGGGCTACAGGTTAAGACTTACCACTAAAGTAATGCAGTAACTCAGCAACATTTATCTGGCTATTTATATAGAAGAAGTACCATAGCTATTAATTATTCCTAAGGGATTTGGTTGATTGGGGAGGGATATCTTGGATGACCAGCTCATGATTGACATTGGGACAACTGAAAGCAAAGAGGCAGTTGTTGGAAAAGTAACAGAGAGGATAAAGCAATAAATAAAGAACGGGAAGTGGAACAGGTAAAGTAAGCAATAACACCTAAAGCCCTTGAAGGAGTGGAGAAACACTTTCAATTGGAAGCTATGAAGAAGGGAGATCTTATGGAAGGAGTCAGAGGAAGGAGAGAGTGGTATGATGTGGCCTAGAAGTTCAATAAAAAGCTTATTCTCTCAGAAAAGTCCTGGCAAAACAGCTTCTAAGCAGACCTATCATTTATTTTAGTGACATGCCATGTGTGCTCTCTACAGTGTGTGTGCTATAGATGATAGGCTCCCAAGTATATAAAGCTTGATATTTGTATAATATTTAATATATTGTATTAATAATTTCAGTATAGAGTATGAGTGAGACAGCCCACATTAGTCACCTTGCAGTCTGTATAAGAACTAAAGAAATAATCCTTAATGCTCCAGATACTCGTCCAGAAAGAACTATCATGGCATCTGCCAGCCAAGGCAGGGAGGGAATTAACAAATATCCAAAGTGCCCAGTTCCAGATAGAAACATCAGTCCCTTGGGTTGGACTGTCCAAAAACAGGGTGTCACTGCAAAGTCCAGCTGTCTGAGGGTGTTACCTGGAATGGAGAGCATTGCTGCAGACAGTGGAGCCCCTGCCTGGTGTCTTATAGATGAGAAAAAAAAAGCAAGCTACACAACTAATAAAGGTACCTGTCAGTCAAGTTTAAATTAGAACTGCAGTTTTGTCATGTTTTGTTTTGTTCTAGTCATACTTATCCTTAAAGTCTGACATTAAGAAACTTTGTTTTAGGCTTGTCTGGTGCTACCGGAAAGGGTGAACCACAGTAAAACTTTCTCACTGCAGGTGCTCTGTCTTTGGGGGGCATTAGAGGGTCAGAAAAGTAGTTAGAGCAGTGTTTGCAGGCAGCCTTGCAGGACCTAGAGTCCCGGACATGCCAAGCAAGCCAAGGGACCTGTTGAAGAAATGCMGCATCCAGGGACAGTTTCATACCATGCTGTGAAGTAGCTCTGTGCAGACTGCTGAATACCTGCCTTTAGTGAAAGCAGGCACAAACCTGTGTTCCTCCCGCAAGCAGCAGACAGGTAAGAGCATTACTAATGTTGAGACCTATGCAGTGTGAAGACGTTTGCAGAATAGTGCGGTTTATACAGGTGAGAGGTGGGAATATCTGGAGTCGAATTGTTGAGGGACATGGAGCTCCCAGCAATGAGGCAAAGGCAGTGACAATTTCAACTGACCTCTGACAGGAAGGAAAGTGAGATCCTGCCAACAAAATTGAACCTGACCTGGCTGTTTCAGGACAGAGGGGAGGAAGGCAGAGAAGAGGAGGRAGATTACACGTTCACTTGAGGGAAAAAAGAGCAAACAAGAATTTTGGGTTAAAGATCAGGAGTTCTGTTTCTCCCATGTGCTGTGAAGTTCATTTTGATAATGTACTATGCCAGGAAAGACTCTGCAGGACAGTGTGGCTGTGGCACTCTCACTAGCAGAATTRCTTGAGATCATGAATCAAAAGACCTAGTAATAGCACATAGTTTTCTCTGTGCTTCCAGAGCCTGAAGGTTTTTACATGTAGTAAAAGGCTGGGAAAATATAAATAGATTACTTAGAATTTCTCCTACAGCAGATAACATTACAAAGCAAATCTGGGTAAAACTAATAGCAGCTTGAATTTTAACTAGCTCTGGAAAGCTCACCCCAGGGTGGATTGAGTTTTCATTAGTAGGCAAACTGGGCCCACGCAGAGCATGACGAGGCATTTGTGTCAATAATTCTGGTGACTGCATAGGTAGAGATATAAACAGCTTCATGCTGTTGCACCTAACACATATAGATATGCAGTTTTAATAGTCCATATTGAGATTAGATTGTGCATATATGTGAACTAATGTATACACGGAATTGAAAAGTATATCTATTTACAGTGTATATCGTTATTACCTACACTCAGATTTCAGTTGATAAAGAATGGAACATCGCTGATCTTGGGAAGGTTTTTTTGTAATGGAGTTAAAGTATTGCCAGTATTACCATTTTGTCTCTCTTCTGCCTCTTCCATTGTGCAGCTGACATTTGGCCAAAAAGTTCAGGATTTATGCAGAAGCCCAAGCATTCTTGCTAAGGACTGCTGTTGCTGCTCTGAGATGAGGTTTATCACCCAAAGGTTACTTCATAGAGATGTATTTAAGCAAGTCTGAACCTGCCCCTTGGAACAAGCCAGCAATGTCTACAAGAGCTGGAGTCAACAGCGCCACTATATGGCCTCTAACTAAAACATGTTTTACTGTCTCCCACGCTGAGAAAGAACACTAACAGAAAATGAAAATAAATAAAAGTACTTACCATCCCTTCCTCCCAGGTGGACTTAATATACAGCTTCAACTCTATCAGAGAACAACCTGCAAAACCCATAAGCAAATAYAAAAAGCAAAGTTGTTTTATATAAAAGCCAAGACCTGTAAACTTTCTATACTACCCAGGTAATTCTTTATCTCTCATTTTTCTAAGCAGGGAACACTAACCTATCTTAGACTTCTCAAAGCTGAATAAAATATATCTTATCTAGCCATTTTTAAAAGGTCATTAAGTACCTACACATTTCACCTGGCTTTACAGGTGGAACAAAGTTGTTCTGCAAAGCTAATAGCCCAGCCATTAGCAAAAGAAAATGTCTCACTGCATCTTTCCTGCTCCTGACTTTCTACTAGCAAGTAAAAGCTCTTGAAATACTTCATTTTTGTTTGAGTTCTGTGGCTACATGGAAAGAACTTCATATTCACAGAAGAAGCCAGATAGGAAGCATGGCCCAGCCAACAAGAGGAGTTGCAGGACTCCTGTTTGGGACACCTGAATTCAGCTCTGAGCTCCGCAGCAGGCCTGAATGATGGGATTTGGGTGCTGGGTGCTCCTGTGGTATCGGTGTGGTCACAGTGCCAACAGCTGTGACCACTGCCTCCACCCATATGCTGGTTCCTGAGCCATGTTATAGCAGTAACTCTATGAATTATGAGTACAGGCATAGCTAGTGCTAACACAGCTCCTAGCTTTTGGGCTTCACAGTCTGTTGGCCCTCTCTTTCATTTGTCAGGTGTCATGAGCATAATGGCCCATCTTCTCTTTCAGTTTAGACTTCACTGCTGGGACTGTTTCTTATAGCTGACAGTCCCAGCAAGCACAGTGGAGTTCTGGTCTTATTTGGAGATACAAATCCAAACAACATTGTTGATTTATTATTATTATTATTATTATTTCTTTTCTACTGTATTTGCCTTTCTTTGCTATTCTGCCATGTTTCCTTCCCTTATCTTACAGCTGCTGGAAGTTGGAAGTATGTAAGAACCTGGAGTAGAGTTAGAAGTGTGAGAGCTGGCTTTTAGCTTTCTGAGGTTAAATAAGCAACTGGAAACAATTGACAGTACATGTTCAGCCCAAAGGATTCAATTCTGTTTAGTTTCTCAATTTTTCTGGAAAATATCAGTTACCAGATGGAAAAAGGAAAAAACACTGCTGATTAGCTCAATCAACCTCTGATATCAGGGCAATCATCCTAAGACTTTTGCAACTAAATGAATTAATGGTCTTTATAGTAACTACACAATATGAATAGAGGAAAATCACTTAAGGCAACAGCTCAGATTTGGCACAAGAAAAAATCAGGACGGACTCAAGAAAATCCAAATTTCAGTGTGAATTTCTGCATTTCTGAATTTCAGCACAGTAATCTTCTCTGTCAAGAGACTTTGCTATAGAATCTAAAACTAAATGCTGTCTCTACATACCAAGTCCTCTATCATTTTTCAATATTTAAACAAACAGCTGTCTTCTGTCTCAGCAAGTTCTACAATATGTGCTGAAAAGGAATCAGCAAGACAACTGGAGGCGTGTTTCAGCACTGCATTTTTCTATCTGTCTGGTTGTGTGGGACTTTATCAGGCTAATAAGCAAAATCAATGCTGAGATTAGTGCTGGAAATAATCTATAAATATTGGTGAAGTGATAACATTTTCCACTTGGTGGCAGATACTGCTTTTAAAAATAAGCACAAAGCTCAAAAGACATTTTAATGCAGATTTTTACTTAGAAAGATCAGCCTTGCCTGATCAGCACAGACCCTTATTGGACATGGTACTGAGCTGCAGAGCTTTGGAGCAAGGGATGTGCAGCAGGAGTCATGAGTGCTGAGGGCAGCCTTGCATGGGCACATTTCCTCTGTGGGAGCTGGGTACCCCTTGCATCTTTCTAGGCACATCCAGCCCCATGAGCATCCTCTGTAGAGAGCAGATTTTTGGCCTTACTGCTGAGGGAGTCCTCATCACTCTGCAAAACCCTTGGAAAAGATCAGTGCATGCACATTTKGAGCATGGAGGGTTCAGTGAAGGTTTAGCTTCCTGCAGGCTGTGGAATTGAGGGGAGAGGCTCCCTGTGCTCCTGCCCTCTCCCATTTACTTTAACTGAAAGCACTTTGGTGTCAAAAGGAACCTTTTTCCAGTTTCTTTGTGTGATGCTATGATGTGACAGAGGACCACATGTATTTAATGAGGACCATTAAATACAAGGACACTATCCCTGGAACCTGAGATGCAAACTGTTGTAAGCTGGAGAGCATTCTGAGGAAGTATTGCCATAATCCTGCTCTGGTTTTATTCTCTTCCCTAGGCATCCAACACCTGCCTCTCTCAAAAACAGGATGGTGGGTTAGATGAACTTTTAGCCTGACACAATATGATTGACCTTATGTTCTTTTCTTTGCAATGTTTTGTAATATTAAAGGTAGAGTAGATCATCACATTTTATTCTAATAGCCCACCCTGGAAGGAAGGTAGAGGACAAACTATATTGTAATAGCTAATAATGAATCTCAGAATCCCATGTGCAATTACCAGCAGGTAGACCCATTACACCCCTGGTCAGATTAGGGACTACAGACAAGTTCATTATACCAGCTGGCAGGCAGTTAGTCACTTAAGCTCATGAATGCTTAATGCATTTTTCCATGAAAAATTTTCTTCATAAAAATGCAAAACATTGAAACTTAGACCCCTTTTCTTCAATATTCAGCATATTTCTGAAAATGTATTTTTTTTTCTAGTGTAAGTTGATGTTCTCGTAATCAGCTATGGTTTTTGTCATCTCATTTCATTTATAGATCTATGAATATTTCTGGAAGTAATACTGTGTCCAAAAAAAAAAAAAAAAAAAAAAAGTCTCTGTTCGACCTCTCTCTTCTACCTTCTCTTCTGTCTTCTCATTCAGACAGATGGGCAGCATGGAAAAAGCCTTGTCACATACTCTTCTTTTGTGGAGGGATCATCCTTTATATGGCAGGACCCCTGTTTTTAGGTAATTCTTTCATCACTAAAGTAGCTGAGTATACTTTTAACAAAGAAAAGAGATCCTGAAGCCATGTCATGTACTTTACAGCTGAGGTTTATTTTAAACTCTGCTAAACTAGCACACATAAGTAAGGCATCCTCTCCGAGTACAAAGTCAYAAGCTCAAAGTTTCCCTTTCTCACTGCTGAATGGGAAGCCAAGTGCTTCTGTCTAATTATTCTGACCTTTCTGCTATCAGGAATAGACCCRGGCTATTCAAAGAACAGAGGAAGAGTCTCTGGTTTTGCTTCAGTAATATGTTGCTTGGTGGCAGCATAGCCCTCTGACAGTGTAGTGGCTTTCCRCCACATTCTCTTCCTTTTGGACTCCTACTTTGATACAAAACAAAACAAAATAGCARGAGAATAAATAAACCTTTCCCATCCAGCTATGCATCTCTCCTGCATAAGTGTGCCCCTTTGTTATTATCACATTAAACAAAAACAAATTATATCCCAGGAAGGGTCTTGGCCATCACTTAGTGATGCTGATGAAACCTGCCTCCCTTTCTATTAACTACCTTTGTTTCAGAATGGAGAGAGGAAGATGACTTTTTCTTAGCTACAGAGTAACACATGATAGAGATAAGTGACAGGACCTACGCATCATCCTTTGATAGGAACCAGATGACAGAAATTTCCTAGCTATGCTCTAAAAGGAAAATGGTATTTATTTCCACTTTCCATATAGTCAGCATGATGCTGTCCTCATGCAAGGTCAGCTGCATGATGTCCCAGCACAGGGAATATCCTTTACTGTTTTAGGGAAACTTGTTGTTAGAGTGTCACATTTTCTGTTTTGTCTCTTGCTTAATTTGACCTTCTCATGGGGCTTATTTTTGTATTCACTATTCCATGTTCCCCTCTCTGTTGCTAATGTCAGGGACTAGATGTAACTGTGTCTATCTAAATTTCCTTTCCTTCTATCTCTAATTACTTTATCACTCCCAAAGGAAAAATTTCAAAAGTAGCTACAGTATTAATTAGACGTGAAATTTTGCTCCAAATTTTTACCTCCATAAGTTTAATATGTTGTATCAGCTATGTCTAGGCTATTGAAAATATTACAAAAAAGTAAACTGTTATAAGTGAAAAATGACCAAAATTAGAAATGTCGAAAATCACAAGTAAAAARCTGACATAGTTTACTCCACTTATCTGACTTTTTTATATATTATTTATTCATTGSCATTTTTGTACAGTAGAAATTCCCTTTTCCAGCCAGGTGGACTAGTGAATACCTGTGCCATCTGCTTAAAAATCTAATTTGCAGAATACCATGTATATGACCTTCAGTTTTCAAATCATTTTATAACCCATCAGTCTGTGCACCTGGCACAATATCCTCTGTGTGTACCCGATAACTGSTTAGCACATTTTAACCTCTCTCATGGAAAACAGCAAATATCTTCTATGTTCATCACAGCTTTGTTTCCTGTTCCTTCCCAASTCTTTGCTATTACAAGAGGAAAACATAATGGAATTGTCAGAATCGGAATCATTTTATGTGACATCTTGCAAGAATCCATTTGCCCTCAGCACTCAGTTTTTATTATACATTATCTGCTTTTTACCTGCCAAGCAGACTTTGATAGTAAATTCTGATTTTGTATCTTTTAAAGGGAAAAGCTGTACAACTCAGTACTAAAACTGCTACTACAAAAAGCATGTAAGGCAAAATGCTGTGAATTGAGAGCATTACTCATCCATGTGCTCGCCACGTGGTATTCTTCATAAAAATAGTATCTGGTGCTGTCATCACTGGAATTGTCCAAAGGAACGAACAAAGGCAAACAGTTTGTTACATGCCCCAAACAGGTTATGTGTTTGTCTGCCCCTTAAAAAGCATTTTCTGAAAAGTTTATATGTCTTGTCCTTGAGCTGCCTAGCTGTCAGTGATTTTTCAAACATATTCATCATTTCTTTCCTTGCTCCCCTCCAGCTGGATGCTGCTGATGCTGCAATACCAGGAATGTGACTTATGTTAGAAGGGAAAAGGCTCACTTGGCACATGTTCAGCACACATCTCAGGGAGACGTGTGAGAGAGACTAGCCCAAGCAGATAGGAAGAGGCAAAAAGATGTCTCATAGATCTGATCACCAACAGAAAATGAAGAACTGAAGCTTTCAGAGAAATACAGCTTTGTGGTGAAGGAGAAGGTGTGGGGCAGTCAGAAGGGAAGAGATTTGCATTCAGCAGCATAGTGGAGTATAAATGTAGGTAAATTAAGTTTCATCACTTCTGTGGGGGCACTAAGGAATTTTCCCACTTCTTAATGCCCAATCTAGGACACTAGGCAAATGAGTTTGCACGCTCTTTGGTTAAATACAAAAGCATGGCTCACACTGCCAGTGATCCTGTTGGGCTTTGATATGAGGCAGTCAGTGTAAAGGTGTCTAGTGGTATAGAAATCGATGCTGGTAGGTCAAATACAGGTGTGCTCCASCTATATTCTGATGACATGGAAATCCATATCCTGCCAAATCAAGACTACAGGTAGTTAGCATTAGAGCATTTCCTCTGTCACCCACCTCCTCAGTTAAGTCTTGCTAAGTCTGCTGAGACTAAAGTAAACATCTTCTAGTCTCAGTTACATCTTGGCAAATGRGACTTGACACTGTGAGTGGAACTGGCGGGGAATCTTCTGGTGAGAGATTTCTTTACTGGAAAATGCTGATTTGTAAGAGCTGACGTGTCGGTCCAAAGAACATTTTCAGGTTAAGGGAAAGAGAGAGGATTCATCTGTCTGCCCCAGCAGTGATATTAGGCTAGCCAATAGGGCCTCTCAAGCCTTGCTGTCTTGTACTCAGACCAAGAATTTCAGTTCAGGCATGCTTCATGACAGCCTGGAGTAGCACTGATGAAACGAGTGTCAGTTTGCTCCCAGAATCTCCCGTGCTTTCCCTTTACCTCAGTGAACATGCACCTGTTGATGTAAAGAGAGAGACAGACTTTCCCTAAATTAAGACACTACTCTGATGTAAGAAAATAGCAGTGCAAACAGTTGAAACTGGTTGCCCTTCACACCCTGTTGGAGCTTCGCACATCTCTATCTAGTGGTCAAAGTACTTCTTTTCAGGCAGACAGTACTCCATAAGATCTCACTTTCATCCAGTTGTAAAAAAGGAAGGGCTTTGAAATCCGAGAATTGATAGAGTGCAGCACTAATTGTGCATGACTCTCAGCGCAGTTCAGTGCCGCCAGTAATACCCTCTAGTACTCATCTCACTCATCGTTTCTATATTTTACCTAATGTGACTTCCCACCTGCTATAAAAATCTTCTGTGTTCTCTTAAGCCTTTCAGCTTTTAGCAGCCTGCCTTCATCTGTGAAACCGGGATCAAACACAACAAAAGTGCCTGCCTAATCTTAAATGTAATCCCTCTTGCCTGGGTTTATGCTTGAGCTGTAGCTGCCTTTAGTCCTCCTATTCCTGTCTTTGAACTCAGGGTTTAAGACACCAGGGTCTCTAATATTGTTGCCACCACAGCTCTGAATATTTTCCACCTGTCTGGTTTCTGTTACTTGCGCTGTGCAGTACACGGCGACATGAGTAGTGTGAGTCTGTGAAGAGTCCCCCAAAATACAATAAAGTCACTAGAAACTGGTCTGGCATCAGATCTCTCATACTGTTTTTCAAAACAAGAGTTCCTGTTATTAAACAGCTACTGAMCCCTTGGCAGCAAGATGAGACGGGTGAGTAACTGCAAACAATCTCCCTCTAAATTTCAACACACTGTTCTTATCTGATGGTGTATAGCTTCAGTTTATAAGATTGGCTTGACAAAACTGGAAGCTGTGAGGCCCGCATCACCAGACCTTTAGGAAGCTAGAAAAAACAAATAAATGGACCTCTATTTTCCCTTACAATGATGTTTTTCACCAGAAGGATCGTCTTTTACTAATTCTTTTAGCTTCCATTCATGCTGTATCTTTCGTGTCTCTGTGTGTTTGTTAGCAGCAGCACAGCGTATCCAGACTCAGGTCACGGATGTTCCCTTGTGTGCATTCACTCAGAGCCTGGCCAGCGTCTTCCTTCCATGAAAGGAGGGATGTAACTTCTACCCTTTAATCTTCCTAAGTTTTCCTTGGGCTTGAATATTCCAAATACTATGTAGTTCTAATTATTCCAGTAAAACACTACAAAATCTCAAGTGCTTTTATTCTCCTAAAAGCTGGCAAGGGATCTATAAGATGTCTGTATTTTTGTTTGACTTACTACATGCTTTGTTTTGGCTTTCTCTGCCACTTGCCAGCACAAAACCAAAATCTGCAAGTTTCCCTCTTACCCACCCCATGCCAGATTTTCCAGGAAGTGATCTGTAGTGTTGTGTCCCTTAAGGAGCTGTTGTTCCCACAGTAAACATCTGCCCTGAGAATAACAGCATAAGGAGAGATGATTAAAAGCTATGTAGATCTTATGTTCCTTACATCTGTCTGTCTATAAYGTATTTAAAAAGAAAATTTCAAAGTTTCTACATGAATTTTTAATTTAATCTAAGACTATATTTGCTTCATATAGGAATTATTTTCTCTACTGAGCTTAAAGAAATGATTTACTATCATTTTCTAAAAATCACGTTAAATTCAACAAGTTGGTTTTAGTTCACTTAGGGTAATTTCTCTAATTCTAAACAACAATCTTTCATTAAACTTTTACAGATAAAACAGTGGATTAGTTTAAAATCATGCATCTCCCAGGTAAGCTGGTCATTATTCATTGTGAAAAACACAGCTATATACTTTAATATATGTTTTTGTTGATTAATTATGTAAAATAATATCAGTTTTTTCTTCCCCAGATTTGAGAGAAAAAGTCTTCTGTTTAAAAGAAGAACTCCTGAGAAAATAAATTTCATTTCAAAGTTTATTAGCAAAAAGGAGCCTTTGTTTTAGTCTTAATGGAATCATTCTCCTAGGATGACACAAATATCCATAAAGCATCATGATTTCATTTGGGTTATAAAAAAACAAAACAACTTTATTTTCCCTTGACGGAAAACAAGATTAGCTATTTTAGCTGTATTGAGTAATACAATAATGGCTAAATTGTTTGTCTCTGGCCATTGCATGAGCATGCAGGGAGCAAGGAAGAAGACATAAAAGATTTCCTCTGCACAACAGCTGAAGATTAAGAGGCCGTGTCCACAGAGTGCCGAGGGACTCATTTCTGGAGCACATCCTTCTCCACCTCCCACCTGCTGCTGCACCTCTGGGCATGGCCAGGGAGCTGCCACACCACCCACACAGCCCCCAAGAGGCCCTCCAGCCAGGCTGGTCTCCATGCTTGCAGCCATGCATGTGCATGCCAGGCAAATCTGGCACTGAAGGCACTGTAGATTTATCGCTGCAGTGTTTTTCTCTCCTTCCTACACTCCCAGGCTCGTAGCAAGATAGAGAGGGAGCAAAGAGGAAGTTGGGCCATTCTCTCTACCAGCTGATGGGCCCCATCTGGCATACACAGTCAATGAAGCTGCAGCTTCCTACGTTGTGTGGGATGCATATTGTCCTGGTTTCTACAGCTGCGAGGGAGGTTGTCCTTCCTGGAGCCAAAAACTGCGTAGTGCTTTGTTTACATCAGTGCAGCTGTGAGATCCCCCAAACGCAGCCCAGCCATCCAAAGCCAAAATGAGCTCCTAAGCAGTATGAACGAAACTGTCTTCCTGCATCTGTCTCTTCAATTGCATCCAATAAACTGTTCACTAGTAACAAAATAGGATGAGGCTGCACGACACAGAGCACAAGTTAATGTGACTGTAATGGCTAGTCAATGTATGCTTCAGTGACCCATGGAAAAGGCGCTCCCCCAACCCCTGGTAAAACTAACTGTATCCTGGCAAGACCCTGGAGAGGCCCCTTAATCTTTGCAGAGGTTAAAGTGGCCAAATTTCAAAATCTTTTTTTTGGTCACTATGGAATCTCATATCAGAAAAAAAATCAGTAAGGCTAAGGTATAGAGAACTAACCAAGTTTACTTAAATTGGTTGCAAATGTTTTTGTCACACACACACACACACACACACACACACAAAAAAAAAAGAGAGAGAGAGAGAGAAAAGGAAAAACAGAAGTTAAGAGATTTCTGCAGATTGTCTGAGGTCTTCAGACTTTGGAAACCTGCTGATTAGTCTGGGATAAATCTTCAGAAAATAGTGGAAAATGTGAATATTGAAAATCTCAGTATACTGCCCCATGTCAGTGAATGACACAAAGAAGCAGAGGTGTCTAGCTGAGAAATGTAGTCAGGCTGAGCAGGATCAGAGTCTACTTGTAGCATAAATCTGAGAATCAGGCTGACCTAATACAAGTATCATCCTTAGTTCATACATATATTGCCTTAGGACAGTTTTTGACTCTTAAGTTCAGAGGAATTTTATTTTTTAAAAGCAAATACAGTGAAAAGAAGACACCATCAAAATATCTTTCATAGCACAGAGAAATAGATTATGTTGTTTGTAGAAGATATATACAGGATACAAACATACATAACATATAAATATAAACATAAACATATAAAATGTTATGAGAGCTCCAGCTATCACACCATGAATATGTTCTGAAATTAAACAACTAAAAAGGTTTAACAAGTACATTTAGTTTTATTTTCTTCATGATTCATTGTGAGCTCAGATATTTTACGYTTCCTCAAGGCAGAGGCAATACCACTTTTGAGAAACATGTAATGCTGCAGATTTATATGCATATATGAGAAAAGGATTTCGAAGCACAGTATGATAAACAGTTTTTAAATAAGAAACATTACTGATAAAAACAACTGGGAGGTGTATTGTGTTTTTATAGACTGAGCTTTTCTTTAGGGACAATGCAAAGAAGACCATGCAGAAAGCCTTGTACTTCCTGGAGCCATCCTGGAAGTAAGTGTTATCTTAGAGAACCGTTGTAAACAGAAGTCATTCTCAAAGGTGAACAACACTAAAGGGCTCATGAGTAATCTTGTGCATCTCAGTAAAATAGCTGTAGTATATCTTAACTAAACTTCTATCAGTATCCACTTTAATGTGGGTGTCACCAGACCTACACTACACTGCAGTGATTCTAGGACTATAGCGTAGGCATGTCACAACTGTTCATGTTGAATGGCTTGGACTGCACAATACAATTAAATTATTTTCAGAATATGGAAGGCAAATGAAAAATCATTTTCAGCAAACAAAGGCTCTTTGAGGATATAAGGAAATAATTTGGATAAGGGATTTGCAAAATATTTGCAAATGTAAAGAATAAGTAAATAATAATTTAAYGTTAAAAATAAATGTTTTTGCCTTTAGTGGATAAGGAGAATTTTTTCCCCCCATAATGAAGGGGGGGAGGGGAATGGTGGTAGGGGGTTGMCACTGAACAGCTGATGTTCCCATCAGCAGGAAGAAGAGGGGAAAAAAAGTTTTGAGTAAATACTTTTAAATAGACAACTAACTAAATAACTATATAAATAATCTATCCAACTTTCATTTCCTATTGTTTCCTAAGGAGAAAAAAAAAGAAAGAACACTCACTGCTCAATCAGATTCTTCAAAAAGTCCTGAAGGGTTCTTGAAAAATGACCCATCTATTTCTACATTTGCTTAATTAATGCAAGAGAATGTGTCAAATATCATTTGTGGTAATGGATTAAGAAATTATCTACACGCAGCCTTGGAAAGCTCCAGGCAAACAGAACATTTCAGCATCATTATGCAGAACACTCTGTCTTACGTCAAGACGTATCTGTAAAAGTTGAGGTAAAGTGAATGGGTTATGAAAATATGTATAGTTTTAAATTTTCTTGTAGCACACCAAAGCTGAATTACCATAATACTTATATAAATAATGTCTCCTGTCACATAACTCCTGGCTTTCCTACTCCAGCTCTGCAACCCTGAATGTATATTTGCTCTCCTTTTTGCTGGTGTATCTGTAAAGCTTCAGGCAAATTTTCCTTACTGATCCCTTTGCACCTGCTCCCTGAATCAAACCAGAAAGATACTTCTTGTCTCCTTCAAATTCCTCCAGGTGACATATATATTCTGCGATGCCTACAAGAAGTGTAACCTCCTCATGATTGCTGGGATGAGTGGTGAGCAGAGATCACTGAGGCATCTCTTTGAAAATGCCTTCTTGAACAATTTGATGCATATATTTTACTAATATATATATATGATTAATTTGCCAGTACCCATTTCCCCAATTTGCCTGCTGTATCCCGACCTCTTCTGATGAAGAAAAACAAGCAACATAATTGCTATATGTAAGTGCAGAAGGCAAAGAAAAAGCAGCAGATGGGCTTTGAGGTGAAGAAGACCAGAAAGTTTCTCTGAGTTAGAATGAATAAAATACTATGATCCAGGGAATCCACACCTTAGCAATTACAGAGAAACTGCAAAGGACATTTTTCAGCAAAATATTTATCCAACATAAATGCAGTTTTGAGGCCACCAAAACTATTTGAAAATTTAAGTGCAGTTGTGCTGGGGAGAAGGTGAAAGAAAAATTGGGACTTGGTGAAACAATTCTTTTCCGTATTTTCCATATGAGATATTCCCATTTTGGGTGCTAAATTTACAAAAGGGAGTTCACTTTCATCTCCTAAATTCCTAAACTAGGAACTAGGGAACTCCAGCTTTGTGAAATATAAATTAATCAGGAAATCAACAGTGATTGTATTTAGCAATATACCTGAGATGGCTGTGTCTACTGACAGCCCTGAAAGCAAAATTTGCTAAAGAGAAGTAAGAGGATCCTGTACAGCATTTCAGAAATGAAAAAAAATGCTTGAAGACAAGCTTACCTTTCTTTGATAAGATCAATTAAGAGGTTTTATCTTCAGTAACCAAAAGAGTTTTGGTGCCCAGGATTTGAGAGAAGACCGCTGTATCTGATTCTCTTATAGTGTCACTTCACACGAACATGAGGAGACAGTATCTGTGATATTTGACACCCAGACTTTGAACTGATCTTGCAAGGAAATCAGATGAGACATGTAAGACACCCGGTCCTGAAGGGATGGGTCTGATGCTGAAGATCACAGCTCTTTATCTAGCACTCCTCTGAGATGCTTGCATTGCCTTGGTCAATAACAGAGCAGCATGCCTTCCCCTGGCATGTCATAGTGCCTTTCCACAGAAGAATCAGTTTAAAGCAATCTGACATTGCTAGCAAATTCATAGACGCCTTTACTTTGGGCCTAGCTCTGGTTTACAGGAATAGAGGAAACATTGCAAGAACTGGCCACAGCTCTGCTCTGTGGCTGCGGGGTGATCTGGAGCCTAACGCGTTGACTTACTTCCCTCTCTTCCCTCTACTGTACCTCTTTGATCACACATCCTGCATTCTAACCTGAGAAAATTTTAGAATTAAAAGATCAAAAGATCAAATCTTTGGACATTGTAGCCAGAAGCTCTTCAGCTATGAACTGGAAAGTCAGGATACTCCCACCACACTGCTGTAAGACAAGTGGTGAGGGAGTATTCAGAAAAGAGTGGGTCAGCTTCTCTCTCCATTCTCCTGGCTGGGAAAATGATATTTCTGCCTTTGCATTTTCAAAAGGAGTTGAAACAGTGGAGCAGTTCATGACTAGGATGGTTGTTTCTCCCAGCCATTATGGACTGGCTAAATCTCTGCCTTTGTGACTTCAGCTGGTGGAAACCTGGACATTTCAAGAAGGACATTACCATTTACAGTATGTTGTAAACAGGATGGAAAAGTTCTTCAGGCTCAGAGGCTGCTTCACACTCCTCTGTCCCATAGCAGACTGCCAGCAGAAGGGATAGAAATGGCCTCCTCCTTGGACTAAAACTGTGGAGAATGAGGCATCAGGAAATGACAGAGAGGTACCATGTCAGCAAGAAATCATACCAGCTGACTCGGGAGGAGGGAGAAGATGCAACAGTCCCTACAAAACCCAAAGGTTTTCCTTCAGGAATGCTTCCTAATAAAGTATTCTTCACTTATTCTTTGGTTTCAARTAAGACAGGTTAGGTACATAAACCTAGCAGGAGGATTTATGCCATGAAACTCAGTTACAGATTTATCAAAACCAGGCCAGAAATGGAGGTTTTAACACAGCTGTTGCACCCTCTACTATCTGGCTTTTTGTGCTTCCCTGTTCAATGTGATGGCTTTTATGAAGTTTCTTCTTAGCTGTACAGCTGTATATAAATGGCCATATCTACATGGTCACTTAACTATACAGCAAATCACCAAACATGATGCCAGGTGCCTAACACCCGGAAGGTAGTTCAATCCCATTCAGCTCCAGCTCTAATACTTTGACATCTTGCTGTCTGAGTATGTTTTGGGTCTCACTGCAAGTTGCACTTCACTAAGTTGTACTGTTGCACTTCATCCTGTTTCTCTCGCTGCAGACCTCTCACTACATGAGAAAATTTCTCTTGCTACATCGTCACCCAGTTCTCCTCAGCACTAGTGATGCCTTCTGGCTGTGTGTCAGGAACTTTCAGTAGCACACTCTTACACTTCGCATCAAGACCATTAATGAAAATGCTAAATCCAGCCAGTCCCAAGACTGAACTTTGAGGAACACCAYGAATAGACTATAATCCATGCAGCTGTTCCCCTTTCAGCACAACTCTGTTCTTCAGCCAGTTCACAATGCTTGTCTAACCTCTATCTTCTCCAGTTGAGGTAATAGCTTCCCAAGTGGCACATGTCAGATGTTGTATTGATAGAGAGAGCATTTCATTTCTGCAGAAAGTCAGTAGTCTTATCAATATTTAAATGTTGGAATARTCTGGTGTGATCTGCTTTTAGAAAGGCTATATTGAAGTCTATCGTCTTCTCCATTTACCACTGTTTTTCATTATTAATTCTTTCAAAGTTCTCTCCTGCACCACCAACGACTCCTTAAGTTTTGTTTATGGAAGGCCATTTAATGAATCATTAGCCTGTAAAGCTAAACATTCATTTGTGATGCAGTAATTTTATGTTCAGAAGACTTGCTAGGATATGCCTTAAATGAACAAAGAATACAGAGAATTCTGCACCATAACTTAATTTCTATTGAATGAGACTTGCAAGCCAACTTTTATAGACAGATTTCAATTCCTGTCTTTGTTTGCTGGTTCTGCTCTTCTACAATAAAACCACATGGGATACAGGGAGAGCAGGAAAAACTCCAGGGCTGTCCTCTAAGGATCTCCCAGGCCAAATTCTTTGTTCCTTCTTGTGGTGTTTGCTCCATCTCTGTATCCCATCTTCCCCCTCAGCCTTGGCTCCAACATCTGTCACTCAGTCATTAGCCTCCATCTGTGTGCAGAAACCAGCGCTCTCCAGTGATTGACTTCAGGCTCCCAGAGGACTGGGCACCACGCTTACTTTATCTCTTTCTCTTGCCACCCTGGGTCCAGAACCACAGTTCCCTGCTACTACTGAAAACAAAATTACAGAACAGGCACACAGGCCTTCTTAATACAAAAAAATAACAGGATGTGGGAAAGGGGCTGAGATCTGAAATGCACAATGCTGAGGTTCCTGCTGCTCAGCCTGGCTGGCAGGGCATCCCCACAACTGCACAGATGTGTGCTGCTGTCTYCACACCTAGGGGAGCAGCACTGGTCACTGAGAATTCTGCAAGTTTGGCAGAGGATGGCCAAACAAAATAACCCTCTTCTGGTCTATACTTCTCAGGCTGCATTCCAGCATTCCAGAAGCCCAGCATGTATCACCATAAATTTTTGGTGCCTGAATTCACTTTTTTCCATCCCTTCAAGTACCTTTTTTTTTTTTTTTTTTTTTTTTTTTTTTTTTTTTNCTATTTCATAGTTAAGTTATTTCAGGATTCCAGAAAAAACATCTCCTCCTCTCAGTTTGTTTCCTTCGTGTCATATCTTCTGCTGCCTTTCCTGATTCTTAGGAGCTATTTTCCTTTTCTACCATCATTTGGAGGTGGTTGTTGACTCAAATAGCTATGGAAGCCTTTCCTTACAATTTTCTCGCCTCTGCTTGTTTGGCAAATTCCTAGCACATTTTGTAATTTTGATTAACGAAGATTTCAAGCCTCCTCCACATTCAACCTCCTGAGCACTTCAGTCCAGTTGACTTTACTAACCACTTCCTTTAATTTCTCAAACTTTGCCCTCTTGAAATGACTCTATTTATTTTAAACTTAATCATCTCATGCCCCTGCAATGCAAGGTAATTTTCTACAATCCAGAAGTCCTTATGCCTTCACCAAACATAGTCTAAAATAGCTAAGTGCAGATTCTCTTTGCCCTTGCATGATTGTGACAGGAAGAAATGAACAGTGCTTAAGGACTCTGAGCTTTTATCATCACAAAAAAGCAATAAGATTTGTAAATGCAGTTTTCCTTCATAGTAGGCCTTAACATGTATATGCTTCATATAACAAACTTCTGTGTTGCAGCTGTACTGAAATAATATATTCTGGAAGTAAAATCTTGGCTTTGTGAGGATAAAAGAGAACTGACTTCAATAGTGCCAGAGTTGTGCAAGTAATGTAAGGTGTGAGAGCTCTCAACATCCTTTTACAGAAGCTGGTTGTGTATCAGATCCAGTATGTAACAGGAAACAGGGGGGGAACAGGCTGATAAAGSCACCTGGAAGCATACCAATGTTTTTGTACTTTTGCACATATTCTTGGTAACAGTTGGTCAACAGAAAATGTTGACCTAAAAATCAAAATTATTATCTGGCAGTTACATGCTGTCTTTAAGTGAAACATAAACTACAGACCCAAATTAAAGCCCAGAGATAGAATGCCCAAATAGATGTTATAATCATGGGCACTGGGCTTCAGATGTTACGGTCACATGAGGAGATACACAGTCTTTGCTTTTAGCTTAAAATAATCTGTTTGTGATTCATCATTCCTGTAACTAAAGAGGGACAAAAACTGTAATAAGAATTCAATTGAATTTTTCTTCAAATAAAAAGCACAAACTTCAGCTGTCCTCATTTGTAGTTTCATATTACTCAATATTCAACGTGCATTCCAATGTCTASCCTGCACTCATGAATGTCCTTGCCAATCTTTAAATTTCAGTGCAACTCTTCACTCTGTAAAATATTCCTAYCAGACATTCATTACCTTGTTTTGCTCAACAGCATCCATCACTTACCTGGAAGAGACAAGCATTACAGCTCACCACAAACAACCAACAGAAAAAATCCAAATAACAGATAGGCACAAGGCAAACTTYTCTGTAGGAAGTCTGTACCCTTGGAGACAGTTGAAGATGGTGTGTGGGACAGTGGGCAGAGGTCTCCCATAGAAATTAGTAGAGATAGCTAGTTTAAAGATAGTTTCAGTACCCTTCTACTCCRCTTCAATTAGACTAACATGAGTGGAGGTGTCACAGATAGGCCCTGGGCCATCTCTGCAGCAGGACAGAGCGCAGAGCACAGCAATGCACCTTTCCCACGTGCGCTCTGAAAACGTGCGCCCTGCTAACAAGTCACGTAGTATGCTAGCAGTCTATCCGAGGAGTCTACACTGTATTAATAGTGTCTTTACACTGAGCAGTACAAACTTAAGATCTTAAGTATCATTGAAAKTCAATTGGTGTTAAGCTCCTGTTTGCCAGTAAGATACTCTCTGCAAAGCAAAATTGCTTTTAACATTAGGCATYTGATGGCAGCTAATAATGATTCTGTGCACAGTTACGAGTCAAATCTGAAAGCTGGACATAAACACACGGTTTGTTTAKGCTCTTGTGAAATTAACCCCAAAACAAAGTAGTCACAGTGTGAGAATTATTTAACAAATACATGAAAATAAAGATGATCCACAAGGAAGCCCTAATTGGTCAGCCCAAGGAACAAGTGCTTAATATATCCCCAGTTTTATATCAAGCATTTGAATAAAATTTTTATTTTTTCAATTCCTACAGTGAGATGAGCACAGAACCACCTAAAACAACAAATAGGCACTCAGCTAGGCTGGTCTTCAGAGTCCAGACACTCCTCTTCGCCTATCCATTCTATGAAACAAAGCCTGCTCTCCTTTGCCATCTATGTTATATGAGAGAATAACAAATGGGAAACAATAGCAGAAGGAGCAAATTAGTTTGAACCAAATATTATAATAAAGCCTATAGTTATTTTCTTGTTCTTTACTATTTACTACAGAATAGATATCGGCTTTCTGACTGACCRAAACCAACTACAGCAGGCGTTGTAAACAAATGAAGTTTTAAAAGGCGATTTAAATCCAGGTTTCTCATGATCCCTCCTGGCAAAGAATTAATCAGTTCAACATGTGAGGGGGTGGGACAGTCATTGCTGAGCCAATGTCTGAATCCCATACAGACAAAATAGCCTGTTTGTTTTTCTTTWGGAGAACAAAACTTTGTTGTTTCCTGAAGGACTACAATTCATAATTCTTCCCAAAGAAAAAAAGCATATATATATGTATCTATCTATCTTTTTTACTTGGGTGGTAAGCTATTAACATAATACGTAATATGTGATTACATATACAYGTGATCTTTCTAAACCTGGCCTTCAAAAATGTAGAAGCTTAAGTCAGCTATCAATGTTGTCAATAATAATGCTTTACAATTTCATGGTTGTCTTGTAAGAATTCCAGATAAGTCAGACTAGAAGAATGACTAATTGCTATGGCAAAGCATTATGGACATTAACAAATAATTTGTCATTGTAATGAATTACACCCTTATTTTACAGCTAATTATTAATGCTTGCCTGACTTGGGGAGAGGGGGACTGGTGGTTATTTGATTACTGATTATAATTTTCTAATTACTACTGGCAGCCAAATATTTTTCTTCCGTTTCCCAAATAACAGCTATTAGGCTAAAATGTGTCTGGGCAAGTCTCCTATATGCTTACAGAGTTCTACAAATGGAGATCAACATATAATAAAAGCCAGGACTCAGTTTGGAACATTCTGTTCTTTTTCACAGTACAAATGTACATTTTTCTGAATGCATTTCTATATCTCTCTTCTATTCTCTACAGCATCCACTTGAATGCTATAAGGATATTTCTTCTGGGAAGAAAACTCAGAAAGCAAGTGTGAATTTCTTTCAGTCAGTGACAGTCAAGAAGATTCACAAAGAGATTGTACAAACGTTGTTTATGCCCACTGCCTGTAATACAGACCGCACAGGATTGGGAACATCTCTGTCGAGAGCTGCTGTTCAGAACCCAATACAGAGCTGGACCAAACAGAATAATGTATCCTTCACAGAAAGAGGAATAAGTGTTTGATTAAAGAGAATTTTTGAGAGATATGCCATTTACACACTCTCTCATTTGCATCAAAGGTGATCTTAAGAGAGACTACAAACCTCTTCCATGTATTGACTTCCATGTATTGGATAATAGGCTAATCTCCTAATTAACCGCCAAGTAAATGAAGCACAGCCCTTCAGTTTATGAGAAATACCTTGCTTTATCATCGAAATTCTCGACTTCCCTTTCAGGTTTAGTGTACCGTCTGAATATTTCCAAAGACATTGTGTACATGCGTAAGCACTGCATTTCTTCGTCACATTAGCTTGGCCTCCTACATTTAACTCTTGTGCGCAGGTGCCTCAGTATCTTTTGATAGACTGATTTCACCTCGGTCACACAGACCCTTCCACCCCAGGAGGCACACAGAGTTYTCCCAGTTTATACCCCCATTTCTACAGACCAGAGGAAGAGTCTTTCTTACGCCACAGCCGAGTGACTGTATCTACCTCTAAGACAACTACAAGGGAACAGAACTGGACAAATATAGACAAAAGTAAATCTCATGTTATAACTCCAAATTTTGCAGTTTTTGCTGTAGCAGTGTTGCCTTTAATAAAAGTCCTATACTTACAACTTCATTCTTAGTAAAGCAACCTKTGTTTGAAGATATCTACAAGAATTATATCTACCACTTTAGGTAATGCCTCAGTGAAGTTAATATACTCATTTTTAGTCTTTGGAGGCATCAGTTCTTATAATCCTGTTCATATTCCGAATGTGGGGAAAACTTCTGTCATTTGATTAAGTAGATAAATAATWCATGAAACATATTCTTGTAAAATTCATGCAGTTATTCTTCCATATACTGGTCATATGTTTGGGCAAGTGGATGACTTTAAACATGCCAGCTCTACCACTGAGGAGTCCTACAAACCAATACTTTCCAAATTGATAAAATCAGGACCCTACTCTGACTTCTTGCATAAAATTTTTACTCCTACATTTCAAAAATAATAGTTAAAACCACTGTCCACAGATTATCACATATTTTGCAAAGCTTTATATAAACTGAAATGACGGTGTGAGTCAGAACAGTGAACTGCAAGCAGTAACGGCAGAGGAGCACATACTTCCCCTGCCACCGCAGTAGGGTCAGTAACCTCTGGCAAAAGAGCAGGGCAGACAACCGGGGTGGCTTCTTCCACCTCCCTCTCACAAAATGCTAGAGCTCGCACCTCAGAGTGCTTAGCAAGAACTTCTCTGCCCACTAACTGAGTGCAGCTGAGGCTTGAGGCTGAATTATTTGCTGAATTTTGGAATGTGATTTAATTACCACCAGAATCAATGCCTGCTATGTAGTTATCTGCATTACTGAATTCCACCAGTAGATCAGCAAGCTCCCTTGCTTAGCTCCCAGATGCTCTTTTGCTGGTTTTGATGTGTATATTAAATTACACCAAGGACCTTTACCATCATAGTGATGTTCAGATGTGAGTTGAAGGGCAATTTACTTGGTTGGCAAAACATAGGTTAATTTAACTGTGTTATTATTAATCAAAGGATTAACTGCTGTCTCTAGCTGTACCACAAGTACCTGTGTCCTAGGAAGAAAATTTTGTAATAATAATAATAAAAAAAAACAATCTGAGTGTTAGAGAAATGTGGCAAACTTTGAACAGAGCCATAAGGAAGGGAAGATAAAAAGTGTGAATTAATCTTAGCCAGAGAGAAACTTAGAAACTCTAAAAATACAGCCTGCTGTCTCTTCCCAGATACTTTCAGCAGTAGCCAGCTACCAGCAAGTCAGTATGTGTCTGGRAATACATATAAAGATAGCTGATATCCCAGGGCATCTGAAATAGCTGTCTCCAAACTCAGTAGTAGTCCAGCAGATCCAGTAAGGACCCTGGCAGTAATAGATAACGCTGACAGGRGAGGAAAAAGGCCGTAATTCGTCTCCTGTGTTTTCATGCATCCCCTACCATTTATCCCAAGAACATGGCTGTCATCCAGCAACCACCAGCTCCTCAGGCTGCTCATATGCACACACTGAAAATTAAATACGGCAGCTGCAATTAACCTTTGCTCTTTGGTAAGTGTTTATGGAATAAAAGGCAGCTTTTAACAGGCTGATACTGAAATCTGTTTGGTGTTTGAAAACACGTAACTGCTAATGGAGGGGGGGAGGCTGTAATGGTACCAGGTGGGCTTCCTGAGGTTTGTGTGCGTGTTATACTGTCATGCTCAAGAGCGGACAACTAGCCTCTTGGTAAAAGAGGTAGTCATCTTCTCAGAAGCACCATATCAGAATGAAATTAAAATCTCGGAGCACACCATTGTTAACTCTCACAGAACCAGGAAAATATTAAGAAAACATGCAGAAAATTAATGCCTTGTCTAATATGCCTCTTTTTCTTTTTCCAAAAATATCTTCCTTGTCASCAGAGAGCACACTAGAAAAAGTCATGGCAAATTGAGCAGCTTCTGCTCTAGTGAAGTAACACAAGTTTCACAGCAGAAAACTGACTTAAGCCTTTGCAAGTCCTCAGAGATGACCTGAGTCATCATTTGTGGCTGAGCAATAGGAGGGTAGAGCACCACCCTTCTCATTTTGATCGGTTTCACACCTTGGCACAGGTCCTGGGCAGAAAACTTGGACACCAAGAACTTCTGTGGTTTGCAGGGCTTAATTAAGATATCAGTTTATTGAAAYGTTCCTGATGAGGAGGAGAAGGCAGGAGGCTAACAGTTTTTAAAGCAYTTGTGGGCTGAAGGAGAGCACTCAGGTAGGGCTTGACTCCAGCCGAGYTGGAGAGTGAGATCATTTGAGACAAGTCTGTGTCGCAGGATGGGGGCTTTAATCCAGTTTTAATTTACTTCTGAGCTTTGCCCACACTTTAAGTAGCTTGCTCCAGCCTGGGCATCTGTAAAGCATCAGACTGCAGTTGGCTGTGGGTCTCCTCTTCTGACAGGAAGGCGTGAAAGGGGATTTTGCATGAAACATGTAGTGGAATTTGTGTTATTTATGACTTTTTCCTATTAAAGGTCATGAGATTTTGCAAGTATATAGTGAATTGTTTTTGTCTCACTCTTATCCCTGCACATTTTATTCTTCTCRTTGGAAATGGTGAGAAGGAGGGGATGGCCTGTGGAGAAAGTGGGTAAAACCAGAAACAGGTTCAAGATAAAAGAGTTGGTAAACAACCTGAAGGATTTTTCCCCCCACCATGGGGAAATATATTCTTTTAAATCATCATCTTTCCCTAGATTTACAGGAAAAAAAAAGTCTTGGTTRTGTCAAGTTGACTCAGAACTTTACTTCTATTGAAGCTTAGGTTGAACTAAGCTGTTTAATGTTTSCCTTTTCCTTGATCTTTTCCCTAAAGGGGAGCAGATTGCTACTGCATTTTAACTATACCAAGAASGTTTTCACACAATTTTCCCCAAATCTCTTCCTCATTTCCTACAAAGTCAGTTACTGCCATGCTATAGGGGTTTTTTTAGTACATCCTGTACAAGGAAAGATGCAAGATCTCACAATAGTCGTATTTGTGCTAGTCTCACTGTCAAGGTGGCCAAGATTTYAAAACTTCAAATAGAGAAGAAAAATGAACATATTTAGCTCCTGTTAAATAATTACAAAAATAACAAACATATGTAATATTTTGAATTAGGTCCACATGTGAAACATTTAAAGATGTGCTCTTCTTTGGACATATTCTGATAAATCAACAAAATYGTGTTTTCAAAGTGCAAGATAACTTATATCATTGGCTCTACCATCATATTACTAGTACGGCTAGCATATGACTGGCAATCAGACAGGCCAGCACTGCTGAGCAGACGCAGCCGGCTGCGGACAGATGCCAGCAGTGGGGCGGGGAGGCGGGATCTTTGCCATACGGGTGTCTGTCCAACTCACAAGTGATTTCCAGAGCTGGTCCTGAGATCGCATAGCTATATACAGGACAGCAGTGCAGACTGGCACGGTCTTCCGAAAAAGACTCTTCAAAGGGCAAGCTAATAGAGAGAGGGAAAAGAGAGAGAAACACATTCGACATCGCTAGCCACGTTTGCCTTGCTGAGTTCCTGGCTTACATTGCTGCAAATCTGCTGGCTCTTATTTTAGTAGCAAAGATAACTGCATGTTTAGGATGAAACAATAGGCATTTCAATAAATCAGTATTTAATAGCGTGGTTAATTGTGATCAGCATAAATGCAGCAAGAAATAAGAACTTACTTGAACTTTTCACCCATTCCTTGCCCCTATCAATCTTAGTATTACTTTGCTGCTCTGAATAAGGATATCGGGGTAGATTCATGGTGCTAAAGCTCCATGGAGAGGCCAGCAGTTTGATAATAAGAGAACCCCTTTCATCTGACACAGGCAATTTCCCAAATTCTCCCTACTTTCTGCCACATTGCAGCCCCACAGGCTATGACCTGGGGAAAATGATGCTATTTGGACAGAGCGAAGATGGCAGGACATGGCTCTCACAACTGCAGCTATGAAGGTTTGGAAATATACAGGAAAAGCCTTTTCTTCTGAGATTCTCACTTACTTAGATGTTTTTGACCAGGTTTGTTCCGCTGTTGCTTACTCCAAGCATGAATAGGAAAGGGAAGAGTTGTTCACATGATGATTTGGATGAAAACAATTTAAAAATTGAACAGAAAAAAAAAGTGAGAAAAGAAAACAGTACAGCTGTGCCACTAATGGCAGTCTAAAAGCATGTCTGTGTMGTCAGGATATCATTGAGGAAATAAAGTCATTTCTTAACACTCTATGAACWAGAGAAATCTCAGCCTTTGGCCTTAGCTATGCAGTTTACTTCTGGGCATTTTTACCCCATCCACCTGAGTTCCTCTAAGGAAAACAAAATGTTGTAGCAATTGATGCCCAGAGTAAGTGACCTGTATGCTGCATTRGTGAATTTGCTTCAAGAGCACACAAGCATACTTCTTTGAATTTGATTATCAGCATAAACAGTATGAGGCTGTACTGGAAGAGGCTTTCTTTTAAAGGCAGTACTTCTCTGATGAGTTTATGTAGYAATATGTATTTAGTTTGCATTTGTTTTACAGTAGCATGTAGAGGCCCCAGAAAAGAGGCCTCCAGAAAAAAGTGCTATTTTTTTCTGGGTGCTTTTTACACAAAAAAATAGAAATCCTAGCCTCTAAAAACTCACAATCTAACTATGGGAGATACACTGAGAACCTAAGAAGTTGTTTCTTACAATTCTTACAACTATTTCAGAAATCACAAAAGGAAGCCGTATTGTTAATCGTCTACATTATCAGAAGACAATCACATGTCTAAATTTACCGTGCCTTATTGTTTGGATACAATGACATAGATTTTCCATGTCTCCTATTTTAGCCTATAGCATTTTTCCTGACATAGTTACAAATGTCAGCCTCTGACAGAGTGCAGCAGTCATGAACACCACAACATACATTCATAGAAATTGCAGGTAATCCTCCCACCTCAGTGTCTCATCTTTGATATTAGTCAGAGCTGTATGCTTAGAAAACAGTGCAAGAGGCCCCTTGAAATGATCAATTATAAAATAACTTCTGTAAAGAGGAAGTTTTCTTCCTTATTCCCAACACAGAGATTTTGCTGTTCTCTGAAACTCAATGTTTCAGGTCTCTTGAGAACCTTTTATTACCACCATTAGCTTTACTTTGGATGATCTCATCATTCATGTAAAATTCAATTCCTATGTGAGGAACATATACTAACGAAGGGGTCAAATAAATTCAAAGGGATTAACCCTCTCTAGTTTCCTCCAGGAAACTGAGAACATATATTTTTTTATTTTTGGCCTGTTTTCCAGACCAATAACTTTTTGCATGTATTGAGTCTTCTGAGAAATTTCTTCAAGCTTTGTGAAAGTTAGCTGAACCTTCCCCTCCCCTATGGATATCCTGTCTTTTGCATCAGTCACCTGCATGTTACATTTTTTTAAACTATTATCAATTGCAACTAAAAACCTCAACATTTTTTAAAGCTCTACTAAAATTTTATCTTGTAGAGTGCTTATTTCTTGGCAAGAAAAGACACACTTGTGTCTGTTAATGTATCTAGTTCTCAGGAGACTGCAAAGATGATTTACCTCTGACTTTGCCCAGTAGAGCCAAAATGGATCATCAAAAAGAAACATTTCCATAGATTTCATCCATGAAAAATACAAAGAAACAGTCTTGTTGTTGCCTAGACCTTTCCCTCTTTCCCTGCTTCTTAAACACAGGTACTACTTTTGTTAATGCCCAGCTTTATGATACCTACTCATTTTGATAGTTTTCCTGAAGAAATGTACTGCTGAACTAGCAAATTGTGTACCAGTTCTGCCATAATTCTCAGAAAGTGTTTGCTCCTTGGTTGACTGCAAGAACCTCTCATAGTTTTACGTCTATCTCCAGTATCCATTTCCAGATATGTATTCCTGTTATCTGTCTCATCTTTGCCTCCCCTATTAAGCCTCATTCCTTCGACTGAAAGGGAGATACAGTATTAATTTGAGTTTTGAATAACATCTGACTATTCCAGGTCTGTATCTCTTTCATCTTTTTTTCCACTATTTTCTTTATAAATATACAGCTGAAGAACATCTCTTTAAAAAAAAATCTTCTTTCTGAGGTATGAATCAGCTTGACTTAGCAATTCTCACTTCAGCACTATGATTTTTTCACTTATATATCTTTCTTCATTCATCAGATTTTTTTATTTTTTTGTACTTCTTAGAGGTTGTCTGCCTGCCTGCCTAGGCTCGGTGTCATTTTGCTAGTTATTTGTCTGTTTACATCTAGTGCTTCTCTCTGAAAATCTTTCTATGTCACTTCTGATACAAGTTCTTAATGATACTAACAGCTTTGCAAGGCTCCTCTGCGTTCAGGTCCTTATGTTCTTCAGTCCAGTCTCATGAAAATTATCATCTCTTTTATTTTATCAAAGTTCAGTTTTTGAATTTATASTCTTAGTAGTCTTATTTGTTTTCATCTAATCACTTGATATAAATGGGATCAACTCATATTCACTTGGTCCAAGGTTATTTACTATAACMTCATTTCTTCCACAACACCACTTGCAACTCTCCAAAATCAAATCTAATGAAATATTGCCTCTTGCTGTTTCCATGATTATTTAATGAAAAGCCTATTGGTTATCAAAACKAGGAATATCCAAGACACTGTTAGTAGCATTTTCTTATCTACTCTATTAACCTGTAAGTTAAAGTAATCCAAAATGATATTGTCCGTACTCAGATTTGACTCTGTGGTCTACAGCTAACTTGCTGTACTCTTCCAGTAGAACTTTTTCTGTGTGCCTTCCCAAAATGGATAGCAACCCAATTTCTTTTCTATCCACTCTTATCTCTTCTTGCCAGACAATACACAGCAAAACCTCTATGTGATATTAATCTCAAATTTCTGGCTGCTAAGTAGCTGACAGAGATTTGTTATAAAACAATATGGTGGTTTGTGGAGTTTGTTTCTGTGCTGGGAGATGGATGATTATATATTTGATTTTTCTCCTTAGGTAGATTAAAGCTAGATAAAAAGATTTCTGTTCCTACCTTCRAAAATATATATTTGGGTGGAAGCCAAGAATAGAAAGCATGATCTGCATAAAAGAATCAATCATGATAATTTATTAGTCTAAGAAAAGAGGGCCCATAACTGAAATCTTTGTGCATTTTTAACTTCTGGTATGAAGGTTCTATATAATAAGATGGTATAAATAATTTATAAGATTATAGAAGTAATCAATAGTAGTAGAAGAATAAATATATATGTATTTATATATATATATATTTATATATAAAGGAATTCAATCTATATCAGCGTTAACACAGTGGAAGCTCACACTTCAGAAAACAARTATTTTTTAAATAGAATTGAAATACTTTATTTTTCAGATATTGTTTTCCTCTATTCTCTGATTTCAGATAAATCTTCCTGTATACATTTTGTCTTCCACTCGAAATTTCATTCAGGAGAAAATGGTAGAACATTTATATTTGCATTTATTTTGAGAATGTGACTGTCACTGATCATAGAGGGAGTGCATTAATCTTGATTTTAATTACCAAAGTAAAAGAAAGCAGCTTTTATTTCAATTGTAACTGTGCTACATTGATAGCTGCAGCAGACTCCTGTCTTACTGCTCTCCTCTATTGGAAGCTGAGCATTTCCAAAATAACATACAATTGAGTTTACTTTCCTTGAAAGTCCTAAGTAGTGCAACTGTATAATCTATGCCTCAGTATAATATCTGTGCTGTTGTTTATTTTAACCCCCATAGAGTTCAGTTCAATTCCATCTTTCAGGTACCTTTCTTTGAATCCCTGAAAAGTGAACTAAATACAATTTTTGTGTTCCAAAAGTTCTTATGTTATAACTTGTGTCTCTATAATTAAAATTTTTTTATAAAGATGCTTTTGCTGGTTTTTCCAAAGGCTTGTTTTCTCTCACCATTACAGAATGGCACCCAGCTGGGCAGTTGCAGTGAATGGTCATAGAGTCTTTCAGCACTCCCATTAAGACCTGCCTTTTTGAGGTTTTTATAATGTGTCCATTTTAATTCACATCAGGCTAAATCTTGGCAAGTGCATTCCCAGCTTAGGAGTAAATTGGTTGTGCAGAGTTGAACTTACCTGGTTGTTTTTTTATTAGAATGATGCCAAAACATCAGGGCCCCTGAGGTCTATTTCTACCTCATACAAGAACCATCCAGTAACTAGGGGATGGTTTAGCATTACCAAAATCTTGGGACAACTACACTCCATGAACTCTCTATTTATGTCCCATTCTGCTGGTCAGCTCTAACTTTCCTTCTTCTGTGGGACATTAAGTGAAAGTCATTTCATTTACTACCAGTCTGTCTCAAGAATATACACATTATGCTGACCTAATGTGTTGCTGTTCTAGTTAGGAACAAGAATGACCTAAAGGGTCAATCTACAAGGGTGGGCTTAAAGCTAGGCTTACAGTGAGATACACAAGTGGTGCAGCTAAAGATGTGCACGGCTGAACCCAGACACAGACGGATGTGGCTCTYGAGAGGATACAGAAATCGTCTCCTTCTTCCCAAACCCACTCCATCCCACCTGGCCATCACATGGACATGATGCAGGGGAGCACACCATGCTCACAACCTTCTCCCAGAAATCTTCTACAGTAGCTGCATACRGGCACGAAAAGCAGTCAGTGACCAGCTGTGATGTAAATCCTTCCACCTCACCTTGCTTGGACCACGTCTGGTCAGTGTAATATCAATCACAGAATCATAGAATCCACTGTTTCCACATAGCCTCAATTATATTTTTAAGATGAATGTGTTTTGATTTCAACAATCCTTTCAAATTGTGATTTGAAGCTGCTTAAATTGGGAATTAAACTGTCTTCTCTTCAAAATATATTGATTGTATTCAAAATACATTGGAGCCTATTAAAAAGAAAGTAATATAGCCTCTAGACTGCACTATCATAATACTTAATTCCACTGTTGTTTTTAACAACATAAACAACATACACTGTTGGGATTTGGGGGCTTTTGTTGTTGGATTTTTCTTCCTTTTTAATTATGAGGCCCACTTCCTTTCCAGCTAAAACACTGAGATTCTTTTCTGAATGCTAACTAAAAACTGAGCTATTGCTGATTCCTATTAGTGGAGTCATCTTTTTAATAGCTGTGGTTCATCACTGAAATTTTAGGGGCTCTCTAGTGTCCTGTTAGCCATGTCCACAAATGGAAGCAGTCCCAGTGGCGCACATCTAACACTAAATTGTCTTGAGCCACTAAGTTGGTATGTTGCTCTGTATTTGATTAAGTTGTTCTTTTGCTACCTTAATTGTAAGTGACTTTGACAGTTTTATTTTCCCAGTTCAACAGTGTTAGCAGAAAGATAAAGTTTGTATATCCCCTTTGTATCCAACTATGTCAAGTTAAATGCCATCTGTGGATTGGTATATAAAATCAATATATTTTTTTAAATGCAATCAATAGCTTACAATTACTTCCTCTACTTCAATGCTTTTAACCTTTGCACTTTGGAAATCTTTTTATTACACAGCACCAACTAAGCAAAAGGAATTAAGTACCATTTTATTCCAGTTTGCCTGCACTGATACTGCTCCTCATAAGAATAAGAGGCATAAGAAAAACTACAGTGTAGCTCTATAAATAGCAACAACACATACAAAAGAATTCTTACCTTGTATTTGGCTAGTTGATGAAGAATAGGAAAAATACATTTTGGTGGACAGTGTTGATTCTTCCATGTTTATTCACTGTGGATAAGTAACAAATAGAAACAAGTGTGGTAAAATTGAGTTTCAAATATTACGCTATAGACTGTAACTATCTACTGCATGCTAAAGAGTGTAGCAGTCAGATATGGCAAATACCAGTCAGGTCATCTTGTTCACAGCTGCGACAGTTTAAAATTAATCCCAACAGTGTGCACACAATTTTTTGCTAAATTTGGTTTTAAATGACCAAAGCATTTAGGCTTTTAGAGTTTGCTGTGGAAAGTGTTCCACAAAAAAAGTAGATCTCAATTTTAGAATACGTCTTCTAGATGCTTTCARTCTTTATTCACTTTACTCACATTGTCCCAGCCAATAACTATTTCAGGGCCACCCTCAGACATGGCCCTCCCCTTTCCCTGACCTATTTGCATTCTGGRTGCAAAAAGGAGAGAAATGCTGAGATGCAGACACACATCCCCCATCTGTGCCCTCAGAATGCCACAGCAATAGGAACAGGATGCATTTTCCGATGGCTCGGATAAGGAAGGGATGACATTTGAGCCTGCCAGCACCCACAGTCCCCCTCAGGAGAATCCAACATTGCCACTGGATCTAGAGGTCATCTAGGATAAACACTTAGAGCTTGACTTACCTTGACTTTGTTTAATTGAGTTAAGTACAAAGTGTGATTTTCAACAAGGCTATTTAAAGCCTGGAATTTCGATGCTTCCTTCCGCCAGTACATGCGACTATGAAGACAGCCGCCGAACCTTCTTCCTGCGTCTTTCCCTGAGAAGACATAATCTTTTCTATGTAACACTTGCACACATCTTTCCCCACCTGTGATGTTATTTAGTCTCAGCTCTTTGATCAGATTTGTACATTTGCACWTTGCAAAAGGCCACAGTCTAAATACCAGGCAGGCGACTCACAACCTTTGTGCAAAACAATTTGCATGCAAATTGAGAAAAAAACAAGTGGATTTACAGCAGTGAATAACTACGTGAAGAAATGGATCAAATTCAGTTAAATCATGCACTTATCTGTGCTCAAAAAATTCCCTAAACGAAGCAAGCTGGAAAGTTTCACTCYGTGGCAAGTAACAGTTCTGTTTTGTGATGCTGGGCATGGAAAACTACTGCCTCTACCTTCCTGAAGGACTACATGTTCCAGCAGAGGAATAGTTCAGCGCTGTTCTCAGGAACACTGTGTAGCACAGGAAAGAATCTGTTAATTGTCTTTTGGAAGTGTTTTTAGTATACAGGAAGGGAGTGCCATGTCCATTTAAAAAGAAATATATGCGCTTGGAGCATAACCCTTTCTATGAGAATTCATAGGCGTCTGATATTGTGGAAAACATTATGCAGTCAGTTCATGAGGTATCACATACCAGCTTTTGTCAACCTTTCAGATATCCTTACAGTTCATCCAAAAAAAAGTAGGAAATCCGCTCACTGCACCTCCCTGAACATTAAGTATTAATTAAGTATTAAGTATCTGAGTATTGCTGAGATGTACACTTTAAAGGAGCTCAAAAGTCTTCAGAGATAAAGTTACCACAACATGCTCAGAGGAAAAAAAAAAAAAAAGGAAAAAAACACACTTGTACACTTAACTGAGGGAAGGGAYGCAACAAGATACTCTGTCTTGCAGTTTTCTGCCATCTTTGGTATGCCTAAAGCTTCCCACGGCCTTGTTGCAGTTACGTACTCTAGCTAGAGGTACCTACTTCTTACGAGGACGCTGGGCGCAAGGCAAAGACCGCGCAGCCCTTCCGGGAGGCGCGGGCGGCCGTACGAAGGGGTGTGCGGGTGCGAGCAGGGGCTGCACCTTGGGGGCCGCGGAGACCCGGCGCCCGCGGCGGAGCCTGGCACGAGGCGCTGCCGACCCCGGGGAAAGGACGCGGGAGCGGGCGCACGCGCRGGAAGGCTCCGTCCGAGCCCGCGCTGCCTCTTGACCACAGCTAGGATACATATTTTATATGTTTGGCACGGAGGCTTAGATACCTGTCTCGCTTCTTTCAATTACTGCTCTCCCCCAGGGTGGTRTTTATCACTGTAAGGAGCAGTGATGAAGACAGAAAACTTTCGTGTTAGGCTTCAGAGCCTAATATCAGTCTCAAAATGACATTATGAACTGAAATAGTTCAATGCACACATAGTGCATTAGGGCACAGTTTGTACACTTTCGCTGCAAATGATCTCATCTCTGCCAACAAAATAGAATTAGATAGACTCACCCTCCGTAAAAACAGTGATATAAATAATGTAATAACATTCACCATAAATACTGTTTGCTTATTTATAGCAAATAGTGTCAGGCTAGATATAGATACAGCAAATTCTATCAGGCTAGAATGCTATTCATTATTATTAGACAGGCTGCTGTTTTGATCGACACAATTGGAAAAGACTTTTTCATTTTCTTATAAACCTGATATATATGGTTAACTACTGGTAGTTAAGACATTGTGGCGGTAACAAGTCTGATTATATTTTTTAGTCACTCGGGTCAAACAGAAAAATTTAGTAGTCTTGGAAAGCCTGCGGAAATATTTCTTAAAGCAATGTGAGTTTTAAAAGGTATTTTCAAAATGTTAGTTGTAGATTTTTTAAYAAAAAGTTTTTTAGTGATCCTGTCTTCCTGAAAAGTTTCTAAAAAGAACGTACAATTCTACTTAATTATAGTCACTCTAAAGAGATTTATGGAAAAGTTTGATTGCTTAAATGAAATTATAGTTCTAGGCAATTTTTAAGAGGCTGTGAAATAGAAATTCCTGATACTTCAGCCTTACCCTGTTTCATTTCAAATCTACAAGACTATCCAAACAATCTTCATAAATGTATTAAATTTGAGAAGATAATTGGATTTACTGGATACAATTATGCATCTGCATATTCAGGTATTTTATATCATCTGACATTTGTTTTTCATCTCAATATTTTCATTTTCCTTAATTGCTTATGTGGAAGTTTCATTTAGGACAGCAAATAATACAGGTAAGTGTGAAGGTTCTCAACTTTGCTCACAGGAAATTCTTCTGAAATAGATCTCATGTCATCCTGAATCTTCAGATCTTCAGAATATATATATAACCTTTGATCTGTCCAAGTTTAATGTAATCTAAACAGTAAGCGGCTATTCCACTCCACCCTTTCAAAAGCTTTCTCTGTTCCAAAAGTTCTCAGCAAATGAGGTGGGGGTTTTCTAATACCTTTTCATTCTGCTTGAAATTCATTTTAATATTACTGCAAACAAATCTTCTCCTATGACCTGGTCTCACTTCTACTAAACATTTAAGAACATGATTAACTTTCAAAATACTTTTAAAATTTAAGATCAAAATGTATCCCTATAAGACAAATGTATCTGATATATCACACATGAATGTAAATGCATGTTGAAATGCTTTGACAAGCATGTATGGGCTATCTTGTGTGCTGAAAGAGGTACATGCTTAGCTGTGCTTTTTAAATATCAGTAGTGTTTTATTCTATGCAATTTTTACTTTTTAACAAATCCTATTAATAAACCATAAAAAGTTTTCTAAAATGAGAGATTTGATGATTTTAAGAAGGGTTTCCATTCATTAAATACTTATGTTTATGTTTTTGCAAGTGAATATTACTTAAATAAGCTGAACTTGCTACATTTTATGAAGTACCTTACTTAGTGAAGCAATGTCTTTGATTTAGCTGAGCTAAATTATAATCTTTGTATTCATTTCTTGATTTGATATATGTAAAGCGGAATTTAATTTCCTCTTCTTTTGTTGTTTTTTCATTCACTGAAGCCATTACTACTGTGTTTTTAGTCATGTATGAATAATATTTACCCTTAATATGAGGCAGATAATGAAAATTGCCCCAGAACTTCATAGTTTTTTTGGTTAATTCAAGCTAATATTTCCACAGGGAGGGATTGCTAAAAGTTACATTCTTTTATTCAAGTTCAGATAACAATTCAGTATGTTCCTGAGATTATGTGCCCAAGGTCTGTAGTTACCATCTATGCTTTCCTTTTCAAATGAAAGACAATAGCTTCTGATCAGAGGATTGTATGCCCCATGAAATTCCAGATAAACATTCACCTTAATGCAATAATGTAAGTGCTGGGTACGTAATAGGTTTTACCTCCCCAGGTTTTCACACATGGTTGTAGAAGCAGCTAAAACACAAAATTGCAAACAAGACTCTGTTATGTCACGTTCTTTGCAGATAATCATACTATTTGTTGCACCTCTTCGTCATAGCCACTAACCTTTCGCTCTCTGACCTGAGCACAGTACAGTTGCTCTGCTGTTCTATAAAGCAATAAATACAAYGAGGGCACGATCTCAGCTGGGGCTTCCTGGTGGCAGTTCCATTACTATTACTGCTAGCGCTATTCCTATTACTATTATAGTACCACTATATGTGCTTTCTTTCTAGCCCACCCCAAAGTCTCCCTACAAATGCCACTACAGAGCAGACGAGACTTTCAGCTAGTTCCCTCTTTCATCACATCCTACCTCTTCACAGAAAAGTCTAGAAATTGAATGGCAGTCAAATAAAGAAAAAACTGTACTTACTCTTCACATAAAATTCACAAAGAGATTACCCTGGACATTTTTTGTTTATAACATTCAAAAAGTCTATTAACAGGTGAAACAGCAAGCAAAAAGAGGTGATGATTATTTACAGTGAATAGTGGTTAAAGACCTACCAAAATCTTGGGGTTTATCTTTTTTTTTTCAAATTTTCTATTGTAGGCTTCTATTTTCTACAGGCTAGACATAAAAATCAAGATCTCATAGCACCATATAAATTTTATACAAGTGTGCTTTCAGAAAACATAGCTCATATGCAAACCAAGTACAAAAACTCAAATTCTCTTTACTAAACTGCAAGCTTTGCCTGCAACAAGAAATGTAGCCATTCTGACATCACCTAAAATTTTTGCTCGGATCAAAAAGAATTTTCTGAATCAGATTTATTTTTAACACAACACATTGAATCATACAAAATAGACTATTTTGCATCAGGAATTTACCTCTATTACTACAATAATTAAAAATATTAATAGGATTTCACTGTTACCTGAAGCTCCTTCAAGTTGCGATTTGTTTCTGGTTTCATTGTGTCAACAAAAACAAAGAGAAACTGCTGAAAATCTGGGCCATAGCTATAGGTTTATACTTGCGTTTCTTGAATCACTTTTACATTTGTCCTGTTATCTGAGTATTCCCACCACCACCCCCACATCCATATTTTGCATGCATTGCCTTGCAGAAGCATCTGTTTGGAGGTTTTTGGCTTCCAGACACTCCCTACGTAGTCTACCAGTTGTATTGCTGTATTGCTCTGTCCATGCCTTGAAATAAGACCAAAAAAAAAAAAAAAAAAAAAAAAAAGTTGCTGGCCCACTTTCAGACTAGGGAACATATTTACTCTTAGTAAGGAAAATCACTATCTCCCTCTTCCTTACTTTCTCACTAAAATGCTATACTTTCTTGCTTTCTGTACAGCAGTCTTATGTGAATTACACTTTACTGAACACTGGGTCCAAGTTTCTAAATAGAAGGAACCTTCTGACCTTTTCCAGAAGCTCATAGACACCAGGAGAGCCATAAGTCACCCAAATCTGGCAGTAAACCTGCCTGCATGTCTACTCTTTTTGCTCTCTTTCCTGCGCTTTCATATTTCATTGTGTCTCCTGGTGGTCATGGCTGTATATATTTACCGAATAGCGTAGTCTCCTGCGTGCTCTTGATAAAGAGCTCGGCATCCCACCCTCAAGATTTCCTTGGCACATATACAGAGACGTTAAATAACCACAGAAGAGCTATAGGTAAGGGCTTCCGGAGCTYATGGGGCTGCATTATCCCAGATGTGATTATCTTTAACATGGCAGCAAGCCATAGGAAAAATATATTGCTGTAGTACGGGCTACAGTTTGCAATAGCCTGGTGACAAACCAGACAGGTATGCAATCCTACTCATGAAAGCTTCAGTCCTGTCCAAGATTACCCCCCAGAGACTGTATGGAGTGAACGATGAAGGGAACCAGAAGAAGGTGATGAATCTCTCGCGTTATTAAGAGCTAGCTGCAACGTTTTAGTTTCCAGTAGTGATTGATGAGGTTATGGAAAGGGTCAGCATGAAGGTCACCGTTTCCTTCGTTCTCTGAAGAGACACAAAATAAATTGTAAACAGGCTGCATTTTTTTATGCTACTGCTGTGGCTAATGATCCCAGTAAACAACACATTTAATAAAATTATTTGATGCAGCAGTTTGTGCCTGTGTTAATTTACAGAATTGGCAAAAGCAGAGCCAAGGGCTAACTGCAACAAAAAGTGAGTGAGACACAGCTGCATCGCATCTAGACATCTTCCACCCGCACCATTCTCACTTGGCAATAGGCAGAACTCCAGATACAGCTGATTGCTTTCAAGGTGTTTGCAAACATTTCAGTTCTAAATAAAACATACTTTTCACAATTATTTGAATAAGTCACAGTTTTAGCCATTGACTTTGTCATTAAAAAAATACTTAACATTATTTTAAATATATTTCCACCAACTGCCTGAGCAAACAACATTGCCAAAAATCTTGCCTTTTCATCCATGGCCTACTGATTCTAATATAATAGAATAAAAAAAAGGACATAGGAGTGTGTGGATGGACTCTATATAGAAGTTCTGTGCAAAATGAAAGGCTTAGAAAAAGATGTGGCACAGAATGGTACCTTGGCTTTTTAGATCCATGCCTGTGGCAGGCGTGTTTTGTTGTATGGGGAACACACACCTGCTTCCTATTTCCAGTAGCCAGAGTTCAGGCACATCAACATGAAACAGGTTAAATAAATGCCAGACTGGAATAACCACTAATATAACCATATTAGCTTACTTTCTTTTATCGCTATCACAAACAGCAGTAAGTTCTAACTCAGATAGGCAAGCAACAGGGCGGACTGTGATTTATCTCTGTTTTGGGAAGAAAGCAGGCATTTTTAAGTGGCTATGGTAAAATACCTAAATGACTCAGGAGTTTATCAGCTATTTGTCTCTCTCTCTCTCTCACACACACACACACACACACAGAGAGAGAGAGAGAGAGAGAGAGAGAGAGAGGTTTTTCTGCACAAATCGTTAGGGTCAATCCTATTACCCCATCTGAAACAGGCACGTCATACTCTGTGCAGGACCCCAGGTGCCACTGTGCTTCAGAGCTGCTGCGGGGCAGCTCAGGCTCCTGGTGCAAAGCCTCTCCACGAGCTGCCTCGGGGACTTTTCTCCTCCACATCTGGCCTGGYTTCAGCATAAGAGTGCCAAAGAGAGCAGCTGAGCACAGGATACCTGCAAGCAGGGACAGGGAGTCACCAGGCCAGCACTGCTGCCAGCTCCGGCACTTACGTGATTCTGTTCTAAGTGCTCTGGAAAAGACTTCCATCTATAATGAAGCACAAAAAAGATCTGTAAAGAAAATCTATAACCTGTAATTCCCTAGGCAGGCTGTCACTCTCAATGAAGATCTCAAAGAGTTTTCACTCAGCTTAAATAATCCTCAATTATTTGCTTAATCAGCTCTTCTGTTCATAGAATTTGGACGTCTTATTAGAAAAAAGGAACTTCCACTTTATGATTTAGATCACAAATCGAATTAAAACAAACTACTGAATTCCAGACATGCTCTATGCAGTAAGGAAATATTCTTCTAAAATTTATAACATTTCCACAAACCAGAAAAGCTCGCTAAAATTGTTTATCCCACAAATACCAAAAAAATAAATAAATAAATAAATAAATAAAAACACCGGGAAAGCCATTGGTACTTCATGGCAGTTCACAAACAGGAGACAGAATCAAGAATTGATTTGTCAAAATATAGAGGTCCTCAGCTCCGTATTTGGGTGATTATATGGCTTTGACTAGAAGTATAAATTTCAGAAGGGTTCTTCTAAGAGAAACTCCTGTGGAGCACACAGCTCATCTCAAGACCTGGAAATGTCTTGAAATGTCCACTATCCTACCTTTTCAAAAAAGACTCCTTTTTTTTTGGCAGATACTGCAGTTTTAAAAAGGAATGATGCAACTTCCCCAAACACATCGAGTCCATGTCCAATTTTGTATGTAATGTCAAATAAATCTGACTTTTTAATTCCTACCATAGAGAAAGAAAAAACAGAAGGATGTAATAAACTATGCAGTTAATATTTAAGTCAGATTTGATTAGAGGAGGCTCTTAAGTAATGAAGATCCTTTCCCCTCCAACATAAACATGAACTATCTTCTTTCATACACTACGGCTCCCAACAGGAACTTCCTGTGGATGTTTTGTTAGTGTTTTCATATGTCAGTGTCCCTGTCTGTGACATTTCACGTTGCCACAATAAGCTGGGATTTCTTTACTATATATAGCAATGTAGTATTTGCTTTACAATGCAGCACAGTATATAGGCTCCTGAAAGAGCAGAGTAGGCATGCCCTATTGGTCTATCACCGTAGTTAAGTAGATTCATAGGTTTTTAAGGCCAGAATAAAGTGTTATGATCATCCAGTGGTTTAATATATCTCTGTTTGTAGGTAAAAGAACATTTGAGGAAGACTGGAATAGGACAGTGTTGTAGGAAACAGATACCTTCATTCCTCATAAAGACAGTACCAAACAGAAACGTCAGCTTAGGACCTTGCTTTTCTGACATAACAACAGGTAATTATCAGCACTTCTGCCTCATTCTATAAYCTCCATTTAACTTTTACCCATTTTTCTATGCTGAAGTAAAAAGTTCTCTGCTTATCTGAACTGCCCTTGAATTTCCAGAATAGATTCTATGTTCCTGAAATCTATGAAAATCACTAACAAATGTACCTGCTTCCTCATTTCCATTGAAAATTCAAAGGACAATCACAAAAAAACAACCTTTCAATAATTTGTGAAATATTGACTAACTGGCTTTCTTCAAAGTGCAAACCATGTCCTAGCAACCAGAACTTCATAAAAGCTACTGAGTGGTCACTAGATTCCTTAGGACCCATAATATGTAAGATTATGCTAATTCATTTATAACACATACATCACTTGTGGGCAGATACAACCATAACATGAGCAAGGAGTCTGTGCAAACATAACCATAGCACATGGCTGGGGATATGCGCTGCCAAAGCATTGGTGGGGGAGCTGCAGCCCTTCTATTTGCCCTTTCGTTCTCACTCCATCCGTAAATCCATGCCTCCTCAGCTGCAGCAAACATTACAAAATAAGCTTTTCTTCTGGAAAGCCATAGCGGAGTCATAGAGGTAGAACGTCTCTCTCTCTTTCTCCCTCCTCCAGAAGTGATGTTAGCCATGGCCGTACYGTCTCACAGCCCAACCTTCAGGTCTTTAAATCTATCACTTCCTGGCACCTATTCCAAAATATTTACTTAGCTGGTTATTGCATCAAAGCTCAGAGGCTATATCCAAAGCTGAGTGAGCAAGTTCATAGCCTAGAAAATCTGGACTTCGAAGAATACTTTTCTATATCCTCAGAAACTCTGTAAATATACATATATATATATATCTGTATGGATATGTCTACATATACATAAATACACATGCATACCTCTGCACTATTCAGGTCAAGTTTAGAGCTTAAATAGATGACCAGACTGCMAGGGAAATACAGAGCATCAACAACAAATGCAACTATTTTATTATAAATATATTTAAAATGTCTGCTTTTTGTCCCTAATATCTGTGGGAAACTGCAAATGTAAACTTTCATTCATAATACCAGTGAACAATATGTATTTTCTCCTCTTTTATATCACACCACCATTCCCTGCTAACTAGCCAGGATAATTTTGACTGATGGGGTGAATCAATGAAAGAAGAAGAAAAGTCTTTTTACCAATTATACATTGCCAGGTTTTTTCAAGAACACCCCTTTTGCAGGTGAGCCATTGCAGGGATGCTTGTTTCTATGGAGATCAGGAGTTGCCAACATACAGTACCATGAGTGAACTTCAGTACATGACACCACCACATACCCCTATTAACAGGGAAGGACCCCAGCCTGCCCTCACCTCCAGAGCACAGAGGACCATTGCTTCTGGACAAAGGAGAAGGCGGGTTACAATTATTCAGCTGTATGTGATCAGGACTAAAAGCAGGGAAACACCTAAATCAACAGGCATCAGCTTTCAGCCTCTCTCAGGAAAGGTCAGAAACAGCTCTCACCTGTAAGAAAGTAAAGTCTAATGTACACTTGCAATGTAATGGTAAAACTTYGATTCACTTAAATGAAAGTACCTGACTATAAAAAGTAATTTATTATATACTATAAAATAGAAAAGGCAATTACAGACATAGAATGCAAGAAAATGCTATTATATACAGGATGAAAATTACTATAGTGTAACTAAGATAAATTCTCATTTTTATATTTATCTAAGGAAGCTCTGATCTATTATGGCTATATAGGAAAACCGTTGTGTTATGTGTAGCTGTTGAGTAAGTAAAATGGAATTTCCATCTCAGCAAACTGGAGAATATAATGTTATCAGTAAAAATACTTGATTTTTTCCTTGGAAATAGTATTATTTCTCCAAATAAAAAAACTGATTCTGTAAACGTTAGTTTTCCTGTCCATGAGCATGTTTACTCATGTTTCAAGTATCTGCCAGATACATGGTCCATTTCTGATTCTTGCTTCATCTCAGATGGTCCAAAAGCTAATCAAGAGAACTTTTGTCTGACCATGAGGATTTACTGAATAGTCTGAGCAAAACTCTTTTTAATCTTTTGGGTGGTTATCAAAAATTTCATTTTGATTCTACTATTCATCAAGGTCAGTGGACATCCCAAATGATACTAAGTGTGTTTCCTCCCTCTTTGAAACTTTTAACCTGTAGACTGTGAAKTAGAAAACAAGGGATTACATACTGTCCTTATGACCTTTAGGTTTAGCCAAGTCTGCTCTGCAGTTTCATCATTGAACCAGTCATAGCTATATTGTCCTAAGCAATATATTGCTTTATTCTCCTTCTGAAAGGCTGCTAAGCACTGAAACTACACAGTGGTGTATATATATATATATAAAAAAAAAAATCTGAACAAAAGATACCAGCTTCAAATGCATGTTCTTAATCCACATAGCAGACCTGATCCAAYGCCCACTGAAGTTACCCTGAATGTCATTCACCTCTTAACTTTAGAAGTYTGAAGCAGAGATATCTACATCTCAGCCAAATGTATGCCTTTACAAGCAATGGAAAGAAATAGATTTCTTCAGGGTGTGTCTCTTCTGACCAGTGTTTGCCTTCTACATAACGATGGAATAAATCTTGCTCCTGAAGGATTTTCTGCCTTTCAATTGATTATAAAGTGATCATTACATGACATGAAATGAACTGGAGCCTCTGGCTCCTGGAAGAATTTGGGTTTTTTACTCCCTACAAGGTAACACCTCAGCATGAGTGTGAATAAGGACACTGGGATTTTCAGTCTCTGTAGTTGCACCTGTAAGGAGGAAAAACTCAGAGTAAACTGGATGAGGAAAGGRACTGCAGGAGCCCTGCATTTCTTATGGAGAACCCTTGATTGCCCCAGCRTGCATTTCTGGCTCACACAGACCTCTAGAAATGGGTAGGAGTCCCACTGTAATGTGAGTGTTTGTTTAAATTAATAAGAATTCATTAAGTGTAAGCTCCAAGGTGCAGTATGCTCAGTCAGGAAATATCAGCGGTCTCATTTTACATACGAAAAGATATCCATGACCTTCACTGGATGCTGGCTCAGGCCCCAGTAGCTGTCACAGCAGCCAGGGAAACCTGGGGTGGCTCTGCAGAGCCGAGCCCTAACTCAGCGCCAAGAGCATGCCCCGTCCATCTCCGCCTGTGGGCGGCCGGTGTCATTCCCAGTTTCCTGTGTGATGGGTGTACTCTGGAGGATAAGGACTGAAGGGCAGCAAATAGGACAGCTGTGGAAACACCCGACCAACCGGGAAGGGTACACGTGTTAGCGTTACCTCGAGTACATGACCTTGCATAGATTTTCTCCATGGTCTGTGAGTGTACAAAACACACCCTGGTGAAAATTTGTAGGGATATGTCTGTTCTGTACAAGCAGCTTTCACCACCACTGTGTTTTCTGCTTGTGACGTTTCCGATGCAATTCTAAGTTGTCAGCAATATATCTGATGTAATTCAGAGACTGGGCACTGAAAGAGAGATGGCTAAAAGCACTCTGCTTCGTTCTGGCTTGGCTTCTATCGAAGGTAACCAACAAGCCACATTATATTAATTGAGGGTAGAGCTAATTCTGCCCTGTTTTGTTCTGTAACTGCCCAGAGACACTAAATACAAATTGAACATTGTAATATGAAGCACACTTTCCTCATCATTAATATTAAAATGTTAATTTGGTTTTATACCAGTGCTTTGATTTCTTATTTTAATTATTAAAATTTACTTATTGGGAAGCCTGAGAGGGGAGGAGTTACACTGGAGAAAAACTCAGAGAGCGCTACAATGTATAGTTTTTATAAGTCAGTAGTAGGCTTGCTTTTGGGAGGGACACATGTAACATTCTGCATATAACAAAAACAGCAAAGATGGAAGGCAAGGCAAGGCAAGGCAAGGTCTTGGATTTTCAGTGGTGTACTTTCAAGCGTTTGCATAAATACTTAATGCTTTCAGCTCTACACTCTCAAGAATCCATAAACAAGAAAACCTGTTTCTTTATGAAAGAATAACGTGAATCTAAAAGAATATGTAATGAGATGCAGTCTCCTTTGCAAAAATTGCTAAAATCTTCATTGCTATCATAGTATCTGCCCTTAAGGAAGGCACATACTTAAATGTATTAATTATAATGCATTGACTGTATTATCTTAGAAAAGTTTTATTTTTTTTTTTTCCTTCAAAAGATGCTAATCAGGTCCTGTGGCAGATTTGTTTGAAAGTACAGGTCCCAAGCTTTTATAGTTTAATTTAAAATAAATTAGGAGGAGCAAGTTTTATCCTCGTTTTTCTTTTTTTCTTGCTGTCATATCTCCCTCCATCTCCCCAAGCCATTCCTGAGATGAACTTCCCGTTTTTCTAAGTCCTGTTTGGAGACTTTATGCACAAAATCCTCTCTAAGTAAACACAYTGGCAAACTTTAAAATAAATTAATGTTGTACTGGTAAGATTCTCAATTAATTTCTTGAGCACACCGGTGAACAGGTTTGAATTTTAATCCTGATAATACGAATGCATTTCCTTCTTATGTCTAGGAAAACAATCTCTTGACTTGATGTTTCATACACATACACACAGCATAAAGTGTTCAGCTCTGAGCTGTGAGGGTAAATTTGTGTGAACATAAAGATCACATTGCAGTAGGTAAACAATAGTTTCAGTAAACTTTGTTTGCAATTTGTCCCTATTTTTCCATTAAAACAATATGAATGAAATAAAATAGAATGTAATCTCAGTTTATTTTAGTCATTGTGCTCAGATAGGTCTATCTGAAATTCTCAGCCTCCTTCTGACCCATTCTATGGGAAAGGTAGGCCAGTTCCCATTGGCATATCATAGGATCGGTAAGGTTGGAAGGGACCTCTGGAGATCGCCTAGTCCAACCCACAAATGAGTTGCCCATACAGGGRTCAAACCCACAACCTTSGCATTATTACCATTGCGCTCTAACCAACTGAGCTAAACCTAACCCCAAAAGATCACAGAATCATTAAGGTTGGAAGGGACCTCTGGAGATCATCGAATCCAACCTCCCAAAGATTCCCTGGTGCTGGTTCCACTGCGGCTTGAACCCTGGACCTTCAGCATGTAAAGCAGATGTGATAGACCCCAATCAGAAGRAAGGCCTTGTCAGTGGTCACTAACCTATGACCTGCAGGCAGAAGATAGAGAAATGTCATTTTACATTCCCTGACTTCTGCCTCAGACCCACTCTGAATTCCCCATCACACAGCAGTGTGCTAGAGCAAGCAGAAATAACCTAAAAATCAACTGAATATTAATACTCATTCTTAYTGATTGTGTTAATTACCTAGAAGGTATATTTCAACCTTTTCAATATCTCCCACAGCTTTCTGTTCTCTATCAGGCTTACCCTTGAGAAGATACAGCCATGTAACATGGATCCCACGCAGGATACAGAAGAGCAGTGCGGTAACTGGAATATAGAATTTGACACTTACCTAACACAGGAAGAACTGGACAGACAGGCAGTTTTGAATTTGCAAAAGGAAAATTGAAGATCCTGCTAACAGGAAGGCATGTTGAGATATGYGGTGAAAAAATGCGTGCCATAAAAAGGGAAGTTTGCCTCCATCTTTTCTCCCTCTCGCACTGTTTTGTTTCACTCCCTTCTCTTGCTTCCTGAGGTGGAGCAGGTCAACTCTCTGATTCAGCTGAGTCCAGYAAATGGGATAAGAGGGTAACAATATTTTGCACCCTTCCCACTCATACAGATCAAGTCAGCGCCTTTGCATGTTGATTTTCATCTCTTCTAGAACACTAAACACACTCTCAGATTTCCTTGATCCATGATCCATCCCAATGCTATTATTATGGCAATTTCACTTGTAATTATATGAAATGGATGTGGTTGTTGTCTAATACTGTTGAAATAAAGCAGAACCAAGCCGGGCCTTTTTTTTTTTTTTTTTTTTTTCCTTCTGGTGTTCACTTTTTCCAGGCAAACAGATATTCTCTCTGACTTGATAATAAGGCACTACCTCTTCACTCGTGCACACCTTGTATCATTTTGGGCAGAGTGGTACAGCCCAGAAGGGAATGAAGTTATTCCAGGCTTAGACCACCATGTCTGAGCTGACAACCGCCCAGCTGTGCTTCTGTATTTAGCATGGCCCTACCCAAGATCACCCTGAGAGGTGGCACAAAAATGGAAGTTTCTGTGGAAGTTCTGCAGCTGTTGCTGTTTCCTCTTCCAACAACAGCTGGATTCCTGGCTCCAGTATCTCCCCACAAATAATTATTTGCTCTATCAAACAATGATGCTTACAGAAATGGTGCCCTTCTTACCCAATGCCTTTAATTCTGTGGGGTGTTTTCAGCGCTGCTTTAGTGGAAAAAAAAAAGTTAAAACTCTTTTGTGTGAGCCACATTGAGTGTATGTAGCTGAGGGAAAGCAAGGAAGATTGATGACTGTAGATGATCAATTAAATTCAAGGTGCAGAATACCGAACAAAAGCATCATGCAAATCCAAAAGGCCACAGTCTGATTTTCTTTGCTTTGAGGAGGTGTTTTGTTGGTTTGTTCTAGGTTTGTTTATTTTTTCAAATCTTRGACTGAGATTTTTCTTCTAGAAGTTAAAGAATTCCTATGTTATTGAGCTAATGTGATACTGAGCCACTGCAAAACAATAAATTCCCTCTACTTCTAGAGAACATTTTGTGTTCAGAATAAAACAGTAACTGAAATAAAAACACTTTTATGCTATTCAGAGGAGAACTTTGTTAGGCGGCCAAGAATTTTCCTCATTATTTCAGGCTGTTATTGAGCCTGACTTTTATAATAATAATATTTTTATTGTTTTKCACTAATAGGAAACACGAGCCCACACGAGCCCCTAGTCAGATATACCTGAGATGAGTGATCGCAGCTCCCAGCATCACACACATCGCTCATTGCAACACAGACCTCTTTGGCTCAGCACAAAACATACTATTCCTGTCTGAAGAGAGGAACCCAGGGCCAGCCAGAGTGAAGGCTTGGCAGGAGGCCTTCAAGAAACCTGCTAAAGCTGCCATTCTGGAAAAAAATGCTGGTGCCCCAGGTGAGCAGAGAGGGTTTAGGAATAGCRGGTACCCAGGAGGGAGAGGGTAGAAGATACAGGAGCCAGCATCCCATGGTCATTCCTGTAGCTATTTCCTCATTTTTCAGTGCTAGAAGGCTATTCTCAGGATGTTTCCTTGGAGGTCATGTTCATTCAGACCCCTGTATCTTTAGCATGCCTTAGCTTTACGGTTTTCTATCTTTCGTCACCTTTTAGGAAGTGCACCATCTGTAGCAGGGTGTGTATTCTTGCTCTGAAGGTTACCACCCTTCCACTTTAATTCCATCCTGTTTTGGTTTGGACATTATTTCAGCGCCTGCTTACAGAAATATTATTTATGCCATTACTTCTTGTAGCAAGCCAATGGAACTAGCAGAAGTTTCCTATTTGGTCTTCCCTTGGCCACTCTCTCTATCTGATAAGGAGTTCRTGACACTTTCCTGTCTTTGATATCTGTTTTCTACATAGTTTAGAACAAAGCATTCCCTGAATTCTTTCAGGAAGTCTCTGAGAGCAGACAGCAGAATTCTGATTTTTTTTGTATTTTACTTTTTATTCTATTTAAACTAGAGATACACACAGTCTGTGACTGAGTTTCCTTCTTTTAAGAGTAACCTTTTCTCTTCTTTTATTTTGCCTCTGATCTGACAAAACCATGCTGCATGCATCATGGCTGGGTTCATATTCCTAAAACCTACCTCACTATGCCTATTGCCACCCGCCCTCTGCAGACTATTCTATTAGATTTCGCAAAAAGGAGACCATTATTTCCCTTGATAAGAAGACAAAGTCTTCCTAGGACTCTTAGGAGTCTGGACGAAGACTCCTAAGAACACTTTAACCAGCTTTTAAATCATTTTTAGAAGCTTCACTAAGCACAATGCCTGCAACAATCACCACCATATCCATTAAAGAATCATTTCAGTATGAGAAAGTTAGGAGAAAACATGCTCTCACTGGAAAACAAAATAGCCCATCGATCCACAGTCCCTTTCCCAACACATCCCCGTATGGAAGAGGCTCACAGCACTATCAACAACAGGAAACTGTTGCCTAACCACGTCCTCCATGCTCTCTCCAAGAAAAAGATTAGAGTATCTGAAATCACTTACTATCACATACCGTTCCTAACCAATAGTATGGTGACAGCATTCAAAAGTGTTTGTCCCCTTGTTACACTTTGCCCTCTGAAAACTTAGACTGAAAGTCACTTTTGTATCTCACCTGATCACCTTACACAAGGCAAGTCACTCTCTTTTAAACTGCTCTCTGCCACACCATCCACCAATTCTCTCCAACTCACCCATTAAAATTAATTGGTATCAGCCAACTATCTGCCTGAAAGAAAATCATTATCCCACTAGAAAAGGGAAATCTCACCTCAACTATATGAAATAATTACTAATTTTATATCATTAATATAYTGTGGTTGCCTGACTTGCAGTCTTCTCTCAAGAGTAAATAGCTCAGATAGTGAAGGCCAACAAAATCTTGGGATACTTATACACCAACTATGAGATCCTGAGCAGACACAAAAGTCTTGTTATCTAGCCAGAAAATGTGATTGTCTTAGCTACCACAGTGCCCTCTTCATCTAGTGCTTTGATGATATTTTGACATCAAAAGCTAGCCCCGGCTGAAAGGACAGACTGTATTCAATCTAGAAGTGTTAGAGACCCAGAGCTCCAGTTTAGGTTATCTATAACAAAAATCACTTTACCTTCCACTTCCTATGCTGAGTACTCTGTTATCTACCCAATTGTCATTATCAAAATAGATCTTAAAAAACCACCTGATTAGGTTTCTACAATAAGTACAAATGTACAGTTTATCTGAAGTTCAGTCACAAGGTACAAGGACTTTGCTATTAGATAACACCAAAGAGAAGTGAGGAATCTTTGTCACAAGCACCTCTGTCCTCAAACAAAGGTCATAGGCCAAGCCAACAGATCTGAAATCTAATATTTTAGTCCTGTTTGGTGCCCTCTTTCTTGATCCTCATCTGCACATGCTCATTCACACACAAAGCAAAGAACTGAAGCACTGCTTGTTTCTGATGGGTACTTTGATATGAACTCTAAGACAATTTTAGAATTAACAGTAATCCTACCAACAGATTATTAATTATAACTTCCATATAGTAAAATGTCCAAGGTTATTAAACTGTTCAGATACCCATTAATTGGCTGAAATAGCACTATGATTAGGAAAAACGTGCCTTCCTTTATCAGATGCTTCTATAATAGTCAGACTATTCTGTAATGCCACAGAGAGAATAAAGCTTTTATTGTATCAGTAGAAGATATTTTCTCAAATAAGTATACTGAACTTATAATGAACATGACCTTGATTTGTTCTGTAGAGGGTTCAGCAGTCGAAAACAAAAAATGTCCTATTTTTTTTAATTTGAAAACTGTAGTTTTCCATAAGATATTTATAGTCTCTCCAAAGTTACCTTCAAGTAACATGCTCTTGCATCTACTTAACGAGAAAATCCCATTACATGTCCTTCGTGTCTTTCCATTCTTTGTCAGGCTTCATGGCTGGAGTACACCTTCTTGCTGCAGACTGTTTCACAGCGTGCACACATGCATGTGGTCTGACTTCCACTCCCTGCCTTGCGTCATGCTGTGTGAAGAACAGCCGTGGCTGGAGGGACATCCACTTCTCAGTYATTCCCTGGAACTGACAGTGCCAATGACAGAAAAACTAACAGCACAGAAATCTCCTACACACTAAGGTGCAAGGGAAGAAATGAACCAAAATAAAATAAACTTGCAGGAGGTAGAAGAGCAAAGACCACTTTTAAAGGTGTATAGATACTTTATTTCTATCTGCATGAAAATAAATGTTGCAGAAGTGCCACGGTTGTAAAAACARAAGTGACTGACTGATAAATTGGCACTATTCAGTGTTCAGAAACAGARTTCCAAAGTTTTACAGACTTATAAATCCTGATGCAACCATAAAATCAAATCTCATGTATTCAAAGCAACTGCCTTTGTATATTTCTTCGTATCATTGCCYATTAAGACTTTTTTCAGGTATACATACTGAGTGATATTAAAAAGGCTAGTTTRAAAAATCCACTCTCAGGCATGCTTTAGAAGAATATGGAAATATATCTATCTTCATTATCCTAAATTTTGAGGGTTTGGTCCTCTATTATGCCTCTTGGTTAAAGTAAACTGAATAATGGATTCCAAAATGAATTGGATTTAATTTCCTGCTGAAAGTTGAAGTGTTTGATATTGATGGAGCTACAAGTAGTGCTCTTTAGAGCAGAATGAGAAGGAAGACTACTCTTTCAATATTTCGATATTATGCTACTATTAAAAAATCTCCCTTGGACCATTATAAGYAGGTTTGTGATTTCTTAGTGAAGAGATGAGATGCTTTTCTCAGCTTTCCTAAAACGGCAGCTAACATTAAAAAGAAGTCATCACAATACTGGTAGGAATCAAATAGTGAATTTCTACTCRTTGGCCCAGGACCCTGACCAAATTAATCTTGTCATTGCAGGATGCYCTGAATTCTGGGAAGAACTGTGCAGTCCTCTTCATGAGAAGGGGAGAGCAAATTTTAAAAGAGCAACTTAGACTATCCCTGTAAGCAGTGAGAATCTGCATGTGTGGTTTCATTGCAGAGAGGGAGACAAGACATTGCCTGAGGGCCTTTGCAGCTCCAGACTTTCTGCAATGATCCCACCTCCCTGGTATGCAGGGATGGGAGGCAGCAAGCCTTTCCCCTTGCAGCACCCCAGAGCTGTAAAGCAGGTGGTACTTAAAATATCCACACATTTGCACTGGAATCTACCTCAATTCCTCCTTGGAGCATCTCTCATAGGAGGAACAGCTGCAAGAGCYGGGCCTGTTCTGCCAGGAGAAGAGAAGGCTGAGGGGGGGATCTTATCAATGTATATAAGTATTTGATGGAAGGGTGTAGAGAGGATGGAGCCGGATTCTTTTCAGTGGTGCCCAGTGATAGGACGAGCCAACAGSCACAAACTGAAATACAGGAAGTTCTGTCTGAACATGAGGAGAATGTTTTTTACTGTGAGAGTGATAGAGCACTGGAACGGGTTTCCCGGCGAGATTGTGGAGTCTCCTTCTCTGGAAATATTCAAAAGCTGTCTGGATACAATCCTGTGCCACWTGCTCTAKGTRACCCTGATTGAGCAGGGAGGTTGGACTAGATGATCTCCAGAGGTCCCTTCCAACCTCAACAATTTTATGATTCTGTGTCTTCTCCCTTAATTTGCCATTCCTTACTAAACCAGCATAGAAGAAAACTCCATGACTACCTCTGCATTGTTTTAAACAAAAATCCAAGCCCATCTTMAAGCTCTAACTCACCTCTCATCTAGTCTAGTGCGCACAGTTCCTGCCCAGGGGTTAGTTTTGGGCACTCTGGAGCTCAGTGAGGGGAAACTCTGAGCACAACCCTGGGGTAATCCTGGATACAACAGTGCCATGAAAATAGTGAACGAAGTTCTCCCCACCACCACTTCTACTTGGCTTTTTCAGCGAAATCTGCTGAATGTACCCTGTGCTTTGCAATATCATCTGGCTAACCTGAGCTAGCTAACTCAGTCTGGTCTCATTGCTACAGAGGCACCACACAGTATAGCAAGGCACTGTGGTATAGGAAGGCATCAGCAGCTGAGGGCAGGCAGTGAGGGCACAGAGCACCCACACCAGGGAGCCAGCTCTTTAATCGACTTTGTGCTCAGCTGAAGAGTCCTCCCCTGCACACAGGATGCAACACAGCTGCCTTGCACGTCGTGCYACTCCTCCTACCGCACAGTCCAATGTGCTCATCCTTCGTGGGAGGTCCTCCATCAGGAGTAAGATTTGCTTCTTCTTGAACAAGGATAAAGCAGCGTGTCTTGCTGCCTTTTCATTTATTTTGTCTGTTAAGGATTTGTATTAAATCCTTATGCAACATCAGCCATGTAAAACTTCATGATTCCATCTGCTATTAAATCTTCATTGATGTGCGGGAAGGGACAACTAAACTCCATATGGATTTTAAAGCATTTTATTCAGCTGAGAGTGGTTTAGTGCAGTTCTAATGTATTCATCTCATATACTGACTCATGTCTGACTGACAACCTAAACAGTTTCGGAAAATCATTTTTCAGTAATTCTTACAAATGGGAAAGCCTTCAGAAATGGCCCAGCTGAGAAATTTTTTTCACATAACACAGTTTAATGCCTCTAGAATATGTTCTGACCATCAGTGCAGTCTGTAGATAAACAAAAAAAAAAATGCGTATTTCATTATTTGCCTTTGTCTATATTTTGTATTAACAAAACATAGAATGAATGAGAACAGACAGTCAATTTGTTTTATACATAAATACTATTGGAAAATATAGCTGTATTACCAGCAATGCTCAGCTTATTATTCTAAATGGATTTTGTAGATTGCTCTGCTTAATATACTACTACAATTTTTATAAATTGCTATAGTAGCACAATTTATGGAAATTGTATCATGCATTGTTAGTAAGTTGAGTCTTTTTTTTTTATTCCCATTCTTTTCTGCTATTCCACAACTCAGCACTGAAATACTAAGATCAGATTCTTCTTTCAGCTATATCAGATAGACAGTTTCTGAATTATTCTGCTGGATATTGTTGATTCATTTTTGGGAAAGAGAAATTGGCTCCTGGTCTCCCATGCATTAAATCCCATGAAATAAAATAGATTCTTCAGAATGCTTTCTGCAGCTGAGCTGAAATTAGCTTATCCATTATTAACAAGATGCTCAAATATTACTTGTTTTTTCTTACCATAATATTAGACTAGACAGCAAATTCTAAGTTTCATTTAAAATAATATGGTTAAATTGCCCATGCAATTATTGTCATTTGGCCAAGTTTTGAGCAAATTATCAATGTTAGAGAAAAAGCATGCCTAAGAAATTAGCAAAGGGTATAAAAATGACAAAGATGATTAACAAGAATGTGGAAAGAATCCTCACTCCAAGGTGATTTCTAAAGGATCTGGTAACAATTCTCCACCCTTTCGATTTACCTTTTCATSTATCACATACAATAGGGGATGCATTTTTGAAGACACGCATTCCAGAGGATATAGTATAGCATTATGAAAACATAATCCCCAAGATTTGGAAAATGTGAGGGTAGATTTTGAGTGTTTTCAAAGAACAAAAGGAATCCCAAAGGTTCTTCAGTGAAGTTTTGTATAAAACCTTTAATATTTTCAGGCTGAGGACAATGTCCTGGAGTCTTCCAAGAAAACTGAAAATTACTACAATGTTTGAAGGATCTGAGGAATAAGGGGTATGTATAAACTGAATAAAGATGAAAGAGAAGTGTTCTCAGGGAGCCAGCCAGCCTTGGAGGTCTTTTGGGGGGTATGATACTGCTTCGAGAGGTTTCCAGGCTGCCTCTGACAGCTCACACAGGCGGTGAGAGACTTGACAGCAAGGGGGAAATAAATGAGATTTCCCCCCCACCCCCGACCCTTTCCTTGTTAAGATACATTTCTTGGAGAAAAGGCACTGGAAGCCGATCTTGCTGGAAAGGTTAATAGAGGTGCTGGAGATTGGAGATTTCAGGGAGCAAAGGGTCACCTGAGGAGATGGCACAGAAATGCTGGTGAAAGCACACTATCCCACAAGCCGTAATGCGGAGGACAGCAAGAGTGAGCTGACTGGGGAGAAGGGAGGCAACAGGGACAGGCACAAAAAGTGGAAGAATACATTAGAGCAGGCAAGGTATGGAAGAAATACGGCTGAATGTTAGATAGTGGGGAGAAAGAAGACATGCTAGAGATATTTTTAAGGAYGAGTAACAATTTTATGGCAGGACAAGATAAGGCAAAAAATTAAGGTAACTCACTAGTTTACTGGAAAATATGGTTTTGACATCAAAACCAAAGATTTTGGCAGGATTTTGCCATCCTGATAGGCTAAACAGCCTAGCACTAAGCCATAGGGCTTTGGGATAAGAGCTTTGGTTGGTTGTGCGTGTGGTCTTGCTGCAGAGCTGCTGTCATTTCACCTCTCAGTGTGGCCTAACCTTTGCCCGTCCTAACTCCTTAGAGACAGGGACTACTTTTTAAAAYGTATGTTTAATGTATTGCCTAACATTGAACTTTAATTCAGTATTAGTCTTACTTTAATAAACACAGTATTTAAAGTAAGTTTTTTCATCTGATGGAGACCTCTGGAAGAAAACTGGGACCTTGCATCAGCTGTGGCAACTTACTCCTTTATTATTCTAACAGAATTTGTAGAGTCTTTCTTTCTCTAATATTAATAAATGCTTAGCCAAAACAAGGAAATGCAAGCCCTGATCARGATCCAAGTATATTTAAATAGGAAAAAAGAATGCGTAAAGGAAAAAAGCCTAAGAATTAAAATCCATACTGACAATTTAGGGTTTTTTTTCTTGTTTTGTAGTAATTTTCAACATTGTACTATTTGAAGATTTTTTAATGGGATTCATAACATGACTAAACAGTTCCAGAGCAATATATAAATGAGGAAGTTATAGGAAAGCTTGTGACCAAGGTCCTTCAAGCAGCAGATTATTAGCATGTCATGTCCTGGTAATAAAGCAAGTATGAACTCAAGTAACATAATATTTCCTATTTTGTATTTGTTTTAATTGTGAATTGCTTTTCTTCCTCAAACTTACAATGATGTGAAAACGTTGCAAGATAGTCTCTTAAGAAGCAGAGTTTTGCATCTTTTTGCTTTTCCATATTCCATATTTTYCATACACCTCCTAACCAGTTTTTATGATTGGGGCCAGGCTTGTTTCCACTTTTTTGCAACCTCCTGATATATAGCCCTAACAAGTGAAAAAACAGCTTTATGCTTTTTCTTTTATCTTCTAATTTTAGCCAAGAGCATCAACCAGATCACCAGTAGGTCATCAGGTAGCTCTATCCCTTTTTACTTTTTTTTTTCTAACCTTTTTTTATTACTATTATTTTGGACAGCTTTATTATTGTAGCCAAGAATAACATGAATAGCTTCATCATATCTGTATAAATGAATGTATAAGTGAATACTAGTCTCCACAAACCATCTGTATTTTATTTAAATACACATACCTGCAAGCCTCTAACRATGAGCAAGAAGATGTTTGAAGGAGCTAATTAGGGTGCATTTAAAAGATCATTTACCCCAATTCAAATCATTGTTCCATTTGMAGGTTCTGTTATCAGGGTGCACGACTTAACTGATGACAGCTCTGTTCCCTTCCCCAGAATAGGGGGAAAAGCGATAAACATATGACAGTGTTTTAGCCTGTGCTACTAAAGAGACATATTCAGAAGTTCTAAACACTTGAAGAAAGTGAGCCAGCTTCCATTGTAACTCTTAGGTTGCACTTGCAAGCATTTTTTACGTTCTTATTAAAATAAAAATCAGAACAGAAACAAGATAAGCACTCCACATCACAGGTTCGGCTTCAGTTTCCTTGTCATTAATGTGAGAATATTTTACACAATCCTCAAATTCTTCAAACAAATGGCACARATAGATTATTTTACACAGACACTTAGAAATAACTCAATATTCAGTAAAATGCTCTTTCAGAGCACTGAAAACGATGGAGGAAACAGGAGAGATTTTGAAACATCATTAATGTGTAGGGTACAAGCCTTTATGTCGACTTCAAATGTAAGTATGTGCTCGAGGTTCAGGACATGCCCTATTACTGAACAAGGACAGGTATGAGACATGGGCTGAAGTCTTCCCCTGGACTGGAATTTAAAAGCTCTGAGGTGACTGTTATACAGCAGTACATGGAGGAATTAATCCTCTCTTCACAGTGCATGAACTTTTACCACAGACCTTTCTTCACCTGCCAAGTACCTGCCTAGGGAAAAAAAAGAAGAAGAAGAAGAAGAAGAAGAAGAGCAAGCTGTACTTCAGGTGAAGGAGGAAAGTAGAAAATATTATGAAATTGTTGGGGGAAAAAAAGAGGTGTCTAGGAGAGACCAACGCAGGCGAGACAGAGACAACGGGACAAGCCGGCATGACACGGGGCGAGAGTCATTGCAGTGGGAAAGGGTGATACACACAAGGTAGGAGAACAAAAGGATACAGTAAGATTGAGCAAAAGTAGAATAACTGGGCAGAAGATGAAAGCTACAAAGGAAGCCACAGATGACAGGTGGAAAGACTCCGAGCTGATTTCTGGAAAGATTAAATCTCAGTCTCAGTTAAAGCCCCTTTACAGGCTAGGGTTGGGCACCTGGACAGCTGGGCAGTAAAACTAAGAAATCCTAAAATTTACTGTCTTAGAAAGGGGTCGCTTTCTTTCTGACATAGTTTGACTGAGACAGAAGTTCCTCACAGTACGTCTCCCATCTCTTCTATTACATGGGCATTTACCTTGGGAGCACACTCTAGCAGGGGCTCCATCCACTTGAGAYTGTCATTATAGTTAGGAGTTTTAAGCTGCTTTAGYATGTTTGCATATCAGATGCTTATTTGGGGTGGAGAACCAGGAATTTTGAGTAGGGGGTCAATGCTGGCAGCYTCACACCTTCAGAGGGTAGATTATAAAGGAGCGGTGCTTCTGTATTCTTTAATATAAATAACCTGACTTCCTATGGAACTTTCAACTAAGAAACGTGTTTTTTCTCTGTGTTTTTGTCATTTTTCTTTCTCCCTTCATTGTTCTGAAGGTCTGTTCCACTGCTCCCAAACAAATATAGTGATATTGCTGGAAACGTTCCTTTTAAAAAAAAAAAAGAAAAAGAAAAGAAAAAAAATGTTCACTAAATATTTCAGAACAATAGAAAAAATAATCAAGGGACAGAGTGAGGCAAGTACAGTCCTTTTTCCTTCTGGTGTGGTTTATACATATCCAGTTTTTGTTCATTTTCAGAGTGGTCTTCGTAATATTATAACCTTGTAATAGAAATGTCTTATTTGCCTCTGTTAGCTTTTTATATTCACCTTTAGTAATTTGACCTAGTTTCCAATTTCTGTGTGTTTCCTTCTTGTGTTTGAGTCAGTAAAGTGACCGTAATTCAGCCAGTTGGTGTCTCTCTACCTTTCCTAGCCTTCCTCCACACAAGGATAGTTTGCAGCTGCGCTGCCCATACCGTTTCTGTAAGGACCTGCCAACTCATCTCAATTCCTTTTCCTCTGTTTTGCTTCCTAGGGAACCTCGAAGCCGCTGAAGTCTGCTTCCTGCCCCCCCTCCAGGGTCTCTCCCCTTCTTATCCCAAGCATCAAGAGCTCCATCATTTCCTCTCTCCTCAGCATTCCCATCCCATTCTACCCTGTGGGTTAGAATTTAATCCAAAGTCTCCCTCCTTCCACTTTCTGCACCTTTTAGAAAAAGATCACCAATTCCTCTCAGTCGTTCCCATCCAGTTGGTTGCCCTGTTGTACTCCTGGATGAGTGCACAGTTAAAATCCTTCTTCTCCCTTACCGTCCACCCCTTTATTTAGGGCGATCCTCCTAGCTGTTTACGAAAAAATGATCGTTCTGGTTTGGGGACTGCTAGGGAATCCCTTACATCATACTGCCATGGCTGATTTCTCCATGGGCATTTCATTGATCCACTTTTCAACCTGACTCTGCTAACATATGCACAGGCAAAACCAAGGGGGATTTTAAAGTATATAACTAATCTGAGAGGAAAAAAGTGGCTCTCACAGAAAAAGATAAAGCAAATTACAGTTTTTAAGTCTGCAGGACTCTCAATTTTTTTATGACTATATATCAGAAGCTTTTTTCAAAACAGAATGATTTAGAAGAAAACAGCAACAAAACAAGATAAAGTATTTGTATAATGTAACTCAATACAAGGGAAGAGGTTCCCTTGGCTTAGAGGAAAAGAAAATACTTCATTTTTTAATATCAACCTTTTCTGCTCCSTAGTCAACTTTTCATAGCTTGCTCACTCTAGCTCCTGAATTTATTTTTGGTGCYCCTTATTTTTGGTGCCCAGAAAATTTTGTTCAGAGTTCATTACAAACCAAATTCTCCAACAAATAATTGTCTGGAGGGGCAAACAGAAAAAATGTTAATAATAATTTGCATCCCCATTTCCCTGTCTTTGTGAAAGCTCTCCAGGAAAAGAAAGCAAGCCTCTCCTGTGGTTCTCCAAACATACATAAACATTCACCATCTCAGGAGAACAGCAGTCTTTTTTAGGTACCTAAACTTGAAGTGATCAGTTATGAAAAAGGGGCTCTATCTGCACATGAAGGTGGAAAGAGAAAGGAAGGAAGATGGGCAGCTGCATGGCGGGAAAAGGGGTTTGCAGTATTTTGAAAAGAGAAGTTTGGCTCCTTAACATTCACAGAATTCATAATAGCTATATGGGATTATCCCAYATTACTGAGCTCCCCTAAATGGCGGAAGAATGGCATGGCATCCCAGAAGCTAGAAGATGGGGAAGATGGAGATSGAGAAGGTGGGAATAGTTTTGCTGAGATATGAACTCCACCTTCCTCATAAACAAAGCATTACAATCAAGGAGAAGAAGGTGCTCAWCAATCCTCCAAAGCCTTCTGAAGCCCCTCATCTGGTTTCCCAGGGATTCTATAGTATGGTTAGACACCTCCACACATTTTTCCCACTTCTGCTATTTTCAGTTTGCCACCTTACTGCTCTCAGGCTGCAGAGAGAAATAAAGAAAGCCCATAACAACTGGACTTCTCCACAAAAAGCTGGCAAAACTGCTGGACTGGAGAGTACTTTGTCTTCTTCAGATCTGCAAATAGAAATCCATTTTGCCTTATCTCAAAAGTACYGCTCTTCATCTATGAACTGTTATGGCTTTATATGTTTTCTATGCCTGTACAGTGGCTTAAACCAAAGGCAAAGCTGTCATGGTCAAGCTCAGTCTGAGAGTCAGGACTCCTAGCTATCCAATAGATTTTCTATATCACACAATAACTTTTTGTCTCCATCTATCCAGCTGTATATTGTCCATAACGGTGATAATCTGTGTTGCTTGGGAACCTTGTCCACAGCCTAGAAGCATCCAGAATATTGATAAAGACAATTGCTGTGAGTGAGAGCAAGAATAAAGAGGCCAATCCAGTATACAAGGCAAACACCTGAAGTACAAATGGAATGAGCAAAACAGAAGCTTCAGTAGTCATAACAGGATAAAAGCATTTCCTTCTATTTGTAGTGAGCACTCAGATATGCAGCTGTAAAGYGCTTGATAAGAAAAATTCTTCCTTGGCTTATATTGTCGAAAACAGTTTTAATTATTTGTGGAGTATCATAAAATGCCTAGGAAGTAGCCACTTGCCCATCTGTTCATCTGGGAGCACTTCAAGGAGCAGTTTTTCAGCCCTGCAGACAAAGAAGATAAAAGAAGAGACAGATCACTAGCCAACAATGAAATTAAAAATAAAAATACAGTAAGTGGAAAAAGTAATTAACACCTCTGTTAAATTTTATCCACTTTAATATCAAGTGTAGCTGGACAAAAGGATAGGAATTGCTGTCCCAGTACTTCCCCAGTGAGCTGCTCCCTACAGGACAAGAGGAGATGAAAGAGAGACCTCTGCACTGAGGGTTAGGTAGGACTTTGACATATCAAACCCCTGGCCTCCAGGATCACAAGTCACTCACAGAAAARCAAGAGAAATAAAGACAGCATTGATGAATAATTCAGGGACAGGACTTGAATTTAGAGTCTTTACTGAGATCTGAAACGAATAGCTGTTTTGCCCAAGGAAGGGCTGTGGGAGTTCCACATAAAGTCACATTTTTCCTAACAAGGACGAAGCAGGTGATGACTGTTGTTTTTTGCTCTCTGCACACAGTACTCTTGCAGGGTAGAAACTTGCTTCTGGTAACTCAATGACTTAATGAGGGACAACAAAATCTGCCCAGTCCCCCCTGATCCACAGCAGGTTCCCTCTGTGACCCCAACGCATTCCTGCTCCCCTCATGCTGTGACTCCTTTGCCTGCCCGACACCATGTCTCCAGTGGCTTCTCTTCCCTAAGCATTGCTCAAGGCACCTGAAGCAAAGAAGCAATTTCCCTCGCTGATTAAGGGAYTATGACGTACAAACAAGAAAATAAAACAAATATCTCCATTACAGTAGGCAAGAGCCTGGCTTCCAGCTTCGAAGTGTTACTTTCAGAGATTGATTTCCAAGTTTGCAGTCAGACCTTTAACATCAGCTGTATTTTGTATGCCTTGTCTTGATGAAATAGACTTTTCTGGGCTAACATGCAGTGACTCACAAAACACCAGTGATGATGGATTCAATCTGAGTTCTTTCAGTTTGTCCCTTGTATAAGTATTGGACAATAAATCAATGTATTGCATTTTAATAATTTGGAGATCTGAAAGTCTACAGATAGCTTGCATGGAAAGATCATTGGACTATTTCACTAAATTATCAGGAAAGTACATCAGCCATTTCCTAGCTTATTCTCTTACCTGTATCCAGGACTATTTGAAGACCATCATCTTCTGAGAAACCTCTGTCAAGTGAGAATCTTCATACCAACAGGCTAAAGTTTTTTTGAATAATCTCTGTGACTATAATTAAAGATGTGTGTTTCTTATTTCCATTTCTCAGGCTTGCTCTGGAAAATAGATCATAATTAATGCCCATCACATGGATAACACCCACCAAATCAAAAACTACTGAGGATTATTCCATAGGTATTCAGAAGAACACAGAATTCATTAACTTTTCTTCTGCTTGCAAAATTTGCCTAGAACTTTTTATCAAAGGCTTTTTTTTTAATTTGAATTCCTTTTTTCCCCAAATATCATAATAATAGATTTTCTTGATGTATTTTGCTCTTTCTGATTATTATCCTGATCAGAAACACAAAATTCAAAGGATGATCAAACATGAAGATTAGCCARAAATATTTGCACCTCAGAAACACTATATTTGTGGTTTTGGAGAAATCTAAATGTCATTTCTTACAAGCAGATTTTCCCACAGCTCTGCTTAATTCTTTAAGAATATGATAACAGGAATACAGCCAAGAGATAAAACCAGGATTAATGAGACTTATGTAAGGCACTTAATAGCTGAATATGTGGAATCATACCCATAGGAAAATGATGAAACGGTCATGATGCATCACTCGAGAGTGAACTTCATGAAAAAGTATGTATCACAGGAAATATATTTGCATTATAGGAGGAAAGAATTGAATAACCCAGCAGGCCATTTCCATTTCTAATTATTTGCTACTGTGATTCAGTGACTGGCACCTGATTTTTGTGATAATGTTCCTGTATGCTGCACTAAACAGACCCAAAGTCATCCATTTTGAAAACAATGTAAAGGAGTACAATCTCAACACAAGATCTGCCAGCAAGAGACCCCTATAGAAATACAGAATCCAATTTAAAGCAGCCTGATTCCTCTATTGACATAAATCTACATCTCTCTACTTTATCTACAGTAGAATGTGATGCCTGAGACCATCTTCATCAATTATTTTTAATTAATTCATTACTCAGGTGACAAATCCCTTAGTTCTGTTTGCTGATAAATACAATCCCTCTTTTTACATTTCCTCTCAAATAGATCCGGAACCATGAGTGCAGTGCTAGAAACTATCCTTGACTAAAAAATAGATGAATGACATTAAATTATTYTGAACTATTATTATCAGTTAATATAGTTTAAAATACTGAAAGGCCTAAAAATGTTTTTTCTGTAAAACAAGGGCTATTTGTCCTATCATTTTCCTTGGAGAAGATCTTATTCTTTTAAAGTTGTGATTTTTTTTTTCTTTAACGGCAATGCTGAAGATTGTCTTTTCTCATTGTTTGTTGCAGTGAACCACTGATCACAGATTTGAGATTCTTCTCTCAAAGGAAAGACATTTTATTCATCATGATAACATTCTAACATGAGAGCTGATGGTGAGCATAATGGGGAATTATCAAGATGCCATTGTTTTTCAATGATTTTCAACGGGTTTAGACTAGCTTTAAATTTACTTTAATATAGCGTATTTCATAATTCCAACTTTAAAAGATCACTTAAGAAAAACACAGTCTCCTTTTGCTTATTAGAAGCTACTCAGGTTCCATGACAGTTCTGAAAGGTGATTCTTTGCTGTTTCCTGGGCTTACGGTTAGTCTTTCAGACACCAAAAAGCTATCCAGAGTTCATAGTTTTTGGAGTCTGAAAGACTACTTTTTTGAAAATTTATTTTTTTAATTCAGACAGAGAAAAGGGCATCTTCAAGCAGCATTTGGAGGGCATACTTTTGCCCTGCTCATCTGTCAGGCTAACAATTTCCCCGTATCTGATAAATATGACTCACCAACTAGTAGTCTGGTTGTTCATTGCACCTTGTAAGTAACTATACAGCTTCTAGTAAGTGTCTTCCCTCATCCAGCTTCTCGCCTTCTGAGCCACAGGAGAGGAGTACATTGAAACTGCTTAGCTTTGGGATGGGMAATTTGAGATAGAATGGGTAGCAGTAAAAGACAAGAGACAGAAGAAAGTAAGGCTTTTCCTTTGTTTAAGTTCTACCGATATAGTAAAATTTTGTCAGAACAAGGACCCATCACATTGTTAAAAGACTTAGCAACTTGGCTGGCCTCCCTCTTCCATGTCTTGTSAATGACATTCAACATCAGGAAAAGGGAAAAAGCAGGCAACAATATCTGACACCCACTGTCCTAAACTGCTAAGTTCTCAAGGAGAAAGGACTTTGGATGTACCTGTGCTTGTGCCAATACTAGCTTTCTGCTAAGACTGGAATTTGATACATGAACACAGTAGAACTGGACTTAGGAAAGGCAAAATGGGATTACTAGGGCAAAGTCACCCTCCAAAACGGTAGCCAGTCTTGAGGCCAGCTCTGCTGTGTTGCAGAGCATCTAAGTGGCTGGCAAGCAGCTGCCCACTCACCCAAAGGGCCATGGGGCACTTCCCATTCCAGCAGCTGGGAGGCAGCCACCAGCATGGCAGATGGTCCTACCCCACCTCTCTCCCTTCCCTCTGGGAGCAGGAGCAGCTGGGCTGAGAAGCTCAGCAGCCCTTGGGAGCTGCACTGAGGTCTGCCGTGGAATGAGCTTGTTCAAAGTGGGAGGAAGGGGAAATGGTCGGGGAGGAGGGAAGAGCCTTCATCTGTCTTTAGTTACAGACCTCAAAAGTTCTCTGAAAACTTCTTCCTAGCCTTCACCCCTGGACACCATGGCTCTTCCCTTCCACCTTGGCACTACGAACTGCAGCCCTCACCTCCTAACCTCACTGCAAAGCTAAAAATTTTACTGCTGAGAAACAGACACCCCAGCATGAAATTTAAGAGCACTCCTCTCTTTTCCCACCAGAGAATGACTAGCTTGTGGATCTGATCAGCCAGCTGGTGTGAAAGCGTGGTGCCAAATGACCCAGTCCTCTTTCTTCCCCCTCTCTGGTCCCTTGCAGAGCCGAGACCGTAGGAAGCTCATAGATGTGCTTGCACTTCCTGAGACTGTGATCATTGCAGATGTCTCCACCATCTGGGAACAGTGACTAGGAAATGTTTAATAATCTCAGTTGTCTTAATCATTCGTGTCTGAGGCAGGACCAGGCTTTATCCAGACCTAGGGAACATATATCTGTGCTCTTAAAATGTTGAGTTGGGAGCCAAGCTAGGAGGACGAATACGGTGCAAGACAAACAGAGCTTTTAACATGTGCAGTATCAAAGAGTCTGAATGTGATACTCAAAGAGGTATTATAGTTGTTAACTATATGCCAAGTATTCAACAGAATATTATTCTGAATCACTATATTCCTCCACCATCTCCTGGATTAAAGATATCATCTGGGCACCTCTGGTGACATTAAGTTTCCTATGGCATTTCTGAATGCGCCAGGGTGAGTTCTGTCTTAATTCCATTCCAGATCAGGTTATTAAGCTATGATCTAAAACATCAGCTGGTTTTATATTTACCCCTTCCCTCAACAAACTCATATAGGATTTTACTATGTACCATTAAACAGCTGTTAGATTTCAAGCAAAGTTGGCTATAGTTCAGTAATGGGTAAAATAATTATGTATAGTGCTTGATTGTGCCTAGCCATCCTTGGACAGCTGCTCAAGCTGCAGAGAAACAGGCTTTAGGGAATTTGTCCAGTCACATTTCTGAGGTGTTGCACAAACAGAAATTTCTAGTATAAAAATGTGTGTAATGAGATCTCTTTTAAACTAGCACATGGGTGTGTTCAATAAAGTCCATGAAAATACAAGTGCAGAACAGAATATTCAGCCTGAGCTGTGGAATTTAGTGCAATTTTATAATGCTTTTTTTTTTTTTTTTTTTTTAATGAGCTATCTGACTCTTTAAAACTTCTCTAGGTAATCCTAATAGCTACTTAATGATCTTCTTCATTTTATTGTTTAGGCTTGAAGTATCATAATGCTACTGTGCTATGTGTATTCTGCAAACAAATCTTTTTCTACTTATTGTTGTCTCATTACTTCTTGGACATTAGGTACTTTTTCTTCAAACTTGATCTCATTTGTAAACTGTAGTTGAGAACAATTTATGAAATATCGTTTGAACCAAGAGGCATTTTTAATGAGTATATTTTGCAAAGGGCAACGGCACTACGAATAGCACTAATTAATAGCTTCATTTGATTTAGCGGGGAGGAAAAAGCAAATAGAAACTCAGACATTGATTTTTCCAATCGGCTGCCTTTTCTATAAAAGSAACCCAATGCATTTTCCATCGTGTTCAATTTTCATTTCTTACTTTTTGTAGTACATGTAAGTACAACATCTGAGCAGAAATATGGATGGAAAAAGTTCTTTTTCTGACAGTATACACTGAGTAACATGTCTCTCTTGACACTTTATCAGAAGCAACCTTTGGTTTAATACCACTGAAAATGTCTCCATTGGAGAGCATTCACATTTTCATTACTTACCTATTTGTTCAACATCTACGAATTCTAGTAGGGAGAAATAATTCTGCTGGTTGGTTTAATAATTCTAGAAGAAAAACAAAACAAGAAAATATTGTTTAACTCCTTAAAGCTAACCAGAAAATACAGGAACACAGTGGGGAAAGCTCCCTCCACCTCCAGGACCCTTCCAAAATGACCTGGTAAGAAGAAGTCTCATGAAGAAATGATGGTCTGGAGTAGACATGGGCAGGCCTCAGCTTCACTGTCAAAAGGCTAATGAGCCCTGCAAAAAGGTCTGTACTTCTGCATACTGCCACACAGGACCTATCATTTTGCAGCAAGCTGCCAGTTTCGCTTGCACTAGCTTGGGGATCTCTGACTCGGATATTGAGTGCACTGATGTCTTAACTCCAGAACAAGCAGTGGCACAGCTCACCATATTTCTCTAAATAATACAGCTTTCTTCCCACCAGGTAGTATGTTTTGGCTAAACCCCTTCAAAGGGGTCTATTTTCAGTCCCTGCTTTCAGAATAATGCAGCCTTCCTCAGGGGCAGCAGGATGTGGCATCAGGACCTGATGAGCTCAGCACTGGTGAGGTTGCAGCTGGAGTACAGGGTCCAGTTCTGGGCCCCCAGTTTAAGGGGCATGTGGAGAAAGTGGAGCAAGTCTAGCAGAGGGTTGGTTACYGCCAGGGCCCGTGACCATGACCATGGCCATGGCTTGTGAGTAGAATCTGAGGGAAGCCGAGCTGGAGCTTATTGATTTAATGGTGCATGTCTCTGCTCTACAGACTCTTTAATTTTTCTGCTCAGTGATAAGATTATTAGGTTCTTCCTTATCACACCTAAGTTGCCTCTCAGGGCCTTCTGAGAGTATTTCTCTCCTGACCTCACCCCTACCCCCTGTTCTTGCACTTCATATGAAATAAAGAAAGCATGATTTTCCCAGTGTGACAGAATGTAACTAAAAAAATAGATTTCTTAAATAATACTTTAAGTGATTAATAAAATTTAATATAGAACACAAAGATTATAGAAACTTTTTTAAAATGTCGAATTAAAGATACAGGGCTCTGAAGTACACCCATGTCCATTTGTTATAAAAATCCAGATGTAGAGAAACAGTTTTATTCATTAGGACAGCTTCAGAGCTGTGTAATTTACTCTGCAACAGCTCCAAGGGACTGGGGTCACGTTGAAAGGCAAAGGAATACAGCAGACTCTCCTATCTTTGATTTTGCGGGTGCTGTATCTTCCACACCCWGCAGCTAGTAAAGGAGAGTAACTGSGAAATTCCCCTGAGCCTCAAAGTAGGAGGTGACCTGAGACCTTCACCCTGGTAGCCCACCTCCCACCTCACTGGCAAAAACTCTCTTACTCCCTGCTCCTCCCAGACTCCAGACAGCTCCAAGTCTGCAGCCACCAGGACTGGGTCAGGGTTTCCAAGTAAAAGCATTTAGGAAAGCAAGGAAGATGCTTTGGATGGCAGGGTGCAAAGAGGCTGCAGTGAAACAGAGAGAGAAGCGAGTATTTTGTTTGCCACAGGGCTGCAAACTGCTTCAGCAAGGTACTTTGCTCCAGGGTTTTTCCATAGAGAYGCTTGCTATCAACAGAGGGGAATGCTTAACTGACCGCTTACTCCGTGGTCTGCTTTGCAAACCAAATTAATAACATTTCTTAGGTATGTGCATTTTCATACTTGTACGTGTTTGGATTTCTTCCAAGTTTGACATTTACTGTGAATTTCCTGGATTTATGGTTCTGGAATTTCCTTTGTAAAGCRATTTGAGATTTACAGATAGACAACTATCCCTGCAGCAGAGCCAGGCAGTGTTATTGCTGTTACAACATGGCACATGAATGTCACCTCATATGGCAAGTCAGTTAACCTTAACCACCACGGACATGAAGGTCTGGCGGGACTWACAAAACCAACCTGTTGTTAGCTACACCAAGGGCCCAAAGTCAGCTAACATACCATCAGCAAACACATGCTTCAGCCTGATTAAATTCCTTCTGGTAGCTGAATCCCCAAAGGCTACCCCGAAAGGGTCCCACGGGGATCTTCTGCCTACGGGCGGGAGGGAGATGCACCGGCACCTGGAGGAGCAACCACGAGCTCAGCAGGGCACCGACAGCACGAGCTCGGCCCGGACAGCAGGCTCCCGGGGCAGAGATACGCGCTAYGTTCTCTGCTACCCAAGCGGTCGGTTTCCAAGGGTATTAGAGGAGTTTCGCTGGACGTTACCCTGCAGAGGCACCCCGCTCCGTGGCCGCGGTGCGCATCTCACGCCGTGCAGGTTGCCTGCTACGGGGTTGCAGAGCGCGCCCGGGCCCCGCGCGGCCGACCGCAGCCCCGGCAGCCCCGCGGAGCGAAGCGTGGGCGCGCTGGCCTGCTTTTTCCTTCCTTCTTGTCCCCGGGACGTTTCAGCGCACATTGAAAGCGCAAAATTGGACAACTGGCCTCCTGCTGGCTCTGCGTTATTATAAACAGGTATTACTGAGGCAGAGGAAGACACGCTTTTAGCCCCGGCTGCATAGAAATGCAGTATTTCCTTTTAAATATTCATAGCCAATTTAAAAAGGGAAATACTACGATTGCTTCAGGACTGCCTTTGGCTCTGATTAGAAACAGCTGAGCAAAGCCAAATGCTCAGCTGTTCCTGCAAAGAGATTAGCACCTGTTGAAGATGGAATAAAAATATGTGACAGAGTTTAATAGTAAATATCAAAAGATCATTATTGTAAAACTAACAGTAACACCAGCGACTGATCGCATCCCCACCCTGTCATGCTACATGGCTCCTGGGAGCGAAGGAAGCGCATTAACACATCCACAGCGCATAAGCAGTACGTGCACGTTTTTTCTGCTGTTTCCTCGTCTGCAGCCGGGAGAACAGCTCCTCGACTCCCGTTATCCAAAGAAAGTTTACAGATGGTATCAGGTCAGTATGAAATAACATCTACCCAGGCATGTGGCATGTTCTTGGGGTAGACAGCTGTTATTACAGTGCTTGTTGTTATAGCGCTTGCCTGTGTCCCATTTGGGGTAGGAGGAGTATCTTTAATGTGTGATTTCCTGAATTATGTTTTCTCTKCGCTGCAGGGGAAATAAGAGTGCTGCATCTCCCATCTGTTGACTGAAGGCAGCTCGCAGGCTCACGCTGCTGTAAACGGTTTCCTCTCAGCCCTGGGTCCCAGGGGCACCCCCTCCACCGCACGACCACAGCTTCACGCCAAACGGGCGCCCGGCACCGCTGCAACCTCCCCAGCACGCAGCGAGCGCTCCCGAGGGGACGGGCAGCGAGCAGGGGGCCGCGTGCACCGTCACGGCACATGGGCTGCCTTGCAATAATTCCCCACGTGTCCGCTGTGCGCCTGCTGAGCCCACTTCCCTGAGGCATCCTCCAAAGCCTTCTGGAAGCTGAAAGAAGCAACCTCACTTTTTTGACCTCAAAGCAGCATTTCCTCACGGCCGCAGGGCAGCTGCGGGAGCGTGCATCCCGCAGTGCGTGCCCGGCTTGTCCAGGGGCAGGCCTTGCAGGCAGCTCGCTGGAGCCCACGCCATGGGTCTGTCYGAAAACCACCGTCGATTACAGTAGCACTCTGTTAGTATCTCTGCTTCAGAGCCCTAGAACAGGTTGCCCAGAGAGGTTGTGGAGTCTCCTTCTCCGGAGATTCTCAAAAGTTACCTGGACATGATCCTGTGCAAGGTGCTCTAGGTGACCCTGCTTGAGCAGGGGGTTGGACTAGATGATCTCCAGAAGTCCCTTCCAACCTGAGGCATTCTGGGACTCTGTGAGAGCCCGCTTCAGCTGGGCTTCCTACCTCCTATTGGTATTTCTTCACCAGCTGTTACAGACAGCTGCAACTTCAAGTCGTGTAAAAGTTGGCTGAAGCGAACACTACCTTTGGCTTTTTTATTACTGTAAACTGATGATCTGTGTCTTGGTTTTCTCCTGCAGATCCGTTGTTCTTCAGCCTGCATCCAGACGAAAAGACTGGCTAAGTGGCCACTTCCAATGCACGTTACTATACAGGTCCTTGACTCCTAATTGCAGTAATGCTGCAAAGATTTGCACCAGCTGAAAATTTGGATGTACATCTCCTCAAAGACAATTCATTTTTTATTCCAGAAGGTATGAGTAATAGAAAAGCCTGGGGTTTTGTCAGCTGATCTTCTTTAAATTTTCTCTAGCCATTTACTGTACATCCATTTATTTCTTCCTTTGATTTTAATTTCTACTCTAGAATCATTTTGGTTTTGATATCCTCAAATATGTGCATAAGTAGCACTATTCAGAAAAAAAGAGATCTGAGAGTCACCTGTACAACAGACCAGTCATGAAAGGATGCAAAATACAGAGAGCACAGAGTACGAGAAAAAATACTGACAATCTTTCCAATGTTACACATGGAACATTGTGTTTTTCATGTTATTTCAAAAATGATAAAGGGTTCAAAAATGTACTTTGAAAGAATGAGAAGGCTGGAAGAATATCTAAAGGAAAACGTGTTTGAAGTTTTAGAGTTCGAAGATTTATAAAGGGAAATGAGTAAGAAATGATATGTGATAGATATATCAAATAATGGATTTAGAAAGAAAGAAATTCAGCTACTTCCTCTTCCAGAATACAAAAGAAAGAAAATACTACCATGCTAAAGAAGAATTTCTTTCAAAATTTGGTGGTAGTTTGGATATTAATTCAGATTGCAAAACTTTCACAAAGGCATTGGATAGGTTTAGAAGTAACTCAAAAAATTCACACATCATACTTAAGGCATATTTTCATCTATTAATAGGTTTATATTGTTCATCCTGAAGTATCTTACTTTTACCTCTGGAGCATCTAATATTGGTAAAATACTAGATGGACTATTAGTCTAATCAGGGATAGTAATGTTGGGGTGTCTATACCTGTAAAGCTATTCTCAGGTTCAAGTAAGCAGAGATGAAGCTGTGTATTTAATCTTATGTACTGTTCATTGCTTTGAGTATTTCTCTTAAAAAGCATAGCAGTTTGCATGTTGAGTACTGCAAACTGAAAATGTAGGAAAAAAGAGGATATTCTAAATAACACAAGGTTCATAAATCTTTTTTAGTGCATGAATAGCTAACAAAGAAGGGCATGCAAGGACAGACTTGGTGATATAATCATCACTGAAAAAGAATTTTGTGTCACCTACTACAAAAGTGTAGWATTTAAAACATTTGAAATTGTTGTCTGAACATGAATTTCCTTGGGCCAAAATACCATATTTCTGGTAATTGCACGATGCATTATCTGCAGTCACAAATTATATCATTCTGACATTCACATTAAAATAATCCAAGGACTGTCCATGCAAGTTTGAACCTATCTCTCCCTGGGCTGTTGCTTTCAGATAAACTTTGTAGCAGATCTTTTGACTGCCAGTTCCTCAGAACCAAACTGGGCCTTCTGATTATGGCTCATATAATCAGAAAAAGCAATAGCACAACCATTTTTTCCAGTTTTTAATGATTGAGGTACTTGTATCTTTAGGATTGTTTGCAGCTCGAAGTGATCATTAAGTTCTCACATTCCTATTCCAATTTTGAGGGTCACCAGATCTGACTGCTCTAAGAGGCAGCCTTGGTGTCATCCTCACTGATACAAAATAAATTATATCCAACAGAAACTGCCATCTATGTTGCTGTGAGAGCGTTCTCCCTAAAAAAAAAGAGCATCTTTTCTACTCAAAGCCTGCACAAAAGTAATAAAAATAAAACTTCTCTTAATGACCTAACCTAGTGAGTAATTCGGCTAGCTACAATTAGCTATGTCTTTTCTAAAGAAATACTTCGGGAGGGAAGGGGACGTAGGTAGTTTCTTGTGGAACCGGAAGATTCTGATGAGTTGCACTTTTTTGTATTTATGGGTACAACTTTATGTATATAGGTATAATTTTGTCACTGGTATGATAAAAGCTGATGTATATCATAAAAGGGGCTAGTCCCAGCAGTGGTGATAGCATAGATGTGGCTATATGAAGCCAGCTTTTTTCTGAAAGAGCTTGTTCAAAATGCTGAGAGCAAAAAACACAGATCCTCTCCAAGCACATGTAAAAGACATCAAAATCAAAAAAACCGAAGTTGCTGGTTTCATGCTAGAAATGGAAGAGATTGGTATGGCTTTATCCCATTTCTTTATGAACTGATTTTGTCATTACAAAAGCAACAGGCTAGTTAGAACACAGTTCTACCATCTCTTTTATCATAACATGTGAAGATAACTAAAAGCTTAAAAAAAAGGGTAATGTGCTGCTTCAGGCTCAACCTAGGATGTGAGGGCACTGAGTTCAAAGCTCACTGCAGCCTTAGATCTCCTTTATGACTTTGGATGAATCACTTCAGGGCAAGTTTCAGAGGACCCATTTGGGCACAAAAAATGATGTTTGCATTATGTTGACATAGAGTGAGAGCCCTTGGCACATGCCAGCGCTCTTCGCCAGGGCTGAGTGCACCAAGACACTCTGCAACCTCTTCCTAGGCCTTAAAAACTAMGGAATTGTCCATTGTACTGTGCATGGTAAAATCAATTCTCACTGTTGATTTTTCAAAAACAGATATTTAAAGTTTTATTTTGAACTAAAATACTTTAGCTAGTAAAAGAAGAACAAGTTCTGTCCACAAAATTAGGTGACACATTAGGGAAAAAAGACTTTCCAGTAATTTTCTAGCTGTCTGGGCACAAGGGCAATAGTAAGGAAAAGATTCAGTGTTTCTTCTCAACAGTGCTTCAAGTAAATGTTTTTCATCTGTTATTTCTTTCATTGCTATGTCGGTAGGAAGAGACAGGGCGACCAGACCATCAGCTTGGCCCACGAGTCACCCATCCAACGGGTTATGCTACACAGAGGCAGCAGGGCGGCCGTGTGGSAACAGCAGCCCACATCCATCCTGCGGGTAGATCAGGGCCTGTTTGCATGCCCTTTCCAACGTGATTTTGTTTGAAAGGTAGCAATGGCACCAAACACGGGTGTGTGTTCCACCAAGAACAGCTCAGGGTAAGTATCCAGTATTTGTTCCCAACGCTGTTGGCCAGTAAGATGAATGCGTTGTCAAGCGKAGTAGTATGCTGTTTGAAAAATAGCTATGATTTGCCAGCCAAGGGTTGTTTTTTTTTTTCTTTTTCTTTTTCTTTTTTTCAAATTTGTTCAAAGCCGCAAACAAACTGACAAGTTTGATAATTACAGGTTGTGCGCTTTGGCAAGTACAGTATCTCTTTCCAAATAGTGACAGCTGAATATAGTAGGCAACAAAGCTAAGAATTCCCAGTCTCCGACAAGCATGGGTAATCTCCATCTTCTCCCCTTGTGGTGTATTACCTTGATTTTGAAGAACTAAACAAACAAAATTGTTAAAAGAATGCTATCAGGTTACATCAAGACCTGAGTTTAGAATTTCTGTAAACTAACTTATAAAAGACTACAGAAAACAGAAATTATTCCTGATATATACCTTTATATTAAAAAAGAGTTAACAAATGGAGGTAGCAACCTCTACTTTTCAATATTTCATTGGCTCAGCGGGTAAAATTGAGTAGATACCAAAGAGACTATAGGTCTCTTACTGTTGATCAAGATAAGAAAACTGGAAAAAATAAGAACCAATACAGAAAGGGAAAAGTAAAAAGTAAATTGTATTAAAAAAAAAAAACCTCTTTGTTTTAACCTGAGGAGTTTGATTTAATGTAGTAGGTGTTCTTGGAAGTGAGCATTCCAGATTTCATGTGCTTTTTGAGCTTTAATTAAATAATCTGCAAAAGAATACCATATGTGCACAGGCTTCTCGATGCATAAGTGTGCATTTTTCTACCCTGATATTCACAGGCTGTTGAACCCATTCCAGCATGGAAAGAGACTCAGGGATTTTCCATTTCTTACAAAAAACTGTCTGAGCAACTACTCGGAAAAATGAGTTGGCATCTGGTAACCTTTGACGCATTCTTCCAGGTTCAGGTGCCCCAATATACAAGCCTACTGCACTACTGARAAACCTTCCCAGAAGGTGCTTTTGTTCTCCCATAACAATAATAATAATAAATTTTTTATTATTATTATAAATGAAAGCATACACAGTGCAGCAGTCCATGCCTATTCTAGCCGTGCAGCATGTGAAAGGAACCCAGACTGCCGGAGGGAAGGCAGGAACAAGGGCTAACACGGGCATCACGGGGAGGGACACAGTCCTCAGTACCCAAACTTTCCGACTCAGCCAGCTTGTTTTTACATCTATCTACAGCAAGACAAACTCCACTATGTGTCGCTTTGATAATACATGATTAGTTGGTGATTTAAGAGGTGCTGTTAAAAAAAAAAGGGGGGGGGACAGTATTCACAGAGGCAGGAGRAGGGGAGGAGAATGAAATGCTGCGTAAAAAACTAGATTAGCCCCTGCAGAAAGCGAATTTTGAACTCTTTGGGCAGTTTGTCAGACTGTAACAATAGAAGTAAKTTTGGAAACAGAAGCAGTTCATAAATTGGCAGAGCTACTGATTGATATCTATGATCCAAACTAAAGAAATATTTAAGGGTCTGTAGTATAGAACCTTCTTAAGGAAATATCTTAAAACTTGAAAAATACTGCAAGCATTGGTGTTCCTGTCAGAAGAATGTGAGCTACAACCACACAGTGTGGGGTACAGGGAAGCATGAGATGATCAGACTTGCTTCATTCTGGGAGAGATTCAAAACTGAAAAATCAAAAAAAAAAAAAAAGAAAGCTTATTTCTAATTATTCTTTACACTGAATGAGGTTAAAAAACAGAAATCTTAACTGTACTGAAGATCAGTTCCAGTCCTCAATGAAGCCAATAGGAATTTTGCCGTTAGCCTCAACTGATGTAAATATGTGGTGAATTCTTTAATTAAAATGGCTGGAAATATTTTGTGATGGGAAAAAAGCATTAAAATTAGCCTTTTTAGTCATTAGAGGYAGCTAGAATGGTGATTCTGCAGTTACTAAAATACGCAACATACATGCAATTATAGGGAAAAAATCTGCTGGCCTACAAATATAATCATAATTTTTCAGTTTATGATCAYTGAGATCATAAAGTGGGAAGAAAACTTTTCCCAGTTGCTTTATCATTCTTCTCAGCTGCTTTTCTCTGCCACAGGTGAAAGTCAGTCCAAAAAYGCTAACCTGAAGGCTCCAATTTAACTTACTTTTCTGCATTTATGCCTAGGTACTTTCCTTTATGGAAAACTATTTTTGAACTAGTGTTTCATACACAACTGCAATTTCCTAAGAAAAATTTTGTACATGAGAAATAACAGTGTTGTGTTTATAGCCTGCAGATTCCTGCAATTTTTTTTTTTCAAATTGGTCTCTACAAAGCAAAATACCAACTCTGTCATTTTCAAGTTTTATTAAAATATAAACTAGTGTCCTGGAGTTGGAGGCAGTCTTAAATTTTGAATAATTTCAGATTTTTATTCCTTCCTCTTCAAAACATTTCCAGATTGAGAGATTCCTTAGTTGGAGATGGTTTTAGGTTCAAGATTTTCTAATGTTCTAGTACACTATAGATTAAACTCAGCTGCAAACTTAGTTTAAGAGTTTCAATATACCAAATGAAAATGTTCATAAATTTGATCTTAATTAAAAGATTTTTCARTGAAGGCTTGTCTTTTATTGTCTGGCTTTAATCCTGAGTTGTCATTTAAAAAGTTAAAGCCAATAAAGAAAACATCATATTCTCCTAATTCTGAAGAGGAAGTTTATCAGACTAAAAATTACAGACCTAAAGGTTATTTTCCTTCTTTTACTGTTTTTTAGAAAGTAGATTGCCCGTATACTTCTCTGGTCTTCCTCCTGTCCAGCTTTCTGTTCGAGTTTGAATAAATATTATATCTATGTCCACTGAAAAACTTACAATCTAAACATTAATTTTATACTTAATAAAATGGTATATACTCAATACTTTAAATCTCAAATATTAAAGAAGTAGACCTTAAGGAATAAATATGCACTGAWGTCCCCATTATATGGACAGGAGTCTATAGTGTTAAGAACTTGCTCCAAGAGAGAAGCAATTTGGTGTGTAAACATACTATCTATAAGAAGAGTACTAGCTGCAGGTGCACATTTTCTTCCAGAAGGTGAGCCATTTGCACTGTGGCCCACCACACCAACCACAAGGGGAAAAAAACGGAAAAATTAACAGTATTTTACATTTCAAAATTGTATACACTTGGTGCATTTCATTAAATATCTGTCTCTCAAGCAAGAACCACATTGCTCTTTAGGTTAAGCTGGTCCCTTTGCCATTTTAAGATTTAAGTGATTCTGGTGATGTAGATCTAGAWGATCAATAATGAAAACAAATTCTAAAAGATATTAAGAAAATATGGCACTAAAATAGAGTTTTTAAAAAATAGCTCATATGCAGACTGCAGAGAAAACCTAAGATTTTACAATAAATTTCATATTGACAAAGAAATATTATGTATAAAGTATATGAAGATGAAGATTCCCACTCAGAAGCTGTCTCACTTATAGCTCAGTTCCAAAACAAAAAGAACTTCTGAAAAGTAGCTGAGGTGATGAAACAGATAGTACATTTTAATTTCTTAATTTCCCTGACAGACACTGGTTGTTGCCAGGTTGTTCTTTGATTTATCTTTCCCAAACAGGTACTTAAAATAAAAGTTTTTAATGTTGAATGTTCAATAAAAWAATCTCATCTTGGGACCTCTGTCTCACATAAGATAATAGCATTTCCTCAAAAGCAGTCATATGTGTTCCTATTATTTTGTCTCATGTTCCTATCATTTGTCCATGTGCCTCATGCACTTGAGCCCTTTAAAATATCAGTTTCTGTGGCATTCAAAACAYTACATGCTTTTGATTTTTTTTTAAATAGAATTTGCTGTGTATAAGTTAGTCCAAGCCCTGTTGGCCCAAACTGCAAGGCCAACACAGGCCTCACACATGGCTCGTCCTTGGAGGAAAGCCTGAAAGGATGTTCAAAAATTCAAGCAAGCAGGACACTTTGACTTCACAGCAGCAGTCCATACAGAAGAGGACTGACATTTCAGATCCTCTAAGGTCTCAGGGAAATAGAAATTATAGCATCAGCCAGCAGTCTCAGGTTTTCACCAGTCTTTCTTTAATTCAAAAAAAGATCTGGTCTCAAAGAAGGCGGTGACCATTGTCATTTGGCTCTTTAATTGTAATTCTTACYTCTGTTCTATAAATTTGTAGAAGAGATTTCAAGAGGTAGTTAAACCACTTCTATCTGAGTAATCTATTTTTTCCTTTTCTATTTGTTAGGTAGAAGACRCCCAGGTCTTTTTATACTCTTCAGTTTTCTAGTATTAAAGTAGAGCTTTATACCTCCAGATGTGCACAAACTTCTGTAAAAAAGAGAGAAGAGGTGGAAAGAAAAGTTCCTGAGGCTTAGAAGTTCTATATAACACTGCATAAAATTGCGCTTTAATGTATTTGGGGGGGGGGCTCTGTTTAATCCTGAAAGACTTGAAATTGTTGCCTTCAATTTCTGGTAAATAAGAGTTGTCAAACTTCTGCTTATCAGGACTGTCCTCCTTCAAGCTTGTGCTATAATGCCACTTGTGGGGGTGGAGGCAGGAATTAGTCATTGTGCAGGAACAGAACTCGAAGAAGGAAGCAGGATAATTGGCTCCGAAATGGTGACTTCACTATTACATAACCTGGTTCAGTGCTGGTTTTGACCAGCTCTGAGAAAATGTGCTTTTTGAAATTGCTAGTTAAACAGACATGCACTTCCAATAGATCATCAGAGTTCATAAACACTGTGGGTTTTCATCAGGTTGGCAATTTTGTCTCATTTTGATCCGGTGTGCAGTCAGTTTGTTCACTTGATTTTGATTTGATGAGTGTAATGCTCCATTTTTAGATTCGTGGAATATTAATGCTAGATTGGCTTTGATTTCATGGTTCTATTTTAGTTTAAGTTTCTTTACAAAACGTATTGAACTGATACTTCTAGTGGGATTTTCAAAAATGCCTAATCTGCACAGTTCTTTCAATATGCAGCATTACTGCAGAGTCTTTGAAGACATGGATAAGCATCAAGCAGTCAAGCCCAAACCCAAACTAGCTCCCTGTGTAGCAAGGAGTTTGGTAAAYACAGAAGTAAGCATAATAAAAACTTCATCCAGTGGAGTAGATACATACACGTTAAAAAAAAAGGCTTTGTTTCCTTTTTCTTAATTTTTATTTCTTTGCAAATGAAATTTTTCCTTAACAATGTCTAAGACAGAAAGTCCATCCTTGAACACAGTGAAACTTACCCAAGAATACCTCCAACCAGAGAAAAGGGGATGTTTTCATACTCAGATGCAGATRTCTGAGAAGGCCAGCAAGTCTCCACAAGCCACCTGCACTGTAAGAAGGGACAGAAGCTCGTGCTTGGGTTTGCCATCTGCAAGAATTTGTGTCCTCTATTCAACAGAGACCAGCTCATAAAGTTATGTACCTAAGGTTGGGTAGTGCAAATATTCCATAGAGCATATGGATTTTTGTGCTCAGGCGGAAGGTGGGGATTGCTACACCGACTGTTAGGAAAACGCATACCGGTGTGCATTTTTCCATTTCTTTGTTCTACAGTGAAGGGCACTGAACAGTCATGAAAGTCTGCGTACGTAGCTCTTTAACTTTGCCTATGAAATTGCCCTCCCAAACTATGTTCATCTCCCTATCATTGGCTGAATTGTTAAAGGGAATATAGTTTCCTAAATCTTAGCCCTGTGCTTTATCTGCAGGTCAATCTTGTCTCCACTTTTGCATTATGTTCTGAAGTATCCTGCAGCTAAAGTGAGACTAATTCAAAGCTAAGACCTTTTACAGTCCTCAACACTCTAATCCACTCCTGGTTTGGCTTGATGTTTCAAAAGACAGAAATTGCAAAATGTAAATGTTCACAACCTTAAGACTGTTCCATATGTTTTTTCTCCTTCAGCTGAATTGTTTTTCTGCTCTTTCCAGCCTCCGAAGKTTTTTTTACTCCATTACTGCACTGAATAGCTAAGTAGGGCTGCCACAGGTCACCTTCTAATCAATTAGTTTTAATCTGAACTTGCCATTTGCCATCTCCAGCTCTCCCTGCCYAGGCCAAGCGTCCACTTCTCTCAGCAGCAGTTCTTACTTTGCAGTATTCTTTCTGTATATCAGCTAAATAATCTCTATCTCTGTAAAAGAGTAAATTAATCTGTCCAGGATCAACAGCTTGCTTCATTGCACCAGGGACTAACAGGAGTTAAATCATACGTGTTATTGTATATACATATACATATATATATATATATTTTTTTTTTCCATCTTCTCTGGAAGTTTGACCTGGCACCCCTTTACAAATAAAGGCCCCAAAGAGAAGCTTGATGCCCATACACTGTTGTATTACCCTAAACTTGTCCTTTGCCTGCTTTGCTTTTCTCAAGAGGCATTTTCTTCCCCTGCCTGTATCTAAATGCTCCTCCCCAGGCTACTTCCTGGGCTTTTTCTTTCTATCCCCCCTTCTGAGGCCGCCTTCCCGCCCCTGCTGGACAGTCCTTTTCCAAGCACCTGCTATATGCGTGGCCCCTTTCAATGCTGCACCTCTCATGATTTTACATTTTTCAGCTCCCACAGTCAAATGATTAGGTGAGAATCTTGGCTTACAGTTGTAAGTAAGTTTCTTAGACCTCATGGTAGCAAAGAGAAACTTAAAAATATGACTTAAGTGTACCCTTAAGGCTAAAAAACCCGAAGGCAATAAACCACACCCTAAATTTATTTTCTTTTTAAAATCTCAATTTTAATTTTTTAACAATATCAGGCTTTTGTCAGACTTTCCTTATGGTTAGTACACATCTGGGATTGGCAGTGCTGCAGTCTGACCAAGTAGGTTGGAAAACATCTTCCTACAATCTCTTGGCTCAGTCAGATGCTCTCTAGGGTACAATTCCCATCAGACTACATCTGACCACATCTCCTGAAATATCCTTCCTCTGAGATGCTCCTGTTTGCTCTACAGGGTCTCACAAAGAGCAACTGTATTGCCTGAGCTGTTGCTTCACTATTCCTATCTTTGGAAAAGTTAATGATCATGTGGGTTTCCTTAGCTGTCCCAGCGAGAGTGGCGTTCTTCAGGCAAGCAAGGATATTTGGAAGTACAGGGAAGAGGTGTGATTAAATCCATGTGTTATCTTTTCCCATAGGAGTAGGCATTCAGCTCTCACTAGCAAAATCCCTCTCACTTGTTTTTCCTCTGCCAAAGAATGATTCCAGGCACTCCTTAAGCTTGGTAAACATGGGTAATCTGAGGTTGGACTCTTCCAAGTAACAAGCTTTTGTTTCTTTTGTTGTAATTTCCATACGTAGCAAGTCCGGAATGAAGGTTTGTATAAGACATGCCCATCAAAGGCTTTTGATTTCCTGCCTAACAAACATGCCATTCCACTTCAGCTGTTTATACTTTTTTCTCTGTATCTTATTCTGCTTTCAGATCCTACTGTCGTGCTAGGCAGAAGAGACTGCCTCCATTATTTCCTTTGTAGGCACAATAAGTGCTTATATTTTAAACGTCAATGTATTTTTTTCCTCTGCTCTGTGAAAAAAACATCACTTGGACTTCTGACCGCACCAGCCCACTTAGGCTAGCCAACAAAATTTGCAAAATCTAAGTATATATTTTGCAAGCAGAATAAAGAATGTTGAATTCTAATGAAACAAGGCCAATATAACTAAAAGCACTGAAATTCAGTGCTGATGTTAAGAAGAGTGTCACTGTTAGACTTAGCCCTGCTGTGATGAGAACTGCAGGGGTTATTAAATGTGTCTTCTTTCTTAATAGCTCAATTGATGGTTTCGGTAGTGATGCACAAGTTGCAGCCAGGTGTTAGATAAAAATAACTAAATAGAGCACAGTTGCAGCTATGCTGATCAATGTGGGTTATGACAAAGAGTCTTTTAAAGGAAAAAAGATTTCCCAGCTTTGGTCTGCTGAGGGTTAGCTGATTCACAAGCCTTACTTGAAATATCAAATACCATTTTTTTCATCTGCTCCCAGGCATGTTTGTCATGATACGTTACTATGGAACAGTATCAATTAACTTATTTATTATAAATAATAACATAAATAGACCAAGAAAGACAAAGTCCTGTTATTTAAAAGTAGGTGTTTGAGCACAAAATCAGTGAAGCCTATGGTTTTTTGTTGCTGCTAGGCAAATAAAGAAATAATTTGAAAACCTGAGGGGGCTCCAATGAAATAAAACTGCAGTAGAGGCACAGCTCCTGGGCTCCAGGTCCAGCTGCTGGGARATGACCAGGGGAACATCATCTTAAAGGACAACAGACTTCTTGGTGCCCAGGCTGAAAGGCTGCGCTAAGCAAAATCAGAAACAAGCGTTCATCAGAAAAGCCACAGGTCCTCCAGCTCTCAGTCAAATGTGTAACATCACAAGTGACACTACATATAAACCATGACAAATTAATTAATTAAAGTCCTGATTGTGCTACTGACCTTGTGAAGAATCTTTTATGTTTGCTGTCACTGAAGAAATCAAACTGATGTGAAGACAAGATGTCCCCTTCTTCTAGCAGTCTGCTCCTGGTGCTGCTTGATCGGTGAAGACAGTAGAGCCTTTTTTTAATATATGCTTTTAGGCTAGAATTGAAACACTCAAAAAATATACCTGGAGCTAACAGACAGTTAGCTTTTATTGCTACTGCTTTTTGTCTGTCAGTACTCCTTAGATTAACTGCTATACTTTTATTCCAGTATTTGAACAAATGCTACTATTACAAGTCTCTTCGCAGAACCAGTGAAGTGGTTTGTTTTGGTAGCTAAGAGTACATTATACCCCATAGAATATCCACTAACTCCTGAAAAGAATAAAACCCCTTGTACTGTGCTAGATACTATATTAAGTGGAAACTTAAAATTTTACAAGCAAAATCCCTCTTGCAAAACCTGACTTCTGCAAGTGGCATTGTCCAGCTTCCCAGGAGCTGGGTTTCCTATGCAGTGAGCTTCCTGTTAGCTGAAATCAGCTCAAAAAATACTCACTGGGAGCTTTTAAAAACTTTACAACAACATAAACCAGGGGATGTCATTATGCTAGTGAACTCACAGTCTGAAATTCATGTTAAGATAAACAAGTTCTTCCTCCACCTATCTTCACCCCCTCCACCAGAAGCACATTGGCCTCTCATTTCTGCTGGTGGGCACTGAAGGCTGCTCTCCCCCTCCAGCCCAGGGAGACCAAGAAGAACTGGCCTTCTAGAGAGCATGACCAGCATTCTCAAGGTGTAAAAGTGTCCAGGAACACTTGCATTTTGTCCTTTTAACCTTGTATCTTTCATGATTGCATCCTTAAGAGAATGAAGCGATCTATCTCCTGCTTAAGGTGCAACAGTCACTTTAGCTTTCTGAAGACGATTAGGAATTATGTTCTTTTTTCTGTTCACATGGCTGTTTCAGAAGTGGTGCTTATACTCAGCTCTGCATGCTGGAGTAGTGATGTGGGTAAGATCAAGGCAAAGTTGTGCCCCATTCTGTCTCTTGGTAAAAGTTCAGAGCCTCATTGAGAATTCTGCTGAGTTCTGTCCATGCTCAGGGTAGCAGCAGTAAAGCAACAGCCTGACTAGAGATCAGCATAGAATAGAAATAAGATACAAATAATTGGAGAACTGAAATGATGCATCTGCTTTGTGCTTAACTCCACACTTTTGGTTATTACACTATAAATAAATTGAAGAACTTTACATTTTCTGTTTAAAAACTGAGTAGTATTAGTGACAGCTACCAAGGTTCTGTGTTTCTGTAAAACTTGCATTTCTCAAACTTCAATATACAATTATTTATAAATGTGTCAGTTTTATAGAACAATAGAAATATGATAAATGCAACTAAAACCATGCATTTAAGTTCAGAAATAGATATATAATGAATGGAGATGTCATCCTGTCATGAAAACTGAGTGACAGATCAATGAAATTTTCCACACATTTCAATATGTTTATTGTACATCTTCACTGAGTATTTCTAAATGTGACATGTTTGTGTAAGA
>NW_028185850.1:257128-285142 GCF_003343005.1 Rhea americana
AACTGTTTAGTTTTAGCAAATGCTTAGTTACCCGGAAGAATAACAACTCTGGATTCACCTGGTGAAGTTCATAACAGCCACAGCACTATTGCAGCTGCATGTTGAACTTGGCTTTTATTCCTAAAATTCTTGTGATTAAAGCATGACTATAAATGAAAACAAGTGAATTCCTGGCACTGCAGTCGTCAGCAGGACATTTTCTTACACTTACTTCTCTGGAACTCAGATTTCACCTATAACTGGGAATTAGAGCTATTGCTAACTTGTTAAATAGGTTCATCTTAGTTTTCTTCCCTAAGATTTCTAACATCTTTCTTTTACTTCGACCTCCACTGAAAATGGCAGTAACACCTTGGTTTTCTTTTTTTTCCAGCATAGCTGAGGTTAATTTACAAAATGATTCTTTCTGCATGCCTTGCGTTGCATTTCTCTGCAATGGTTTTCCACTTCCATTGTAAGCCAGGTTTTAGCTTGCTTTGGTCCTTCTGAGTTTCTCACAGTCATCTCCCATCCAAACTAACCTGGATCACTTTGTCTACTGCATATTTTTCTCTCAGTGCTCACCTCCTTTTCAAGAAAAATCTGTATGTAAACGCATGCATGTATTCCAGGAGGGAGCCTGAGGCACTCCAGCRTTAACCTTTGGCCATACTAAACATAACCATTTAATCCCACTTTAGTGAGACTTTTTTGTCTTTCAGTTAGTATAGCCGTACTTTGGCTATCAATCCTTGAATACCTATTTTCTTCAGTCACATCTCATGAGGAATGAAGCACTTTTTGAAAACAAAATTCAATTAAGAAATATATAGAGAAGAATAGGGTGACATTTTAAGTTTTCAGTGAACTTCTGTAGAGAAGATATAGCTTATCTTTATAGAGAGTCTTTCTACTGAAGCCTGGCCTCGCTTAAAAATATCTGAATGTTATTTCAGCATCTCCAGGTATCAGCACTCTGATCTTGTAACATCCTTCATTTTTGTATCCTAAAAAAAAGAATAGGTTTTAGAAAAGTATATTCCCCCACAATCTACATGATGAAGATTAGAAAAATCTTTCACCATATTCCAGTGCTTTTACTCTCCTAACTATAAATAGTTCAGCAAACTTACAGGTTTTCATGTGGGTTTTCTGATTTCACTTGACTGAAGAATTAGTTTAATTTGGTCTTTTATATCTCTGATCACTAGTTTTTCACCTTCTCCTGCACCTCTGAATTCTCATTTTTCTACCCTCCCTATGTCATTCATTTGAACAGAATTATCATTTTTTGAAGCATTTCTGTTTGCTTAGAAAAAACACTTGAGCCTTGCTGTTGAATTGCTGGGTTTTTTTGCATTCCTGCTTTTTGTTGCATCTCTCTGTGTTAAAAGAAATGTGTCTATGTGGCCTTCACACCAGATTCTAATTATTTTCACATTTTCATGTACCATTATCTGTAGGAATTTTTGACCAACTTTCTCATTATATCAAGTACTTCTTTCTAAAGTGTCAGGGTAATAAGAAATTTCTATTAACTTATTGCTTTAAAAAATCAGGATTTTAAATAAGAGTCCAAAATTAGTTGAAAAATAAGTAATCTGACTTCTTCCTAACACAGTGATTTCTCTGGCATCAAATGGAACTGCTCAGTATTTTTTTAAAATTGTGATATTTGAAAGAATAACTTTGGACACCCACTACTTATAAAATCTTCCACCATTTCATGGCAGAGGAAGAAGGCAAATTTTACATGGRATTCCAAACTTCCAAAACGAGCAAATAACATCCAAGAAACTAGGCCTGCAACAACAGACCTCTCGCTGCAGAAACTAGGTCTGCTCCCTTACCTTGAACAGGGCTTTGTACATGCTTTAGGCCCTACTCAAGAGCAACAACTTTAGGAATGGAAATGTGAGGACAGTAATTAATCAGTAAAAATAACAGATCAAATTAAATCTGTTCCTCTGGAAATAATATTCATTATCAACATTTTAATAGCACTGTTGTCGAGATACCATACACGACGGCCCCAGAAACGAAAGACCCTAGTGACYTCAGTCTTTCTTTCCTATAGGTATATATAAACTGATGCACTTTCCTGGGAAGTGCTTAACTTCAATTTATGAAGCTATCGCTCAATAAAAGAAAAATGATTAAATAAAGCTCCCGGTGTTTATCAGGTGGGTGTAGCACAGTACTGAATTCCATGCTTCTGACTGACACTTGGCAGTGACAAGCTTTCAAGCTAAAGAAGTTCAGTTAAGCTTTCATGTGCAAAAGTATTTGTATTCTTGTTTTGTTATGTTGCTATTTTTATATTTTTCCAAAGGATCCTTTAGAATGGGAGGTTGCAAGATGGAGTATTTGTAAAGCAACTTTAAAGACCATTGCATTGTCATATCAAATTGGTCAGTCTAAAGTCCTCCCTGTCTTTCTTCTTTTGGTTTTCCGTCAGTAACTATGCCAAAAAAGGTTAAAAATAAAACAAATTTTTTTTTTCTTACTCAAATTCTTAGTCAAAATAAAAATCATAAATACTATAAAATATCTGAGTAAACATTTAATTCAAAAGGAAACTCTGAACTCAATTCTGAGTCACTTCACCAAAATTGTCACTTTTCCACAAATCTCTCAAACTAGTGGATTTCCTGAGACTTTGAAAAACTTTTAATTCTTCAAGAAATTCTTGAGTGAGATAAAGAAAAATATGTTAAGAAGCTGCCTCATTGTCTCCCATGGTGTAATCCAAGTAATTCAGCTAAATTCCCTCCATCTCCTAACAAATTATTTGGTTAATTAGGGCTATGCACTGATTCAACACAAAGATAAATGTTATATGACTGTACTAAAGTTGTAGCTTCACTTTGGTATTCTGACCAAAAGATTAGCTATTTCAAATAATAAGATTATGCATTTTAATTCAACAGTAGCATGTTCATCACTACTATTACCAGTTTTCATGGTTTCTCACCCCAAAATGTCCTTATTTTCTTGAAATAATTAAGTACTGTTTCTAAAATACAAAAGACACAGTGAAATGTTTGAAAACACTGATTATATCAAAACACATCTTGATAATTTTTAAAGATAGTTCAAATGACAGAAAATGCTGCCTAACAAGTCAACAAAAATCTTTTAGCTACACTTTGGTAGAGACCACATGGTCAGGAGCAAGTTCCAGCTAGGGTAACTTCCAGGTCCTTATCGACTTCCAAACAATTTACTCCCTCTGAGTATCTGTCCCTCAAAGGATTTTTTCTTTTTCAAATGCTGGCAACTGGAGTCTTTACAATAGCATCCTTTACTCACAAAAGTGAGATATTTGAGACAGTTGGAACAAACTAGATGGAGTTATYCTGAAGATAACTAGGCAAAATGGAAATTTGTACTTAGAGAAGCACGTAAAGAAATTTTGTCAATAATCTCCTCAGTCATTAAAATAGCAATATGTGTAATGCAGACAAACCTCTTGAAAAAGAGATGTAAAGCCCCCAGCTCATCATTGGTGGACAGGAAAGGCAAATACTTACTTTCTTGAGTTACTTGAGCTTGTTTACAGTTCTATCTCCCTAACTGTAAAACCACAAAAAATGAAATACTGAACTTGCTACACATACTTCAAGTCTATTTCCATAATGCTAACTGGTAATACTGTCTTCTTTGAAAAGAAAATCTGAAAAAGAAAGAACACAGCGACAACTTCCCAGCAGAAGGTTTAGTACATGCCGTAGGCAACACCTCACACAGCTTACTTTGCCCTGCTCTCACCAATGGGCTTGTTTGTTTGTTTGTTTGTCTTCCAGCTGGGAACAATAGACCTAAATTGAACTTGAATTAAAAAAAAATCTCATTTTACTCTACCAAGAATTTACAAAATGAACTTAGACATTGAAAAGAGATGGAAAGATGAGATGTAGCATCAGGAGCCATCTGATAGCAACCAGTACTATCTGCTTTCCTGACTTCTGTCATTTGAAAACTAAAACTCCCATTATCTCTGAAGTTAAATGACAAGGGAAAGGAAGTGATGGTAGAGATGAAAGAAAAATCTTTTCCCTGATTCTTTTTAAATTTTTGCATCAAGTGTAGCCATATCATTGTCTTTTAGGTCAAAGGGTTCCAGGTACATAAACTGCTGAGCAGCTCTGACACCCCTGTGAGTGCTCAACCTGGCCTGTCCAAATTTACTTAACATGCTCTGCAGATGCTAACGGGTTTCTTTAAAATAATGTTTATACATAAAAAAGTTTTTGACTTTATTCTTCATTTAGTTAATCATTAATCTAGCAAGTGTGGGTYCTCCACCACACTGCATCTTCTATAGTCAACTACTGTGGAAAATTAACATAAAATAGGAATACCTTACAGCAAAAGAAAAAGTAGCAGTGACTTTGGTCAGTTTGGGCTCATATTGCATGGGAGCAGGTACCACACAAGCTATATCCCAGCGGAGATGCGGCAACTGAAATGATTTTTTTTTTTTTTTTTTTTTTAATTTTTTTTCCACTATGGTAAATCTGATTCATGTCATGTCCCAAAGGCAGCCATGTTGGGGATCTGCTCTGCTATGCCATATCTGAGTTGCATAATATTGTCAGCACTAGAGGGCACTCTTAGATTAACATATTACAGCATTACTTCATGTTTCTTACCATTATGGTGCCACAATCACTGTGGATTAGTCTGAGCACTCTAGCTACATATTACTTATTTCCCATCATTAGGACCTTGGCATCATKAAAGCAGTGTACTTCTTACATTCAGGGCAATAAAGGAGATGTTTATGCAGATCRTGAACACCTGATGGTGTGGTATAATGGTTCTATCAGCATAGGTAAATAAAGATCACTTTAGGCATAAAGTAGTGAGCTCATGAAGAAACGGAAGAAGTGATGTGGTTCATCCCAAATGAATGATCAGAGTATCATAATTTTCTTAGTCAAGTATGCCTAGTTTGTTTCCTTGAGGGAGCAGCAGCTATTACTCTGGCTTCACTTCCAAAAGCTCACTCTTAGAGAAGCTCAGCTGGCAGAAATCATGCAGAAAACATCTTGCCTTTGCAAATGAACATCACCCGTCCAGCAAGGCAGGCAGAAATGAAAGTTCCCAGAGGTTTGCTTCTTCTTGGGACCCGGGGTAGAAGGCAAATGAGAAAACAGTTTAATGGGCTAAATCATGAAGGAGGAAAGAAGGCTTCTCCATCAGGCTTTCACTTTCCAGAAGGCCTGAATCAGGCACTAGGTAGAAGTATCCTCTTAGTTCAAAGAGCCTTCTGTGAAGGAAATGTGAGAGCAACCAGTTCCCAGTGAGCTTCACAGCCCTTTTTGTGACAGGAGATTTAAATTGATCTTAAACCATGTCCAGCTGTGATTTAGGAATTCTAGCCTTAAATAGTCTCAGTGATGTTGATTCTAAAATATTTTTGCTGCAAAAAGGCAAGGCTGCAAAAAAGATGGCTTAGTGGTTGGGCTGCAACAGGGACAGCAATCCAGATTCCAGTATAAAATTTTAAAGGCAGCCTTGGGCAGCTATTTTACCAACCCTACATGTCTCAATTTAACCACTGTAAATTGGAGATAATACTCTTTTCCCATTCAGAAAATGCATTGATGTTAGTGAGCTATTTGGATGTTAAAGAACAACTAGGCAAAAACGTGTATAATCAAATCACAAAATACATAAAAGATAAATAAAATAAAAGTAAATCAGATTGTATATTCTTCTCTCATTTACCTGCCTTTAGCTCTAGAAATCCTTCTGATATGTTATTCCCCCCTGTTGTGCTCATAACTCGGGCCTTGATTTGGCAAATATTTAACCCCGAGCAAAGCTTCTTTCATGAGCTGCCTCCCTGCGGTTGCTGGTTTACACATCCATGCCACACTAGCAGCTTAGACTCTTGCAAGGGACATGAATTTCTCTCTGTTTTAAAGTAGCATGCACCAAGCAACCTGTAATCAGTATAACAGAACTTTCAACCTCTTTCAGCTACATTTTATAACATGAATTATTTGGGGGCTAAAATGGAGAAATTTAATCTCAAAAGGCAGATTTTTGAAAAATAAATTAACATTATTCTTCACATGAGCAGGAACGGATAGGCATTCTTACCTACTGCTGATGATTACTGCCTGTATCCTGTAAAACTATGGTCTATCCCACAGATCAAATTCATCTAATCTTGGTCATACATGCATTACCTACGCAGAGTGCAAAGGGTTGGAACATAACTTTTGAAATTGAAAACTGTTACTTCAGGCATGTTATTAGGATGTACATGAAACTATCAGTGAAAAAGTAAATTACACAATCTGAGATTAATTTTTTTAAGCCCTTGTCACACATACTCACTTAAATGTGTGACTCCAGGATTTGTCAGATAACCATAGAGTATTTGGGCTTTATAATGCAAGTTCAATAAATCTAGACCCTTTTCAAAGAATTAGATTAGCTGTTCATGCCCTACACAGCCTCACTGACTGTGCACAGTGTATATATGGGGCCTTCCAGATACAATATCCAACACTTGCACGGTTTTGCTCATGTACAGTGAAGGGTGTTATACGGTTTTCCAGTCAGGAATTAGAAGTAGGAAAATTAATGGTGCCATTTTGATTCAGAAGAATTCTGGACCTGCACAGTTTTATAGAACACAGCAAGCATTTTGCAAGTGCAAACAACCAGAGGAACTTACCATAAAATAAAGGGAACAAATACTACCTGCTCAACAGTGTAGAACACAATGTTGTTCTTTATTATATTATTTAAAGGAGGCAGATTTATGTTCTCATAAATTAATAATTCAGAAGGTGTAAGAAGGTACAGCCAATTAGCTGCAGTGATTTGCATTTTTATGCTGTTTCATTAGTGTTCTAAGGTCTTCTATTACAGCAGTGCAAATGCCATCTTCCAAAGGTGAATAGCCAACCTGTTTTTTGTTTGCATGGTAATGAAGCTTCTTCAGTTATTGAAGAACCGAACAATTTAACAATATTTAGGGCAAAATTTTTTTTGCTGTAATATMTGCTTTTTATGTTGGTTGTCATGAAACATGCTATTTCAATGTAATTTATTTTAACTTGAAATGAAGAGTTTATTAGGTGACTGATTTTCTACGGCTCCTAAAATCTTGCCTAACTTTAATCATGTGAGTGATCCTGTTAAGGGAGGTATTAATATCCTTTCCTAATCTATGAGCTGACAAATAACTCCATGTATGATGACTTGTTTGCAGTGTGGGATCTCTTTAGCCTTGTGCAGAAGTAAAGTGAGAAGGGTTTAATACATGAATTTAGCCATTAGGGGAGCTTCTCTAACTGGAAAAGACATGAATGCTCCCCCATGCTACCACACATCTGTGGGGGACTGCACCTTAACAGCTCCCTGCTTCTTGCTCTACAAATCTCCCTCTTGGTTACTATTGCTATGGGCACAGTCTTGCTAAAATGGATATTTTTACCTTCCGAGAAACACTCCTGAAGCCAACTAGGTTCAAGATAAAAACATGACTGTAGGTATGACCGAGGCCTTGGTCACTGGACTGCTTGTACTTGCCTTGTCTCAACCTCCTTTCGCAGGACACCAGCAAATCCCACTGGCTTCACTGAGATTGCTTCTAACCTGTAGCTGGCCTGACACGTACTTATTTTTCCATTTTTACTCTGGCATTTTCCTTTCCAAATGTTTTCCATGTGAGGCCACTTCATTTTATTTTTATAATTATTTTATTTTTAATACAGCCCCTCATTCCAGATGTAGATAGTACATACACACACTCAAGCATACATCTAAGCAAAATAATGCTGAGGCTGCACCTTTATATAAATGTGTCTGAGTCAGAGTTCAAACCAAGAGAGCAGTGCAGAAATTTCATAGTTTGTACAGATTTCTCTCTCTCTCAAAAAAAAAAAAAAAAAAAGAAAAAAAAAAGCACTAGCTCTACAGAATTAAGCAAAGAAGGTCACTCTCCTGGTATGTTTCCTCTGGTGGCCTCTAAAGGGACCTGACTCTCCAGGTTGTCTACGAATCCTACCAGATGGCTCAGGAAGCCACAGGAGGACCATGGCACTGTTCCCCTGCCCACTGCAGTCCTCACCATGCTGTTGTCCAGCCASTACAGCCTTTTTCGTTTAAGCTCAGTGAACGTTCACAAGCTGTATAGATCACCTCTTGAGTTATAGGCAAGACAACGAATATTCAGGAACGAATGCTTCTCATAATTTCACTGAGGCAACTGCAGATAGCTTGTTTGTAACCCAGAACGAATGACTGACCATGAGAGTGACTGGATGTGTTGGTGTGTTTGAAAAGCCTTTCTTCCTTTCTTTAAATTCTTTGTGGAGGCTGCGCGAGAAGACAGCACTCTGAATCACTCGAAGTAATAAGGGGAGGGTGGAAGATGAATGGATAGCTCGATCAGGTATAAGAGCTATGACTCAACAGCATGCAAAAATGTTCCTGCAGGTAATCTGAAGCGAGAAAGGAGAAACAAAAGGCTTGAGTTAATATGTACCATTAAGCAGAAAGATTTGACTGGAAATAAAAAACTTTGAGCAAATAAAGGCATCTGAAAGCAGAAGGAAGAATATTTTCTAACAATAGAGTAGGTGCCGGAGTCTCTATCTACTCCCTTACTCCCTCCCCTCAGTTACCTCCTCCCCTCTTCCCCAAACCGAGCCCTAAATTATCCCCTACATGGCGATGTGCAAGGGTGACAGGGATCATTGGTAGGCAGACTGGAGCTGTCACTCATAGTTCTCACAGCAGGACAGATCCTCCCAAAATTTAGAGTTAACCTCTAGAGACGTAGAACATGACTCTGAACTGTTTTCCCTTTGTGTATGGATGGACAGGAGGATCTCTGAACATGCTTCMATAGAAATAGAAGTCAAGGTTTTGTAATTTAGCTGAATTTCTGCTCTTTATGTGAATCAGRAAAATCAACCTTGTCTTACTCAGAGAAGAATGAGCTAATTTAAGACTTAGAAGTCTGATACTTACCTTATCAACTAAAATTACTTGTGAAAYATACTCTTTAAAAAAGCTATCAAGTCCTTGCCCTAAATCATGTCAGCAAACATGATTAGTTCACAGTTTTGACTCAAAGATTTCCAATTAGAAGGATCTGGTGATCATCTAATCTTACTTCCACTACACATCTCCAGGACTCCCCTAAATTAATGTCTGCATCATGACCAATGGCACAGCTAAGCCAGACTGTGTCTCTGGAAGCTGATCTTGATTTTAAATTTTCTGTTCAAGGAAAATCCACTTCAAAGTTCAATAAGATTTTCCAGAGGGAAATTGTCTTCATTGTTGTACATTGCTTCAGACCTAAATTTGTCTAATTCTAGGTCATGAATTTTGTTACTCTTTGCCAAAAAAAATTAAAGATTTCTGTATGCCAGTTTTCTGTTATTTGATAAGTTAGAAGAGTTTGTGCAAGCCCCTCATTTTAAGCACATTTTCCAATCCCTTAAGTATATCCAAAGTCTCCTCTGAACTTTTTCTTTTTTAATATCTTTTTGAATGGAAGGCAGCAGAACTCTACACATACTAGTATAGTATCAATAGCAGTGATTAAAAACAGAGGTGGCAGGGATGAATGGATGCAGAAGCATGCAGGCGCAGTAGTGCAGTGGCCCACTTTCTCCTGCATCAAACATGCAAAGCACACACCAGGTCAGACCTTGCTAACAAACTATCGCCTGTGTAGCACCTTCCCATTCCCCTCACAGTAAATCTGTGTCAGGGTAATACAGCCTCCTCACTTTTATTCATATTCTCCTGATTTTAGTCCAATGATCATTTTAGCACTTTGGCCATGGATCACCACAGGAGCTCCGTGTGTATCTGATTATCCATCATAAAATCAAATCCTCTTCAGTCCCTATTTCCCAGCATGGAGTCTCTTCCATCCTACAATTGTGGCTCACACTGTTCGTCACTGTACAGGCTTACAAAAAAATAAAAGAAAAAATTTGTTTCATTRTATCAGGAAATCCAGACTGTTCTGTCACTCACCAGCCTCATTTATCATTTAATTCTGCCCCAATTTTACTGACAYAAGAAAACTTTATCAAGAAAATGTTATGTTTTCATATGTCTCATTGATAAAGATGCTAAATAACATAGAGGAAAAAGAACATCACAAAGAACAGACCTTCACTGTGATGATTCCCTATTTAGAGCTATAAGGCCTACAAGCTTTTAAATCATAGGTGTCAGATGGATTTTCTACTTTTTATTCTCTTAACCAAATGTCTTCTGATGTTACTGCAAGTCCTTTCAAAAAGTTTATTACATCAACAGTATTAATGTGATTGAAGAGAACTTGTAATCTCATCAAAAAATGGGATCAAATTAGTCTGACAAAATTTATTTCTGAGAAGTTCATGCTGATGGACATTAATTATGTTTGAGCAATCTCAGTCTGATAGGCTCTTAATTTCTTGGGTTATTCCTATTATCATTTTTAAATATTGGCACAACATTAGATTTTTTCCAGTTCCTTGAAACTTCTCCAGTGTTTCAAGACTTCAATAATCAATATTAAATGCCCAAGTGGGTCTTCTGCTAGTTCTTTTAAAGCTATCAGATGCTAGATAATTAGACATGCAGGTTTTAAAATGTCTAACTTTAATAACTACTGTGTAACTGGTTAAAATTAAAAAGATTAAATCATCATATCATATGACTATTCCATCTGGCTTTCCCAAATGCAGGCACAAAGTTATTGAGATTCTGCTTTTCATGAATTCTTGTCAGTTCTATTATTGTCAGACAGTCACAGAACAATAATATTATTAGGATTCCCAGTGCAACTGAACTCTTTTGGTTACCTTTTCATTCTTACATTTGCTAGCCATAGATTTTGTCTTTGCCAATTTGCTTCCACAATCTACTTTTTACGATTTCCAAGACAGTGGTTATTACGAATTACTTATGCTTTTTTCCACTTTACCTCCATAGTTTACAAATGCTTTTCATTTTACTTTGACCTGTACTGCTCTTTCTTTAGGTCAGCGTGATATCATTCAGGAATATGTTATTTGGGCTTCTAGTAAAACGTTATTCAACAAATGGACAATTAACTTTCTCATTTTTCTATTTACATTTCCCTCTAGTTGATTGTCTCAAAATTATTTTCAGCTTTATTAAACTGTCATTTTGAAAGCATGAAATGTCTTTCATGCCCCAAGAATATATATTATTGACAGACACCACAGTAAAAATGTAATCAAGATAGAATCAGTTTCATCTAAGCAGTCGCTGATTTTTTACTTCTGCAATTAATTCTTCATTTCATTAGGTCCCACACAGAATTATGTCACAGTAGATGTAACTCTATTTTGAGATATGAAACTGTTATGTATAATTGTAGAAATTCAAAAGCTGCCTTAAAATCAGTAGTTTAGGTCATATGCAGCATATGTCTCTCAAACTGATGTCCACCCATACARATACTTGTTTTGATACAGACTGCAGCAGTATGGCTCCAAAGCCAGTTGCCTTATTCTCTAGTGTGTTTGGAACATTTTTAGTACACCAAAATCAGTAATCTATCTTGTACTATATCCGTGTAACTTTGATCTACAAATTTATAGGATCCTTTGCTTTTTCCTCAGCTGTTAGTTATTTGGATTTGGGTAACACCATTTTAGAACAGAGTTTCTCCTCCTGTTGTATTTTTCATTCAATCTTCTCAGAATACCAAGTTATAACCACTACACGGAAATGAATATTTGAGCATGGGAATCTTCCTATATGTTTTAAAAACATGTAGCTCTGATTTAGGCTTATAAATAAGAAATTTCAGCTCCAGATATAGTACATAACAAATGAAATGTTGTATGTATTAGAAGAAATTGTCATAATGAAGCACATTTATTAACCATTTTTACATTTAATGGCTATATGGGCCATAGATAAGTTCAGATCACAGGTCAGGCAACTTAACTGAAGTCAGTGTGAAATGTCAGAAAAGCAGATATTCCATATTTTTCCTTTGCACTTCATTTTCTTACAATCATTCTGCTGGTTATAGTAAAGTATGACTGAGTCTAGACAAAYGTGTTAAAAGCTATTAGTACATTTCTTGGTATAGCTGTCACTATTTTTTTAAAGTTGCTATGGAGACCTACTAGTTTGAGGCATCACTCTTTCAATGATTTTCCGTGGCAATATCGCTTTGTCTCTAGTGCACACCCATCAACCAAGAATGCCCTCCAGGATAATATATCTCTAGCRGAACATATTAAAATATCTACACAGTTTCTAGAATATGGTAGTAAGCAATAAGCCCTGCTTAAAGATGAAGGTAACAATGTACTCCGTAAAACTACTGTTAGGTGAATGAGTTTTATCATTAGGATTTCAGTAAAAACTTGAGTATACGTGAGAAAAGGGAGGGAGAAAATAGGAAAGACAACATATTTTGCAAATAATTTATGTTTTCCTCATGTTTCAGATTTTAAACTTCAAGATCAGATCATTTCTGGAGGATCTCAGGCCTTTTGGAAGATAAAACATTCAATTCTGGCCATGTTTCTTCTTTTCCTTTTTGTCCTCAAACATAAATTGTTATTTTCTTTTTCCCTTTTAGATATTTGTTGCTTTGTGGAATTGTGAAAGGAAAATATTTTAGGAATTGCATAGAACAATGACAATACTGTCAAACTACAAAAATCATAAACCAGCTTTAATACAGTCAAAGCATATAGCTATTACATAAATGAAGCAAGATCTCCAGGTGCAGCCATGTAAAATACTCTATTCAGAATTTAAAACAGAGGGTCTGATATGCCTTTTGCCTGCTGACTGTGCATTGATATGAACAACCAGGGTTACCTGGCACTGCACAAGACCTCCTGCCAGGCTGGAAGTGAGGTGGACCTCACCTGCCCAAAAGGGCTCAGGGGCAATAAACTGAAGAGTTTCCTTCCTGGCACTTATTTTCACTGATGCTCTTCAGCCTTTGGTTACATCCTGCATCCCTGTCTATTTCTCTTTTTAGATAGCACACCTTCAATGGTGTTGTATTAGAAAACCCAATACCAGCAAAATTTGGAGAATGGACTACCACTCAGTACAGCCTCCCAGAAGCAAAAAAAATGAGAGCACTTCAAGTCATAACCAAAGGCAAGTTAAGCAAACAAATTTTTGCCTCCCAATGATCCTTAAAACCATGCAGGCTAGGGAATTGAAGATCTGCTTCAGTGGATGTYCTAAAAGACCAAAGAAGAGGTTCTTCTCAGAGCATTTATCCCCAAGCCCTTGATCCCTTTTGTCAGCCRGAGCAGTTCAGACTCCTTCACACACCATTGCAGCCACTCCAGTGAGACTCTGAAGGAACACAGACTGTCCCATTCCTTCTTACTTCTTACTGTAGGTAAGCATCCACATCCTTGGCTTGCTTTTCTGTAGTTGCRAGGTTACCCAGGGCTCCAGCTGTATATTTAGCATCAGTGTAGTTTTTTTTGCTGCTTCACTGAGGCCTAATGGTTTTAAAAAAAAATAAAGATTTCTGTTTTTCTCCTTAATAATTTGATTTCACTATTTGGAGGTAAGGCCAATAGCCATCTTCAGTTTTTCAGATGTGCTCTGCTTTTTGTTTTCCTAATGATGCACGCTTGAGTTGATTTTGTTTGCAGGTGTTTTGTCCGCATTGCCAATATATTTGCCATTAGCTTACCTCTTTGTAAGCACACAGAGACCCCATTACATTCATCTAAGATTTTTTTTCTAGAAAATTCAAGCACAGTGTGTGTAATTTTGAATTTTCATCTCAACAACAGCCCTTTTTTTGTCAAAAAAAGCACATTTAATTTCAAATAACTTGGACTCTGCATGCTAACGTTACTTGCTTATGGCAAGACTTCACTGAGTCACTAGCGTCTGAGAAGATTTTGAACCAGTGACTAACAAATTGAGAGCCCAAAGTATAGTTCTATAGACATAGATACATAAATTTAATTAAATTAGGTGACAGAGAAGCRCAATAAAACTTGTCTTTATAAACACAAGGGAATGCCTTATCAACATATGACATACGCTTTCATTTTCTGAAAAACAATCTTACCTGGCATATTTCTAATACAATTCAAGAAGGTAAAGAGGTAAGATAGCAACAGCCGGTGTAAACAGGCACTGTACAGGATATGTGGACTAACATGCACCATATTTTCCATGGTGCAGAATATGTTCTGTACCATGTTATGGTTACATATGTTAACAGTGTACAGCAGAAGACATAACCAAATAAATCAGTTCAGTGTGATATCAAAGATCTGCCAYTTTTGGTCTGGAATATAAAAACAGTTGATATCATGTATTAAGGTTAAAAGGTGGACTTGTGCTCCCTGATCACTTGACCAACCTGTGACAGATCAATTGTTCATCTAGCCTAGAAGCCTAAAACACTGGTCTCTCTAAATTCATATTGTGCCCCTCTAATCCCTTCTTTGAATCAATAGAAATCTGTGATAATGTGGGAAAATAATGTTTACATAACGTTTGAACTTTGAATAAAAATAGTCTGCGATATATAATTCTAACAGTATAGTAAAAGCYTGAAGTATTTACCTGTTTGAATACTTAATTATTAAGAAGTGAAGTGTGGGCTTTCTAGTATTATTTCACCCTTTGAAAAGAAAAGCAAAGTCAACATAGCTACAGTGGGTAAGATGGCTGCTGATTGAAGCCTTGAATAAAATTCTACCTTTCTGATGAATTTGCTCCTAACCCTGGAGAACAAAAGTATTGTACTTACAATTGAGCAAAAGTGCTCATAGAACCTCTCAAACCTTTCAGAAATATCCCCAGAAACTGAGATATGAATATCTGTTTCTGTCCAGAAGCTAAAAGCTGCATTTTGCAGGGAAATTTTTAATAACTCATGTGACTCAGAATTTATACTAGCAAGTCTGAGGCAGCTGTGGAAAGCACTCTTGTACAGAACTGATCTAAGGCTAAAAACTATTGTAGACTAATTGCACTCAAAGGATTGATCCTTATAGTCTCAGATGGACTCTACTCCCAGAGACTGATACGTGTCCCGCAACGAAGTGGGCATAAATTGAATGAGATTAATCAGCGCAGAACAGAACGCTCAGGGAGACTTCTGCGTAAAGGGGAATGTGCCCTTAAGGCTCTAATCCATCAGAGCTGAGTAAGTTTAAGAACCATGAAGAATGGCTAAAACTCTGTTGTAATAGTATTTTGGGGAAGGTATGGCTATGCTTGCCGAAGTTGTCTTTCCAGTACTTACTGTGTAATTTTAAGTTTGCTTATATGTTGCAGTAACGTATGTATGACACCGTGGTTATTAGCAAAGAATTAAATTTGGGGCATTGAACGACGACGAAAAAGACCAATTGCTATGGCTACTTTTGAAGGCRTCTATAAACTGTTTGTGGGGGACTAGATTTCATTACAGTCACCTCAGGAGACACTTGAGTGCCTGTGGCTTTGGAAATTTTGACCAAGCTCTGCCTCGCGGGTACATGGGACAATAATATATCCATGATCGTCCTTCCTTCTAGTGGCTGACCTATGCTGACAACAAAAGCCTGTCACTGACTGACAGCCAAAATGAGGTATCAATCACAATAAATTGCGCAGCTCCTCAATCTTCTCTTTTCTTACAGGAAAAATTAACATGAAATTACTAAAACTCCTCTGAGATGAATAGAATAGTTCCAATCTCATTAAAATTGTTCAGAAAATGGATTTTTTTTTGCCATGCAACATTTTCATATTAGAAGACTGACATTTTCACTTATGTTAGGATTTTTTGTTCCATTTTTGATATTTTTCATAGAGTGACTTAAGAAGATCCTTCACATAAAAATCAGTTTAAAATAAAAAAAGGCTTGCCAAAACCCAAATATGTTTCTGTTTTGCAAATGAGTTTTACATTATTTTTAAATAAAGAGATACTCTTTAAAATAGTTGTCATAAGAAACTGACAACCAGTTTCCCCTCTATTTAAGTATGTGTACAGAAACATTAATATGTGGTTACAGTACCTGCACYGCTCTGCAGTGGTTACATTTGCCTCACATTTATTTTAGATTTCTCTCCCCCGTAAAAACAGGTGAAGAATTGAGATTTTTTAAAAAACAAAAGGTTTTGGAAAAAGCAAATCGTCATCTAACAAGGTTTCCAAAAGCATCAAGCTATGTAATTTCCATCGATAGGAGAAAGGTCCTTTTACTCTATATTCCAGGTAACATTAGATCTGAAACTGGGTCTCATGAATCGGCTGAGATATTCCACCTCCTTGAGGTAGCTCCATGTACTTTGCAGCATTCACGACGGAGGAAAGTCTTTTACGCTCGCCGGGTCGGGGTGAGGTGYCCTGCAGGGAGCAGGGGGGAGCTGTACTTTGCCCCCTTCCCATTCTGGCAAGGGAAACCAGTCAATCCATTCCTCCAGCCATGTCGCCACGTGGCCTCCGAGAACGACTCTGCCAAATGTAGCCATGGAGCAGTTCTGAAGTACRTAACTCACTATTTCAGAGTGCTAGTTCTTTTTCTCAGGCAGATGATCCTTATACTATAAAAATCTACTCTTTCTGCCAACTAATGTAGGAAATCCGTTAGTTTGAGTTGCAGGTGTCTGCACAGTAAAACTAGAAGTGGGGATCCAAACCTGGCTGATGACTCACTTGGAAAGCTGTTACAGCCACACATAACAGCACTTGTCAGAGTGGTCTTCCTTTTTCAAAAAGACTTAGGATTTTACATGCAAAAATGAAAACATGTTTTCCTTCATTTAGATTACTCGGCTCTATATTCACACTGCCACGTTTTTCATACRTAGCCAATTTTATGACTTTAAATTCAGAAGGTGAAAGAGTAAAAATTTATCCTTCAAGCCATCCCCCCACTCTTGCGATGAATATATATTAAATTAAAGTCAAATATAATTCTGATGGTGGATGTGCATTTGGACCATATCGTGTTAATTATACCTGTGTATCTCTGCCACTCCGTTAGCTTCCAGCTTAGCCACACAGCTTCCAKGGCTTTGCACAACTCCAATGACATAATAAATCATATTTCTAATGAGAGTTCAAAACTGCTTAACAGAATCTGCTGGGAGAAATAAGAAAATAATTCAAACTGGAATAATTCTGGAATAAAAGAGAATATTTCAATATGTATTGAAATATGACCTAAAAATGCCAGCAAAGCACTCTGCTTTTTCTATTATTTGCAATACAAGAAGTCTCTCTACTCTCTAGAGTAAAAGCAAGTTTTCACTCTCAGTAAAATCACAGCATGTGGATTTCTCAATGTGGTACATATTATGTTACAGAAACTCATTTTTTTAAACTGACAATTGTGGTGTCTATAAAACAAGAATAACATCCTAGAAATTTTCAAAATATCAAGATGTGTCATTTAAAGGTGAGGTCTCAAGAGAACTCATTAATCAATATTCAATTTTTCCAACCAAGGTCTTATCATTTTGTGTGTGTATGTGTGTTCTAAAATATTAGAAGAGGATGTTTGTTAATCAGTTTGCTTTCGCAGTACCTAGAGTTGAATCTCCTTTTTTTTTTTTTCTCTCTGTGTATAAAGGCAGAGGCAAAATTGGAACATACCTCATTCATATTTTTGGTACATTTGTTTGCTACTGGATGTGTTTTGAGATTCTGGATTGATAGTAAGAGACTAGAAACAAATGTGTAACAACTGCAGAAGCTTCAATTTTCCAGTTGCTATTGTAAGGAAGACAATTGTCCTCTCTATATACAGTAACCCTGGAAGTGAGAGCTATATTAGCATCTCTACTCATGACTTTCATTATGCTTCATGATGAATGAATGTTCAGAGCAACACTCCCAGCTGCTTGTTTGCTTTCCCTTGAAGATAGAAGGCGCGTTTGATACTGTTATGCTACCTTTGCAACATAGCTGAAAGCAAGTCCAAGAAGCAAGATAAATTAATTTTTAAAAGGTAGCACATTCCTTTATGTGACACACAAGAGATAGGTCACATTTCAGCTTAGAATGCTTTAGCTTATGAAAGCTGTCTTTCAGTTATAATAAGTAAGACTTTAACTGCAGAGACATGATAAAGAAGCAGAGGAGACCACAATGCCTCCTTGAAAACTTTTTAAATTGCAAGAGCTTCTAATTACAGTCCTGGGGTTTGACTTTTTTGTCACACATGTAGGTCATTTATGCTTGTGCAAAGCAGGTGTGRAACATTACCAAATCAGAGCCTACACCTGAACTCAAGGAGAGAAACAGTTAAAGAAAGTTGTGTGTTTGGTGATGTCCCTAAAATAAACCAAGTAATCATACCAAAAATGATCAGAGAATGGCACAGTCATCTTTCTTCCCAAAATAAGTACTATTGGCTTACCAGTAATTTCAAAGTACTRATATAACATAAACATGATAATAAAAAACAAAAGAAATACAATATTCTGTACAGATTATCCAATTAATTTTATATTTTATGTCACTTATTCAAACAACGTGTCCTGCTTTCGCACAGMTAAGCAGCAGTTTCAGGTGTACAAATAGCAACACTTTTTAAAGGAGCCTTATCCCTAAGGGCGAGCAGTCAATATACTTTGGACTAGCAGTCAACATATCCTTTTCAAGGCAGTTTGTTTTTCAAAAGGGCATCGTGTTGTGGTTCTATGTTGAGATTATCACAGAGGAGCAGATTGCAAAGGCTTTTAGAAAATGTGAGTTTAAGAAATATAATCAGCATATACATTGTTTAATGTTCATTTAATAAAAATTTTTTGACRGAAGCATGCACTCCAAGATTCAACAAGAGATCTTTAAACATAATACTAAGAATCTGCATCCTTTGCTTAGGTAAATGAATGTTTGCTTAGCAAATTCTTGCTGTAGACAACGAAAAGCAACTACCCAGAAGCCAGCTGTGTACATGTTTATATCTCTAAAACAGCTGCTGCGTTTGAGCATGCCATGGAGAGAGAAAGAGTCTCCTCTTTTCCCACTGGCCACTATATTAAGTAGCTTGCTGTAATTGCTGCACAGCATTTGGCAGTTGCGAGCATGGTAACAGTTAGTGTTAGTAAAAGTAGAAGCTGTTCTCACAGTTGCGTGTCTCACAGTCGCATGTGTAAAACATATCACGTTTAGTGTAGACGAACTGGACATCAACAGTACGGATGATTTGAGATTGTGATAGAATAAATATGCTCAGCTAAGTGTGTATCCATGTGACCACATAGAGCGTACAAAGCTAAGTAGTTAYGCAGCAAGAAAATGTACAATGATTTACTGATATCACTGTTTATTTATCTCCTGCTCTTTTAGAGCTTGGTGCTGCATGAGTAAAAATTAGTAACATTGAGGAACTGTCTAAATTGAAACATGAATGTCTTATTGCGTGAAAAAAAATGTGGCTCTATGTATGTTTAGATACATTTTTTTTTATCTTCATCTGTAGGGAGGGAATGAGTCAGAGTAACCAGGATACAGCTCTATCTGTACCTGTCTATTCCCAAAATATCACAACAAATATTTAAGGATCTTTTCAAGTGACGGAACTAAAGGTCAGGGTCATAGCAAAGGGCAGTTTGTGGAGGAGGGGATTAGCATTTCTCTAAGTGATTTCTTCTTCCATCTATTTTTTATATCCTCCACAAACAGGCCTCTCTAATTTCAAACACATTTTTTGAATTCTGCAAAGTCAGTTCTAAAAAGGTATCTTCCAAAATAAATGTTTTTCTTGGCTCATACATCAGCTATCCTATCTTTTCTTTTCCAGTATAGATATGGGTGGGAGAAGGCATATGTATGTGCATGTTATGTATACACACAAATAGCAGTGTAGTGTCTGTTTAGCATTCCTTATTCATACATTACTTATTCAAAGCTATAGAGTGGAGAGCTTTGCTACTGCTTTATGTCTATTTCATTAAAAAATAATTATTTAATAGATTGATTATATTGGCATTTATCTGTTTTATCTGGCTAGTAGGCTAGTGCCAGAAGAAAGTTCCAGGTGCTCAGCTCTTTGAAAAACAGATCTTTATTTTGCATATCCAAATAAAGGGCAATTCTCCAGCATCCACCCCACACACCAAATTCTTCTCCTTTAAGCAGCAGTAAACTGTGTGCTAGGTCATCTCTGAATTTATATAGACCGTATTCAGTTTTCATTTATTTTTAAAGATTGCTTTTGGATTAGAAACCAGTAAACAGCTTTGTGGAAGGGTGACCCCTCCACGGTCACCCTCTGTTTTGTTGCCACGCAGCAATAAGCAGTCATTTCAAAAAGCAAACTAAACCCAGTATTTCCTAAAGATTGCAATATAAAGTGCTCATTTCAGTCTTTCTTCCCGCCTGTGTTTTGGCAAACAGTTTTCCAGGTTTCAAATGAAATTCTTCAGTAAATAGTAGGCTATCTCTCAAAATGTGTTGTCAAAACAAAAAATAAAAAGAACCTGATACTCAATAGCCTTTCAATTCAGGTCATCACCTATGATTTGCAAAATGAAGATAGACAAGGAAAACAAAAACACTGTGATCTGACAGCAGCTCACAGACACCTAATACAGGTATAATTTATTCCCATTCCAGCAGCTGCAGATGGCACCAAATTCTTCTCTCTTTATGTATGATATACAGCTCAGTAAAGGAACTTGACCTCCCTCCAGCCCCAGAAAGAGATAAAGGAAGATGCCAGCTCTGAATATGTGAGAGGGAGAAAGATAATAGGCTGCTCATGCTTTTAAGGTAGCCAGTTAAACTAAAAAAGGAAGAAAGGGGAGATATTACTTAAGGAAAAACATGAAGGAAAGAGAGTGCTTTTACATAGTTTCTTTAATGCGTTGAGTAACCTGTTAGAAGACATACATGAATTTTACTGTTGGTCTCACTGCTTCTGTACTTCAGAGAGCCATTTGCCTAATGGGGGATTTCCCCTGTTCTAGTCTTCTTAGCTTGGGCATCACTGCAATACATGGCATTTTTCTAAATTATATTAATATTAAATAACTGATTAAATTGGATGACAAAATAAAAAACTGATTATAGGATCTCAAGAAACAGGTAAAGGAATAATGTTTGGGGGGTTGTGAGAGAGAGAAAGGATTATTGGGGCTGCCAGTATCATTAGGTAGTGTTGCTGTGTTATTATTAATTCAGATCCACTCTCATTATTATTTATTCACCTATGTCTAGTTTTCAGTAAGATAATAAAATGGATTAGTATATGACTCCTACATTTATTTTCCCCTCTGCTAGATCATGGTAGTAACCATGGTAGTAACCATGGAATGAACCAGGAGATTAAAGAAAAGAAAAAAGAAAAAAGAAAAAAGAAAAAAGAGAAGAGAAGAGAAGAGAAGAGAAGAGAAGAGAAGAGAAGAGAAGAGAAGAGAAGAGAAGAGAAGAGAAGAGAAGAGAAGAGAAGAGAAAAAAGAAAAAAGAAAAAAGAAAAAACAGGTCACGAGAGTTCACCTTAGATTGCACCAGATATTCCCCAAGTCCTCTGACACTGCATGAGGTGGTGGGTAGGTAAAAGTACACAATGANGAAAAGAAAAGAAAAGAAAAGAAAAGAAAAGAAAAGAAAAGAAAAGAAAAGAAAAGAAAAGAAAAGAAAAGAAAAGAAAAGAAAAGAAAAGAAAAAAGAAAAAGAAACAGGTCACGAGAGTTCACCTTAGATTGCACCAGATATTCCCCAAGTCCTCTGACACTGCATGAGGTGGTGGGTAGGTAAAAGTACACAATGATGCTGACCATGGGCCTCAGCACCGACCATGACTGCCCCTCTTGCCATCACTTGAGTGGTCCTGTAGTGGCAGCAGAATTCAACCCCCCATCCCTGTTTGGTGTCCACCTGCCAGGCGCTGCCAGGTGAGTCAACACGCTGGCACTGCTTCTGACAGCTCTTACCGCTGCCRTCAGAGACCTGGCCCAAGTATGGCACTGGGCAGCTATCAAAATATGRGGGGCTTCAGCAGCACCTGCCTCAGCAAAGCACCACCCTTTGGCACGGGCAAAGCAGAAATATCCACCCCACACCTATGGTACAATGCTAGTGGTCATGCTCGTGTTTCTCTCTGGCTTTCCCCAATTTCTTCCCTTTTTTTTTCTCCATGTTATGCCCTTCTGGGACACAGCTTTGTCATGCAAGAGCATGCCTGGGAGGTGATACCATGCTGATCAGTGAGGCTGGGCTCGAGACGAGCTTAGACAGGAAAGCGGAGGCACAGGCCAAGAGTGAAAGGCCATTTTTTTGCTATGTCTTGGGTTACACCACTGCCTGAGTACATACTTACACATAAACAAAGCCCRGACTTGAGAAAAAGCACAGGCTACAGATAGTTGATAATTAAGACATGTACAGCAACTCAAGAATTTTCTCCTGAATTCATGCAAAAAGATGTTTGTCTCAGCATACGGAAAATTGTGTAAGGGTTCTTGGAAAGGGCTAGGAGGGCAACTACAGGGGTGGAAGTCAGTTCTGGAAATGACTTTCYGTGCTGTTTGGCTGGCTTTGAAAGGATCTGATTATTTTAATACTGAAGGTATTAAACTGTTCTGTTAATTATGTGTTAAGGCAGTCATGGCTTTACCAGAGGTTCTAGGCAGATCAATGCTACCCCCACTGTGCACACAAAGTCTTGGATAGACATTGTTTAGCTCTTATTTAAAACAAGGAAAACATAGTGACTGCTTTCTAGAGCTAGGTGAATTATTAACATCAATTGTCCTCTTCTTRCACATGAATTTTTTGCCAGAAGGATGACTGTGGGACTGTGTCATTGCAAATATTGTGTAGCTTTTCATCCCCTTTTTCCTTGGTATCATTGGCCTGTATCAGTTCAAGTTACACAGTTTTCTATGGCCAGAAGATTTAGTCAAAGCTACTCACTTCTTCAGAAGAAGTGGCCTTTGTAGATGTGGTTTTAAACCAATCAAAAAAATAAAAATAAAAAGCCTGCTTATCAGTCACACAGGACGCTTTCCTCTGCTCCATTTAAAGATAGGCTAAATTTGGGCTTTGAGCCTGCACCAACACTAGTAATGATTTACTGAAGACAAAAGTCTTCTATTGGTCCTCCTATGTTCCAAGAAGGAAAGAACAGTAAATTATTTGTAAAGCTGAGATGAAGGACTGGAGGCCATCAATAATCCTCTCACTACAGATGGTAGAGTAGAATCACATAGATATACAGAATGGAAAAGTAAGATGGATTTATATTTATTGGTCAAGTTCTTAGCAACTTTGAAGATCATTGATTCAATTCTATGTTCAAATGTGAAATCTTTCTATGCTAGTTCTTAGCTTAGTATTTTTTTAATTGTATTTACCATGGAATATTAGAGATAGATTCTTAACCAAAAGCTTTTTTAGAGAACAGTCTACAAGGCAGGTTTTCTCCTGTGCAAAGCTGCAGACTGGCCTATGGGAGAGCTGTGTTCTCATCCCAGGTATATCATTGCTTTGCTGGGTACCCATGGAGAAATCAATTTCATATTTTTTACCTCAGCTTCCCCCTCAGATATATATGGATGAAATCGTTAGACTGCTTTGGCAAGAGCTTTGAAATCTTTGGGTGGAAAACATTATATAAGAACAGGGTAGCACCAGTAATTTATTTATTGTTCAGTTGTGTGGATACTGGTCCACTTTATTCACTGCTGCACCACAACAATGATGATAAACATTATGCTCTTGGCATTTAAAGTACTTCTCTTGCATTCACTGCCCAAATTCTTATTCCAAGTCCCTTGTGGCCTGCAGCTGACAAGTGGAAGATCCATTACAAATTTCTGCCATGACTGAAGAGCTGGAACCTGCCTGCATAACTCCTGCCCACCCTAGTCCCTCACCAGCTTTGGCCCAGGTGCTTTCTTTCCCCTTCCCAAGATCCTTTAAGTGAAGTTAACTTCTTATTGAGAAGATTCCCTTGCAGCACCAACTCATAAGAAGGGCAGCAATCCCCATGACACCACTTGCCCCCTGCAGGCTGAGATAAGGACCTTTCCTTCCAGCTTCTTCACACTCTCCATTGAGGGCTGCCACAGCTTGGAAAAAAAGACCCAATGGCAAAGCACTGATGCAGCAGGGTAACTGGCTGATAAGTGCATGACCAAGCTATTGATCATAAATTGGATGAATGATGTTTTGCACAGATGTCCAAGCAGCCACTGTATCAGACTTAGTTCCCTACTCCATGACAAAGGATTTTTAAAAGGAGCACTCTCCAACCCAGTAAGATTTACCACCATCATGTCAAGACAATGGTTTGTGTACCTGGCTAAAATTATCCATGTTTTTGATTCTGTGGGGCTGTATCGCTCATTAACATTGTGAGAAATCTTGCAGTTTTAGGATAGAATTGATCTCTATTAGCTGAAAATTAAATTTAAAAAATACAGTTAGAGGCCTTGAAATTTCCAGGAAAAACAAAATTTTGAGGGCTCCTAATATATGTAATAATGGGTGACAATTTCACCAGAATGTTTTTCCCCAAAGTTTGGTCACCTACTTCAACTAYTACTATTCATATGATATGGTTCAGTTCCTAAAAATTTTTTGTAGGATTAATTGAAGCTTCAATCCAAAAAAAACCTTTCATCTAATTTTTATTAATTCTTAAGCCAGCTACAATCACTTCGCATAGTCATACCCTACATCACCACTGCCTTCAGAACTGCCAGGTTAGTAATGAAGTATATACATTGTTTTGACTGATAAGACATCACCACAACAGTTACTCCGGTGCTAGGTCTGTGTTGCCTTTTTTTTTTTTTTTTTTTTTTTTTTTAATAAAAGCAATTCTTTACCATAGCAACTTTTTTTGGCTATCTATCCATTTCAATAGCTTGTGAGCAGCTAACACTTGGCAAGGCTGATCATCATCCTTGTGCCAAACTGAAAGGAACAGTAAGTGCAGTTCCAAAGTTAGAGGATGAAGTTGTTGCAGGTCTGTCAGAAAGTTCATATTCTTTAGTGTTCATATTGAACACTAAGAAGCTGGCTGCACCAAAATTTAGTAGTAAGTAGAGAGCAACTCCTCCCTAAGCCTTTTAATTTATGATAGGAAAGGAAGAGCTACAAGAACTAAAAACTTTTACAAAACTGATAAAGTAAAAAGTGTTCAGCTCAAACAACTATAGAACAAAAGGTGCCAGAAGTCATGCTGAACCAACTTCTTCTAACACTACTTAAGTCACTGCACGTTTGCTTCATTAGACATCAGTTTTTTAAGAAAATGTGATAGTAAGCATCAACATTTTAAATAAAGGTTATTATTTTACCCATCCAATTATAACTCCTTATATAATTCTAACTCCAACTATCTTAATATTCTTATTCATATCTTTTTACAGAGATAGACTTCTTCAAAGTTAAACAACACAAGAAGCTTTGCCTGTTATTGAATGACTTAAATGGTTGATAAACTATTTATCAATTTATCCCATCACAATAAGAAACAGCACTGAGAGTTCCGATAAGCCATTTCCTACTTCTAAATCAGCACTTACAAAACAGTTTTCAATCAGTTTTGTAATAGGAATTTCAAATTTTCCTTTTTCTTTTTAGTCACAATCTCTGTCATTAGTTTCTGATCACACATCAGCAACTTAAAGGTTTTTTTCTGCAGCTGGTGGAACTGGATGAAACTACAAAAGAATGTAATATTTTAGTGTAGTCAAGAATCTGTAAAAATTATTAAAAGTGGAAAATTTTGAAGGAGGAATAGCTACAGTCTAACTATAATAAACAACATCACTATGTAAATATTAAAGCATCCCATAAATGCTGCAGCCATAAGATGTTTTATTATTGGCTTATTCCCAATGATACCATTCATTCTCTAATTTTCCTGAGAAATATCATGTTGTTGTGGTTCTTCCAAGGCTGGGTTCTTAGTTTTGTTGCCAAAGATTTACATGCAGACATGAAGAGGAATGATGCAACAGTAGCACAGCCATAGTCAAAGGTATGGAGCAGTCACGTTCCTCCTTTTTGGAGCAATCTAGCTCCTATCACTTATATTCTCAGCTAGGGTATTTGTTCTCTCAAAAGCCATGTGAAACTACAGGACAACTCTTCCTCTGTGATGGCTCATTACTTCTCAGACTCAGTGCAGACTGACACCATGGCTCTTAGGCTCCTGGGCCAGCTCCAAGCACCTCTGGTTCCCCACAGGTTCCCCATTTATCTCTGCTCCTGATTGTCTAAAATAAGTCTCTCTCTGTTCTTTCCTGTAATTTATCAGTGCTTTCAACGGCAGCTTTCTAACACAGACTGTCTATCTGGTCTAGATACATTTCTGGCTTCACATTTACTCAGATCCCATCAAGGTTTGTGAGAAAGCTTCTGTGGGGCTTTTCCTAAARTTCTTCAGGTCTCATTCCTCCACTTCATTTTCCCATCAGAAAATGTAATCATAAATATGATCTATACTGATTAAATGATAGTTTTTCTTTTACGTAGTCTGTGAATTCACCTCTGCCACTTTTTTATGTTACTAACATGTGGCTGCCTATCCACTTCTCTTTGGAAGCCTTTATCCTCTCCCACTGATGAAATAGAAAAGACTTCTCCTCTCTCCTTCTGTCACAGAGAAAAACTTCTCAGTGCACATAGTTTAACCAAATTGGGATGAAGGTGGTTTATTGATTTATTAATGACATATAATTAACTGGCAGTGTTCAGCTGACTATACATTCAGGATCAATATCAGTAATACAATAGATAAACCATAATACTATATACTTACATAGTGCTAATAAACACCTACAAATTTCTCAACTGCCTTCTGTTGACTAATCACAAGAAGGTTTCATCATCCCTATACATAGTAACATGTACCCACACACACGCTGGATGTGTGGGTTACAAGCACGCCCTCCTGGGAGCGTAGGTTCCTTCCCCTTCTGGCACACACTTCCTGGGGGGGATACGAGTACTTATTTGTACCCATGCCCTCCTGCTATTCATTAATGCACACAACAGTGAAAAAGCACCTACAAGGCCACACATGCACAGCCTGGCTGTGAGCCACTACCTGTTGCACCSCTCACTGGCAACCCCTTGGCTGGTTGCAGGCTACCCACAGCATCCGAGGGGGAGGCTGTACTGTCTGGTTTGGATGGAGATTGTGCTGATGCTGACAGGGTAACTTCTGGCAGTGTCAAACCAGGTTGTGACAGCTGCTGTTTCCACTTGAAGGTCTCCCCCCATTATAAACGTTCATGCTTCTGTTATACTTCTTTTCAGAATTATAACTTCTTTTTTTCAAAAGTCTCTTTGTGATTTCCCAGTTGCTGTTCAATCCAGTCGATGATCATCTTCCTCTTTAACACAACGAGCTTTGGGCAAGCAACCTACCAGACGGTTTTGTGTACTTGATACATACACGTACTGTTTATACACATCCTTGCAGGTGTTGTTATCCAGACCATTTGTCAAAGGTGGGCCATATGAACACTCCACACTCTTCTAGCAGGTTTTTTTTTTTTTAAACCTCTACTAAAGCCTTCGTGCAGCTATGCATCTCATTTTGACTATTTTTTTACTGGATACTTTTAATGCTTGAATATTTTACCAGATTCAGTCCTTCTATAGATRCCTCCTCTGCAGCCTAGCGAAAGCAGCTTTTCTGTTTTTCTCTCAGTTCACAGGCTTCTGTTTTGTACCCTTCTCTCTGTAAATATGAGAGCTGGAGGGACAAACGCAACAGCTAATTTGGATGGCTGCAAAAAGAGAAACAGATTTCAATCTATAACCCCAAAACTCTGCATAAAGACCCAAATCCATTAAATCAGAAACCTGCTAGAAGAATTCAGTGCTTGTCAACATTCTCTTGAGTTGTTCCAAACTATGAATGTTGGGTGATTCATTTCAAACTGTTTTAGACAGCCCAAGGTTGTTTGGAGTTGTTTTTCTCAGAAAGATGATGGAAAATTTTAGAAGAAATACTGCCAGCAGCCTGATATATTTTTCATAGGCTGAGAAATACAAAACCTAGAGTAATCCTTTCCTTTTTTTGGTCAATCTTGTTTTTC
>NW_028185850.1:285167-300359 GCF_003343005.1 Rhea americana
TTGCATTTTTATCTTTTTCTTAATTTGTCCTTATTACTTGTTTCAAACACCTAGTGATACACAGCCATTTGAACTTCATGTGATGGAACTGGTTACGTTTTATAAATGTCCTTTAATCAATCCAGAATTCCATCTCCATTCCAGCCTTTTCTTTGACCTGACATATTCTGCATCCTCAAAGAACAGCATCTCTCAGAAAAATCAAAGATATAGGCTTTGACTAAAAAAAAAAAAAAAAAAAAAAAAAAAAAAAAAAAAAAAAAGGGAAAAAAAATTATCTTTCCTTGCCTGTTTTGTTTTTTGGGGGCTGGAAAAAAAAATAAAATTATCTTAAATCTCAATCAAGCCATAATTTTATAAACAAGGAATGCCTTTCAGACTAACTAACTTTAATAATGAAAGATGCTCTGAATGGCAAATATTATTATTGGAAAATTCTTTGTGAATCTATAGAAAAGGACCCAAAGTTAGTTTTGTTCATAAACTGTAACGGTAATTACCTACACAACCTATATATACACCTATATAACTTTAGCAGGTATTTCTTTTTTTGCAGCACCTTCTGTCTGAAATATTTGCACTATAGTTCTGCATCTTGCCAATTCACCATCTAATTTCAAGTTCCCAAAGAAAACTTATCTTCTGTCCTGTATCTTACTTCCTCTATGTGTTGTCCTGAATGTCACGTGAAGCCTTGCCTAAGAAGTTTTTGGAATAAAGTTACTTCATTTACTTTGCCACCATCTCTTTCCAAATTTTACAGTTGTCTTCATGCTTTCACTATGTATGTCCTTTAAAACACGGCTACAGAGGAATCCATTACACCTTGCAGTTGGCAAAGAGAGACAATATCTTATCAGACGAACATTCCTGGAGAGAAAGCACAAATAATCCTGATTTCTTAAGATTCACTAGCTGTCTCCATGTAAAACCAAGAAGGAAGGGACAGAGTGCACCCTCAGCGAGTCTGCTGATGATACAAAAACCAGGAGGAGTGGCTGATACACCAGAGGGCTGTGCTGCCTTTCAGAGAGACCTGGAAAGGCTGGAGAATTTAGTGGAGAGGAACCTCATAAAGCTCAACAAAGACAAGTGCAGGGTCCTGTATCTAGGGAGGAATAACCCCATGAACCAGTACAGGTGGAGGGCTGACCTGCTGAAAAGCAGCTCTGCAGAGAAGGACCTTGGAGACCTGGCGTACAAGTTAACCATGAGCTAGCAACATGCCCTTGTGGCCAATAAGGCCAATGGTATCCTGGGGTGCATTAGAAAAAGAGTCAGCAGGTTGAAGAAGGTGATCTTCCCTCTCTGCTCAGCCCTAGTGAGGCGACAGCTGCAGTACTGTGTCCAGTTTTGGGCTCCCCGATACTGGTGAGACAGGGAACTACTGGAGAGAGTCCAGCTATGAGGAAAGGCTGTGAGAACTGGGCCTGTTTAGCCTGGAGAAGAGAAGACTGAGAGGGGATCTTACCAATGTATATAAATACCTTAGGAGAGGATGTCAAGAGGATGGGGCCAGACTATTTTCAGTGGTGCCCGGCAACAAGACTAGAAGCAACAGGCATAAACCAGAACACAGGAAGTTCCACCTGAATATGAGGGAAAATTTCACTACTGTGAGGGTGATAGGGCCCTGGCAGAGGTTGTGGAGTCTCCTTCTCTGGAGATAKTCAAAACCTGCCTGGATGTGATCAAGTACAACATATTCTAGGTGGCCTGCCTTGAGCAGGGAGGTTGGACTAGATGATCTCCAGAGGTCCCTTCCAACCTCAATCATTCTGTGATTTTGTGAATATTCCTGTGAATAGTACTATTGGATTAACTATGTTTTTTCTCCAGTCTGTTTCTCATTTTATTGTTTGATTTTACTGTTCTTCTTCTGCACTTCTACTGAGAGCTCTATGTAATTTAGATTTATCCTAATGCTCCTTTGCTGTATTGTACAGTATCTCCTGCACTGAAAAAAAAAGATTTTTTTACATCATTCTCATGTTCACAATTATAATTTCCTTTATTCTGAAATTAACTTTTTCTCTCGATGCCATTGAGATGATCCACAGCAAGACTACCCCACTACAATAGAGCAGACAGACAACTCACTGCCCCAGAAAGATTCCACAGACCTTCACCATAGTCTTCTAGTGCAGACAAAGAGATGCTCCACCACCAGCTTCCAGCTCACCTAGGAACCCTAGCTTCTAGGGATAACCTGGAAACTGTCAACTTTCCAAGAAGCAGTTTTGTTTATCAGAATATGACCCTAGGAGTCAGATACAGGGTGAAAATYGCAAAGTTGATCTAAATGTGTAAACCCAAAATTCAAAAGAAGTCCAGAGTTTTAGTCTTTCTGTTCACGCAGTATATTTCCTAAGACACTACTTCTTCCACTTATCCCTTCACAGACTTATCAATGCCCACCAGCACTTTAAATCTTCACAAGAAACACAATTTTTCTCCTTTCAGGCTTCCTATTGTCCCACTGAACCATGGGAATTACCCTTATATTCAGAAAACACTCTACAGTAAATAGACATCTCCCAGAAATGATACCTCATTTGGTATCYGATCTCCTAGTTTCTTTGAATGGGAAGATTTTATTCACCATCTATTCAGTGCTACTTTCTCTGCTCCAACATATGCAAACATCTTTATGGCAAAATAAATGGCAGTGATCTTTCCAAATACTACTCACAAAACAAACTCTATTCACTTCATAGGTTGAAATTAGATACTTTACACAGTAAAATTTTAAGTGTTTGTGGGCTCTCCTTACAGTCTTCTTATTTTAGTGCAAAGAAAAGCAGCTGAGAACAATAACTGAATAGAGAGCTGCAAAGCACAACAGATTAATATAAAATGATAAGAACTAAACAATTCAGCTTCTATAACAGTAAACATGACTCTATCCTATAAAAATTCTTTGAAAGAATTAATACCATGACAGATAAAAGTAAACTGATGGATACAATTAATTTGTTCTTTCCAAAGGCTTTTTAAAACCAAATCTCATAGAAGAGGCTCTTAAAAATATTTGGAAATCATAGACACCTAAGGATGCACCCACATTACAGTTTTAATTCAAATCACCCTCATTCTCAGTGCTTTGGAGCAAGGTCAGAGTCCACAAATAAGTTTTCTTTCAGATAGAACTAAAGTAGACATTGCAGGCCAAAGCAGACCTGTGACACTTCAAATACTACCAAGTATTAAGTCTCCAAAATCAGAATAGATCTAATTCAGCAAAAAATCCTCCAAATGCAGGAAGAATGTACAACAGGAACTCAGCACTTACTGTTATGGTCTATAGACTCACTCCCGTTAAGTTGCATTGCTTGCTGGTATAGACGTAGCCTGGGGTTCACATTCACCAGATAAAAAGTTACTATACCTCCATCTATCATAAGCTAGAATGCACCTTTAGGGCAGTAAAAATTAGCCTCATGTGACCAATCATCTGCCTCCGAGGTGGTAAAACAAAATCCCTCCAAGCAATTTATTATGCAAGGAGAACTCTAAGGTGCTAGGAAGCTTACTGTAAAGMAGCTCCTGGTGGCAAAAAACTAAGGCTGCTCAGCACATCACCTGAGTGAAAGGGTAGAAGAGGTAAGGGGCAGTGAATAGGACGGCGGGGCTGGGAAGATTTGGGGAAGCCTCGGAGGAGGAAGGTAAGTAGGTCAAGCTGAGATGGGTCAGCAGAGCTTTTTTCAGGTGTCTGTGAAAAAGAGATCAATGCTGCCCATCACTTGGCAAACCCTCACCCCTTCTTTGGTGGCAACAGCAGAGGAGGAGGAGGAGGCAAGAATTTGCTCTTTACGGAGTACGCACTCCTCTTACAAACAACCCTTGTGTCCTTTGGCATAGGCAAAGCTGTTGGCTCCGCTACTCTGGCTTTGCCTGTGCAGCAAGTTGGCTCTGTCTGTCTTGCATGATATCACTGAAAAAAATGAGGAGCTTTACTGGTGTATTAGCTTGCAAACTGCCTTGCCAGCTTCAGTGACTGAGACAGGCTCTGATGCTGCCTGTTGCAATTCCTTTATGCCTGCAAGCATATCCTCTACAGTCTGTTTTGCTCATGTTTTGACCAATCTAATTCCAAATATCATGAATGACAATTCTATCCTGAGATAGTTCACTGTGGCCATTCCTAGCAGTTAGCCTATATGTTGAAGGCTGAGAAAAAGGTAGATATGTTCATCAAAGTCACTGAGGTACCACCAGGTTCACACCAAGTGAGGACAGGTTCTTGTTCTCATTCTTTTATTGACACCTTCTGTATGTTGTTTAATCGTTTTCCTTGTATTTCTTTGGCACTTAAATTTACACTCTTAAAATATGTTTCCCTTTAGTCATTCTYAGCAAAACAACACCTTCTAAGATTGTAATATTCTCTCAAATATTTCCCAAATATTTTTCTGTTATTTGGGTGTACTCTAAGTGGCAAATCACCTTTGGCCAGCAATCTAAAAAATGGACATAGAATTCCAGGTACTGTTTGCATTGGCACTTYTACACAGCTCTCTCCTTCCTCTCTGATACAGCTTTTCTGTGTGCAGCATCAAATTACAATGCCCTTTTACTACTGCCATATTGCTTTGCAGTCATATGAATTTGCCATTTAGCTCTTTTTCAGTATTCCCTCAGAGGTTAGTATTAATAATAATCATCATTCTTTTCAATATTAACTCTCCATAACAGACTTCATCAACTTCCTACATATATAATGGTTCTTTGGATCCCAGCCTCATGACTCTATACTTATTCATAGAAAATGTTTTACATAATCTCAGCATAATCTTTCATTGCTTAGAGAGAGAAACAACAGTTGAAACAGTTTTGCAAAAACCAAGGGATTTAACTTGTTTTGACTCATATGGTCAAGAACCTTGTCTGAATGGCCCATGGCAGCATCTTCTGCCTGTTTTCTGAGGTCTGTGGTGACTCAATTATTTTTTATTAAATATCTGGAAAAGCAACACTTAGTTCCAGCAGTAGTGATCTCAGTAGCATTGCTTCAGCAGAAAGGCAAAACTTGCACCTAGTGCTCCATGTTATGTTAGCACGTGCTCTCTCTCTCTCTCTCTCTCTCTCACTTCCTCTCTGATGTTAATGTCTTATCTTGCTGCCTTCATACTAAAGAAGCATAGCCAATTGCAAGACATCTTGCTTTAATCTGAAAAAGCACATCTGGCTGCTGTCCAGGCTTTCTCATTTTAACTTACCTAGAACATCTTTTTAAGCAGGAACCACTTATATTTGCTGGTAGACAACCTAGTAATTTCACTCTCCACAGGAGTCTTTGGACGTATATATTAATGGTATAAGCATGGAAAAAGATATTCTGAATGGGAAACCTATTGTTTATGAAAGCAATGTTTGATAGTTCAGCTAAAATGGTCCTTAAATGGAAAAAGAAATGCTGGAGCAATGAAGACATTGAACACACATTCTAATCAACCTAAAAAAAAAAAAAAAAAAAAAAAAAAAATTGTTATTGCTGTCACAAAAAGACATAGTAGGGTGGAATTTAGTTTCATTGTCCAGCATGTTAAATCATAACTAGGTATGTGTGGTTTAATATAGCAGAGTGATTCCCTGATTTGTTTTTAATAGCTAGCACAGAGAGACTGCATTTTCAGCATGAGTTATTTTTATTTTAGGTGAAAGGAAGAAAATGGGAACAATAGTAAAGTCTTCATGAGAAAATACGCTTCTGTACCAGATCATATTGACTGTGTTGCAAAATGGCAGCTGCCTTTACATGTAACTAGTTTCAAGAAACTTCAAGATGTCCAGAAAAAAAAAAGTAACTGTCTAAGACCCTAGATCAAGAAAGAATTAAAGCATGGATCAAACTTTGATTGGACTTAAATACATKCCTTGTTGTAGCATACACTTAAAAGCCTTTCTGAATCAGGATTTATTTTTTATCTCTCTCTCTCTATATATATATGCACACACATACATACACACACATATMTTTAATCTCTGCTCATTGTAATAGATTCATGAGTAAGAGAACCRTATGTAACATATTCCTCCTCCTAAATATTTATAAGTGTTATTCTGTTGAACTTTTTTGTATTTGCCCCGTGGCTGAAAGTAGCTAGTTAGAAAGGGCATTTGGCATTTGTTCATTCACAGCTCTTCATCTGTATTAAAAGATTCACATTGTACTGTAACATTTTCATTTACATCCCCTTCAGGCCAATAACAAGGATAATCATTTTCCTCCCTAGTAACTGCATGGCCATCAGCTTTAATTTCAGTGCACTTTTCTCCTTCTGAACTTTTTTGTCTGGTAACAGCTGGTCAATATAATTCTTCATTATGCCCCTTTTCTAAAGCAGCTATTCCATGCCCCCAATAATATACCTTCTTGCAACACCTTTGTCCTAATTGTTTCATTCCTTGTAATTTTATGCATATACTACTAATGGATGCAGAATGGCTGGGAGGCATATATTATAGATTCTATTTCCTCCACAGTGTTCTTCCAGTTCCTGTGCAAAATAAATCATATCTATAATAAATCATAATGTTCAGAAATACCTCATTTAAAGTTACTAGGATGCTGGACTGTRAAACAGAGTATTTGCAAATAAAGTTCTACTTCATTTTCCCCACTGTGCTTTCAAATATGTGTACAAAAGTTTTCTGTTTTTCCATTTGATTCCAAGTGATGAGCAGCAGTCTAGCATGCATTAGTGAATGTATCTAAAATTGTTTCAAAACAATTGCAGATTATTATCAAACAACTTCTTTAGATGACAGAGAAACAACAGATAAACTCCATGATGTTTTGATATTATTGGCAGTCAGCTTAGCTGTGTACTGCTTTGAATACCTGGGAGAAGCACCAGCTAAATCAAACTACCTGATTGATTAATCATTTCTGCAAAATTCAAATGTAATTTCTATCTATCTCAGCTATATCCTGTGATGACATGAAGAATCTGAGTCCCATTCATTTTATATCATTTGCCACTCAAAGCAATTATGAAAGATACAACCACTTCCTCAAGAAGCAGCATATTTTCTGAGGCCTTGTTTTCAAAATAGTATTTAATCAAAGTAATTCTGCATACTAACTTTCAATGCATTCTCTTCTTTGCTCTAGCAGTGTATTAACTGATCCAGTTCTGAACACATCTCCTCTGGTAAATCTAGTTAACAAAACATTACGTTGTTGTGACATTCTTAAACAACAGAAGCACTATTAAAAGGACCTGTTAACATGTTTCAGAGTGTACTAAATATTGTCATCTTCTTTGCCTGTGGAGTAGACCTTTTTCTTGTTCATAACAAGTTAGTAGTGATCCTTAAATTAAGGCAAACAAACAAGATTTCCATGAATGTGATGAAAGGCTGACCCATAGCCTAATCTGAGGTTGAATGCTATCATTGCTGAAATCTCTGGCAGAGAAGGAAACAGTATTTTATAATCATGAAAAAAGTAACAAAATTATAGTGGCAAAAATTATGCTACAAATATGATTTAGGAATTTTGGTTCCAGTTCAGCAAAGCTCTTCAGCACATGCTTAATTTTAAGCACTTTGACAGAATATTCACTTAAAAATATACAAATGCTTGGTTGCTTTTCTAAATCAGGGTCACAATTAAGATGCTCTTAATCACCACTTTTATTCAGTGAAGAAAAATATTTTTAAGACCAAATTAAATACAGATTATACTTAGAATACTAACACTAATTAAGAAATGGAGAAAGGGCTTGGTGAAAAAAAAGAGCACAGAACCTGAAAATATTTAGAAATACCTGTGAATAATTATCTTTAAAATATTATAATAAATAGCTTAAAAAGAAGGTAAACCTACCTGCCCCTCAAGTTAGACATCATTAGTGTAACTGACTAATTTTCTAAATGTACCTTCCTTAAAAAGAATCTTAAGGCAGAAGATCTGAAGGTGGAGAGTATGAGTGGTTCTCTGAATCATTTCAAGTGAGGCTCTCTATGAATACAGAGCAGCACAGAATGAAGCACAGAAACATTCGCATCAGCAGCTGACAAATGTGTACCATTGGTGGACTGAAGAAAGCTGCTGTGACGAGACAAAAGAACAAGGATCAATGAAGGACATTGAAGGTGAGGACAAAAAATACACCGACTCAGTAAGACAAGGATTCAAAGGAATTATTCAGTTTAGGTAGGAAGCTAAGATGATATCTGCAACGTGATTGTAAGTGAACTGTAGGATTTCAGGCTGAAGGTCCTGCAAGTCTTTTCCAAGCCTAATGAGAGTGTTGGGCTTTCTTCTTCCTCTGTGCCAGTGACAATTTGTATTTCCTCTTTGCTGTGTATAAACATGTCAAGAAGCAATGCAAAAAGGAGCACTAATCTTAGCACAGTTTTGTTTCATATGTCCATGAAGGTAGATGACAGCTAAGAAATCTGTCAGGGCCATGAACGCACCGAGCAGTTGTGCAACCTCTTCCCTGCCCTGCTCCTCAGTGTTTGGCTGCCTGTGCTTAAGACCAGCTTAGATACAGTGCTGCAGTGTCACCTTGCACCAGACTGCTGGGAAAGTGCTGAGAGAGGTCTCCTTGGCGGACTCCAAACATTGCCTTCAAAGCTGCATTTAAGCTTCGGTCCTCAATCTTGGTTGTTGACTGAGCGGTATTGTATGTATAGTTGTGCCTAGTTGTGCGCCTCACTGATCAGGCGCTTGCCTTGCTGGCTTGATCTCTGACACAGCCCTGCTGCTGCAGACTTTTCTGGTGGTCATTCCAAATTACTCACACTGAACCTGCTCTCCTCTTGTTGCTTATGTACTGTGGGTGAAGACACTGCCCTTGCCAGCCTTTTTTATGCTTACCAAAAAAGGGTAAGCTCCTTTTCTGGTTATCCTTATGGAGTGGCCCATTCTTGCTGCTCCCTGAAAGCRTGTGAAGCAATCACCGGGGCAGGAAGTAGATCGGAGAACAGCTGTGGCCAGAACCATTGAAGCACTGGGATGTCAAAAGGAGACATTATAACACCKAAGGGCTACAGTTTACTGCCTCTGCAAGCAAAGCCTAGACTTCYGGTCTCCTGATCAAATGGTGTGCATTTCTGTTACACAGAAATGTAATTGAAAATGAGATCCAGTGGAGTCAATACATCAACTGGAGAACAACTTAGCTTGACAAAAAAGAACCATGAATGACGTGAGATAGGCTAGAATTGTTTCTCTTCTCCTATTTGGAAGAGAGGTACTATGGCAGGCCTGCAGGGAGGCACCTCTCTTTACATATGGAGATCCCCAAATCCTCTTCTCAAAACTAGGCTTTTAGAAGCCTAAAAGCATCTCTACACATCCTCTTACATGCTTTCAGGATGCATCTCTGGATTTGGTAGCAAGATAAGTAGAACGGTCAGGCTGAGGRCTCATCTCAGCACAAGTAGAGAATTAGCCTTGTGGTTAATCTGAATCCCTCCAAATGATTCTCAAAGCATTCTTATCAGGGGAGAACGAYGTGGCAAGACAGAAGGCTAGAGGTGATGCCTCTTGAAGTCGAGGATAAGGCAGTCCAAGGAAACAGGGACTCCTAAGTTTYGGTCTCTGGATGTGTTTTATCTGTCTGGTCCAAAACATAAGCGTTTTTTACACTTATTGGTAGAATAATAGTTGCATGGTAGACACAATACCTAGTTGGATAATAACCCACTCAGATTTAAAAACTACTGGATAGCTGTCTTTTAACTACTCTCATCTCCGACATCTTTAATTTTTGCATCAAATCAGCTTATATTGCAATCTCTTTTAAGCCAAAACCTCCTTTTAGCCAACTATCAGCTGCATAAGCTTTTGAAAAATGTCTCCAAAGTTTGTTCTACCAAAAAAAAAAAAAAAAAAAAAAAAAAGTAATGTGTTTGGTAAGATATATTCTTTATAAGCTTGCTTTGATTCTCAGTTTATGGATCTGTTCTCTTCTAGAAATATAGGATACATCTGCTCGCGCAGTTGTAAAGGGCTTCTATGTGATGATTCATTCACATATATGCCTGTCCTGCATACAAACTGTCTTGCAGAGCTGTATCAAAAATTGGTTTAACATTTCAGATCAACAGCCACAAGTTCGGGACTGACTGTGAGCTCCTTGATACTTTGTACTGTGTAATTTTTGCTGTTTGAAAATAAATTTCTGAACTACTATCCCTGATATATTTTGGCCTTCCTCTTGGCATTTCCAAATACAGTAATAGTACTATACTGGGACTTTTTTTCCCCCCTTACTTATTCAAATTCTTGTCAAAGTACAACTCTGAATTTTGTTCTGTGATAAAATCCTGTGTGCGCGCCAATTTGTGATCAAAAATCTGCAACACTTGTACAAATCTTTACAATGATTTCAGGAGCTCTGTATTAAGTTTTAAGTAACATAGCTAGGGATTTCTCCTGTTCCCACAAATGTGGCACTCTCCCTTACTAAGCTTTTACTCTGTATCTTTCTTGGTAATTTTAGTATTTTTATTTGATTTTGAAAATATCACTTCTCTTTTCCATCTCTGCCAAGAATGGCTGCAGCATCCCAATTAATTTTAAACRTATTTTTTAAACCCAAGATGAATGCAGACAGACTGTAACAGGCAGCTGTGGAACTCCTGTTGATGCACCACTTTTGACTTTGTACTCTGAAACACTTTTGTGGGTAGCATCTGACTGAGTTGCATAGGTGCTTTCCACCTCAGCTACTTTTCTAGAACAGTTTGTTTTGGCTGATAACATCTTTGTTTTTAGAAAAACAGGAACAGAAAAGAGTGAAAACACATACTGAAGTACGTAAAATTGTCATATTTAAGCCCGCAAATTGGCTTCAAATTACTAAGAGGTGAGAAAATTATTTCTCCAAGAAGTAAAATGAGGGTTGTCACTGCATTCTGAGCATTGGACTGTCCTTGGTCCAGGTGGAAAAAAACAGGATCATGTTAGATGGATTAGTCAAAAAAAAAAAATTTCACTGAAGTGGTTGAGAGAATGGCTAAAAGGCTTCCATGTTTACTACAGACTTAAGAGGAAGGAAAAACTGAGATGGATCAGGAAACCTGGAGGAAAATTGACACAATGCATAGTTATTTCAGGTGCGATTCACACAAGTTTGCTCTCTGCTTCTGTGTTGAACCATATGAAATACGGGCAGTGTACTGGGTTTTGTTGCAGACTGCTCTCAAAACTCCTTCAAGGATTAAAATTAAATAGCATARAGAGTAAAGCAGAGTATTTTCACAGGCAGATAACATGTAGCATTAGTTTTTCAAAAGCAAATAAACCRCAGGTTATTTTGTTTCCCAGGTCTTAGAGGCAAAGCAATAAAGGAAAGATTTGTTCTTAGTTTCAGTTACTTATAGTTGACTGCATCCTAAAACTTCAGCCTTGTCTGCAACAGAATTACAACTACCAATTTTCATTTTGAATCTACTAATATAGATATAAAACACTTATGCATTTCATCTGCTGGGTATGTCATGTAGCTGTGCTGTCAGTTTTGTGGTTGGGATTAATGTGGGACACCTCCATAAATAGCACTGAATTCTCATTCACACAAAACTGTTTGCAGCTTACTATTAATACTTGAGCAAACCACATTTTACATCTATTTATCACAGCAAGGTTCACCCAGAAATTGCAGGTTTCGGTAAAAATAATTTTTACCAGTAACACAGACATAGGATGCCCTTCACTAGYCTCAAAATACCTTGTTTTCCTGGATCATGTCCATAGCCTGTATGTCAATGGTAGCTGCAGCATAGTGACTCAGTCAGATTCAAGATGCAAACTGAGAATTTTAACATAAATATTCTTGCTGAATCTAAAATTGCTTAATTTTCATATAAACTTGTGAAGACTGGGTTTAAGTAGTAGCCTGCTCTAATTATTTTAATAACACTTTGCTCTCAAAAGCACCACTGAGGAAAGCAAATTTTAAAACCAAGGTCTACCCCGCGTGTCAACAGACTTTGCTACGAAAAGAGGCTAGAAATAAACGAGCGTAGCTGGTGGAAAAATCCTAAACTTGGCAGAGACACCAGCCCATGGTTCTCAGCTTTCCAACCCAGCAAAACAAACCTCTGATAGCATTTCGGCGGGCGGAGAGAAAGACCTTGTTCAAAGCGGAGCGGCGTCTTTCCCAAGGTCAGCTATTTGAAGTACAATAAACAGGAAAACATGGTGGTGGCGGCTGCCTCCTCCCTAGAAATCCCGGGCAGTCGCCATGGTAACACCGCCCGCGCGCCCCCGGGCGTCACGTGCCCCGGCCACGGCCGTTGGGCTCGGGGGAGGGACGCGGCGGGGGGGGGGGAGGCGCCACCTGGCGGCCACGGGCGGGGCGGGCTCGGCTCGGAGGCGCCGTCGCCTGAGGGACCGCAGCCGCCGCCGAGCTCTGGGCTGCGGCGGCGGCTGAAATCCCGCAGAAACCGTGGCGGAGCAGGAAGGAGCCTGCTACTATAGGTGGTGAAAGCGATGTACAAACCGCGTGAGCGACCCCAGGCCGGCGGCCGGGCGGTCTCGGGGAGAGCTGGTCCCTCATGGCTCCCGCCGCCCTCGGTGTCCCTTCAGTCGTTGTCTSCACTGCGCCTCTTTCTCCTCTGCGTCTTCTTCTCCATATGAAGATAGTGGTTTTAGATGAATTTCCTCAAGTGCAGTAGTTGGCAGGAGTCAGAGAAGACRAAAATTCAACAGTCTAGTTAAATAACTTGATGACACATACTTCTCACTGCAGTAGATCTATTGCACTAAAAATTGTGGGTTTATCACCTGCTACAAACCATATGCAGTGTGCCTTACTCCAGTACGGGTTGTATAAAGAAATCTTGTTGATGGCTAGTGTGCCACACAAATAACACTGACTTTCCTGGCCTGTGACCTCAAATCACAAAGGCTTTCTACATATTACCAATTRTTTGCCTTTGCAACCAGGAAAGCCCCTATGTGCTGTTATTTGAATATATGCTCGAACCCAAATGTGAGTTATTATATAGCAAGAACAATATTGCATTTCCAGACAACTGGGAAAAGCAGAGTATTTAAATGTACTTGTTTCAAAGAACCCTGCTTCATATTCTGAACAGACCATTTCAACAATACTAAACCATTAATTTTAGCATTAAAATAGCAAGAATATATTTTAAAACAACTATTTATCTCCCAGGAAATGGGCTGCCTACCTCCTTTTTTAAATACTATTTTTAAAACTCCCTGTGGCCAGGATTCAGGATAGAGTTAATATTTTTCTCCATGACGCAGTCGACAGAACATGCTGAAACTTTATGAACCCAGAAGCATATTCTCTATGATAAACAAAAACAAACTAAAAAAAAATCTCTAAGGACTCAGCGACTCATGGCTTTTACCATCTGGCACACAGACCTGAAACTAAATCTTTGCAAGTACAAGTCTCCCTTATGGACCGTATTGCATAGAACCAATATGCAAGAGGCTCTTAGAGGCTACTCCTTTAAGTTGCAGACATCAATTATAGGAGTGTGAGATCTGTGAAGACAAAACTTTTATGACATTTGAAATGGTAAAAATACCATTAGCCCCAAAATATGGCAGTGTAGATGCCGGCAGTGAGGGAACTTCTCGTAACAGTGCCATTCTTTARAAAGGTCACCAATCATACTCAACACAGTCTGAGAGCTGAGCAAAGGCAAAACAGGAGGGATTTGAATGTTGAGTGCTTTAAAGATAATTCCTGGGTTATCCTTGGAAAAATACAGATGATTCATATCAAGACAGTTACAGGACACTGAGGAGGTTACATTTCATGAATACCAAGCCTAATGACAAATATACTCTGTGTAAATCTGAGCTCCTTGACTTTTGGCAAGGATATTAGCAAGCAGCTCAAAAGTCCTGGTGCAGATTATCAACATAACCATAATTTTCCAAAGGCAAAAATTACTTCTCCTTACCTCCCTTTATTAAATATATAAAGTTTTAAGTGGCAACTCGCTTCATCACAAAGCTCTACGTTGTACGCCATATCTAGCCTACCCAGAATGAAGAGGCTAAAGCCCTGAAGCAGCTCTGAGCAGCTTCACTGAGGCAGTATGCCTCTTTTCTCTGTCATCTAAGAAAACATGGAAAGGCCTAGGGCCCTTAAAAAGCATGCAAGAGGGCTGTCCTCATAGATTGCTAGATTTTAATGCCACAAGGCATAATCAAATTAACCTTATGAATAATACAGATTAGGCAATGTATCCATCTGTTCTCTAGTCTCAGCATCTCTCTGATTTGCTAAAATGACAYCAATGAAGGTTGGATGTCTTCATCTTCCCCTCTGTTTGGCCTTCTTTGAGTAGGAGTGTCCACTTCCTATCTGAACTGGGAAGTTCAGAAAGTGGAAGAGCTGCAGATGAATGCACACAGATTATTTCATACTCTATTTAATGTCCCCCAAATGCTTGGGGTCATACAACAGCTCTCTGACGGTATCACTAAAGAAAGAACATCCTGTGAAATTTCTGCTAGCATATCCAGTTTCTCCTAGAAAGTAGTGGTAGAGCAAGAGGACTTCTGCACAAAAAAAACCAGAGCTGTCAGCATAATGCACACACACAGAAGCTTACACAACATAAAGAATATGTTTGGCGGTGGGGCATGACAGAGAAGAAAAATTAATCCAGTCTGRCAAAACATTTTTTCTTCTCCATTCACACATCCACTTCAAATTTACAATTAATTATATTTTTGCTTTTAGAAAATTAGATATATAAATTTAAAAATCTGATAGAGTTTCTACCACAAGAATACCGGCAGCCATAACTATACATGACCATTCTTTATGAGACCRAGGGCGGTACCAAGAGAACTGGAAGAAAATGTCTTTTCCTAAACTGCAAGTGACATCCAGTGACATTGATCTGAATGTTTATTTTTCACTGTTCACAACATTCAAGTACAGGACCTCAGCCAGAATTTTAATACTGTACTATTTTTGTTTATAAGATAAAGAGATCTTTTAAATTGAAAAGCACTAAGATTTGTGTGGTCTCAAATTCAACACTAAAACAATATTAATAGGATTGAGATTGGTTATGATACATTTTTTATAATAATAGATTGCTAATTATTATCCTATTATCATGATGTATACCATAGATAATATATACCATAAAATATCATTATCGTAATTACTATCTTACCCATGAACTCCATCACAGGTTAGCATCTCATTGTCCTAAGTACTGTAC
>NW_028185850.1:300385-327499 GCF_003343005.1 Rhea americana
AAAAAAAGAAAAAGATAGCCTTTTCCCTCAAATCTTTAAATTCATGGGTATAGTAAGTCCTTTGCAGACTAAGTAAGTAGAGGAGTTACAAACAAGGAGGTATAAGAAAACAATAAAGCCAGTTTTATCAGTATGATGAAGGTGATTTAGAATCCAACTGCTCTCAAAGTTTTCTTGGAGATTTCAAACAGGAGAATTTTAAGGAAGTATTTGCAGGAAAATAATGGGGTAATTTTGTATTATTTCACAGGGAAAGCCTCCAAAATTTAATGAAGTGTGAGAAGCAGCCTCAGAAAGGTATATTCTAAAATGTAATGGGTGGATGGACAACAAATGCTACAACCTTAGTATAATGGAGGCAAGATCTTAAAACTGAAGTGACGAGATGAGTGAGCTTGAACCAGGTGGGAGAAGTCTGAACAGGAGAGGCAGTACATGTACTGGAAATGCTGAAGAACTGGGAGGCTGTGTGATAATGCACAGCAAGAGATAACTTCATCAAAGACAAGAATGAGGAAACCAGTCCTTGCAGCAGCATTTGAATAGATCTGACTCCATTTGTCAACCTTAGGGGGAAAAAAGTGCTAGTTTTGAGACATAACAGGGATCTCAAAGATAGAAAGAAAAGCCATACTACAGAGCCACTATGAAGCAAAAATCTGCAGGAGTTAGGCACACCAATACTGCACAGCTCTAGAGATGCCTGAGTGACATTATGGGCCTGTGTGATATTGAAGAAAATGTTGTTGTGAGTTGTCTAGGAAAAATAAGCTTGATAAGGAGTTATTTCTGAGCTTGAATATAAGGAGGTTTCTAAGAGGTTTTGTTGGGAGCATCATAAGTGCAATCTCTTTTTCTGTGAAGTACTGAACTATGATTTTTGATGTAAATAGGAAAATATATTTCAGTCTGAGGCTTGACAGTAATATCTGTCAGTGATATAAAGTGCAGCCCCATGGTAACATGTTATTGAAAACACRGAATATAGCAGAGGAAGTAAGAGGTGAACATGACTCTGAAACTTATGTTCAACAAATATAAGAGACAAGAACTACAATTCAAAATATTCTATATATTCTTTGACTCATTATTACTCAAGAGTAATGAATAAAAACCTTAAGTCAGAGTTGTCTGAGAAAAGTTCATATTATCAGTATTTTTATTAAAGGGAGAAACCAAAGGTTTTTTTAGGCATCTTACTAAAGACTTATTTTCCTAATGAATTTAAGCTGATCTAAGACCAGTTTGGTGCTGAAAGGGTAGTATAGCTTTCACTGTATTTCTGCTGCTTTATTTCTGTCACTCAAGTATATTAATTTAACATTAAGCCTAAAACATTACTAGTTTTTAGTAACATTAGTGAGCTGATTAGATCACCCAATGACTACACTGTCACTAGAGCTCACGTGAGGGAGGGGGCAGGAATGAGCAGTTGTGGACTGAGAGGGAGATAAGGAAGGCAGGACAGTCCTTTCCAGAACAGCACAGTTTTGGGTCAGCTGAAGCCAGCCATGAGACAGAGAATCAAAGCTGGAGTCAAATTTAGGTGCTCTGAATGATGCTTAAGAAGTGTCTATATCTCCTACGCAATGTATGTATCTCTCCACTTGTCAATGCTTTTACAATGTATACAACTCAGCAATGATCAAAACTCCTCCAGGAATGACAATCTTTCATGAAAAATTTGACCTTTTGCTACAGATTTTCTTCTACATTTTTCTTTCAGGTCGGTCCTTACATTCCACAGAAATGCATACATGCTTCACATTAATTACATACTTAAGTTTGTTGGTRATTCAAAGTCTGTAGCAACTTTCTAGTTGTGTTAAATTTCTCTGTCTGTAATTTATTTGCAGATCAAGCAAAATATGGTATCTGAAGAATTTAGTTCTGTTTCTAAAAGTATTACACAAAATCCATCAAGTTGTTTGTATCATCTATGTATTCTGTTTTTCCTTTCTATTTTGTTGTGGCTTTTTTTCCCTCCATAAATAACTTTCAGCACAGTGCAATCATTATCATGCAATAAAGTACATTAGGGAGCAACTGAAAGCTTGGCAGTGTATTGTTGCAAAAAACTCTGCAGATATATGATCATACTTATTAAAGAAAAAAAGAGTCCCACACACATTTTCAATGAAAAACTGTTGGCAGCAGAAATTTATCAACATTCATGTTTGCTGAATTTCAAATGTGCAGGTTTAAGGTCATAGAACTAGAATTTTAGACCTTTGGTTATTTTATATAAAAACTGCTTGCATGCTGCTTTAATCAGATAACACTTATAATGTGTGATTTATCATGCTTGCTCAACAAAGCAAATCAGCTCACATTTTAAATATCTAAAAATGGTATTTTTGCAAATTGTTTGTGACCTATAAGTGAATTAAAAAATGTGTTGAATACATTCTCATTGTGGATAATTTCATTGGAGGAAACGGTGATCTGTTGTAGATAAATCTTAAGCAGAAAAAAATGGTTATATTTGTTAGATAAAATATTCATTGTAAATTACGTGTTTATCTCCAGCAAAGATAGTGAGTAGTGAGCTTATTTTAGATTAGATCCATACATTCAACAAAGAAAAAGGATTGTCCTTTTAAACATATTTTATTGGCTTTGATTTGCTCTCTAATCTTAAATCCTTCTCCTCCTTTTTTTCTCATTTGTTGCTACCTTTCTTTTATTTAATTGTCAAGACCTGAAATATATTGCCATAGTTTATATCTTACATCAGCATGTCATATTTTATATCAACATTGTATTTTGTTTATATTTTATATTGACATATCTTAACCCTGTGAAAGTTTCATAAGAACCGTGAAATCTTAAAAAAAGCCTTTCTAAAGAAATAGGAAATGAAATGAACAAAGACTTGAAAAAAGCCAACAAATGCTTCTGTTGCAGTGATTGCCCTTAAAATTGTGTAACAGAGCCATTGCTTAAGGACACAGTGTGCTGAACAGATCTGTTCTAATGACAGGAGTGTACATGGTATCTTTTCTATTTTAGGAATCCATGCAACATTGTAATTTGGACTAACATTCTTATGGATATTTTTCATATTTCATAATGTATGTAAAACTGAAACTTAAAAAACATGTTCAGGAATCCAAAGAATAGAGCATGTAGCTCTAAAATAATTACACAGTCATGAAGAAAGATAAAATACAGAAGTGCAGAAATAAGTTGAATTTACATCAAAATGTGTTAAATCTACAAATATATTCAGATAGTGCAAGCTAGACCGTTCTGAGTTCTGTGCAGATTCAGAACTAGTACAAAGCAAAAACAGAAAAATAATCTGCTACTGGTCATGAGCTGAGACCAGGCCAGCTGCAGCTCTTGCTTTACTTTTGCCGTTGGTGCTCTATTAGTGGGTCTGGTAGTATGAAAGACTGTTTCAGTCTGGTTCATAGCCTCTACCCGGTTTCATTCAGGAGCAGAGCATCCTTCAGATCATGCTGAATCCCATCTCCAGAAACCCATCTTAATCCTTAAAAGTCTGCTGTTCAGGAGAGTTAACTCTAAGCCTGTGCTTAATCATTTTCCTGAATCAAAGCATAGAAACTCCAGTTTGTTACTGCAATTTATAATATATTTTATGGGCACTGTAATTTTTATCAAATTATAAAAACAATCTGCCTGGATTCCTTATCCTTTTTAATAACTGATATTCTAATCCAGCACTTTTATAATCCTATGTAAACTCTGAAGATTTCCTATTGGAGGCACAAAATAGACTTTCAGGAAGATATGAGAAAGGAAACAACCTAACAGTCTGTCACTAAAAGTTTGTTGATTCTACTCTGACATTCGCCAAAGATAATGAGACATGATTACCTACCTATTTCTCACAACGTTTGTTATTATTAAGGTCGAAGTAATTTTTCCAATATACATCTTCTTGTGCATAGTTGTATGAAATCAGTTGTCACTATAAAGACTTTTAATTTTTGAAAGAATATTGTCATTTTCATGTAATATTTGAGCCACCCTGTTAGATAAGGATAGTCTTTTATGTATCCAATAAAATCAGCTTAATCACCTAGAAATTATGATCTATTGTAGGATATAGAATAGCTATCCCATGATAAATCATTCTAAGTTGTTTAAGCAGAATAAAAGTTCACCTAAATTTAAAGAAATGTGATAAAATAATCTCATTGGTGTTAGAGATTCTGATCACTTTATTGTCCTTGATCTTTTAAATTTGGCAAAAATCAGATCCTTACTACAATATATAAGGAACATACTCTCTTTTTAGGAAGATCCTCATCTATCAAACCTTGTAGAAAGCAACAAATTATCTTACGCTATCCACAGAATCTTTTGTTAAATTTGTCTCTTTTCTACTTAAATTTTAGAAATATTTCTAGAGCGCTACATTTTATAGAGTTGACATGCCAAAAGTTCACTGATTACACTGTCATCTTCATAATAGCTTTGTTTGCTAGTTAGTTGTTTCTGAGTGCACTTGTTTAAAAGGATTTTGAAGCTGCTGATGTGTTGTATTTAGTTCTTTTGAAATGCTGAAAACAGTGTCTTATTATGTTTAGCTTTTAGCTTATCTTTGTTCCCAGTTCTAATTGTTTCATTTACCCATGCACTTTTAAGGTGGACAGCAGAAAAATCCTCTTTTCTCAAATTACCTGAAGATTATCCTTCGATCACTTGTCATTACATTGAATTAGTTTTTAAATGGCTTTTTCAGTGAAACTAAAAGGCAGATAAAAAGTGCAACTTTGAGGTTAAAGCACTCAGATGGAACTTAAGAGTTCAGAGCTTTGCCAAGGATTCTGTATCTAGCCTTGGGCAGGACCCTCAACCTTTTTTCACCTAAGTTTCTTCTTTGTAAAACAGAGAAAATAGCCCATCTCTTCTCCACCTTTGTAATTACTGGAATTTTAAGCAATTAGGATCAAAGACTTTCCCTTTCCTTATAGTGAAGACCATAATTTGGTAAGATATTTAACAGGTTCATGATTTTAAGAACAAGAGTAGTCCCGCGGAGAAGTTCTATACATGACCTGGCCTTTCAAAGGCATTAGGACTATTCACAAAGTATGCAGTTTATTGTGGCACTTGTGATTAGACTGTTACTAAATTGCTTTTTAGATCCTGTTTTTAAGAAAGGCTTACAGCCAGCTTCTAGCTTAGCCAGTCAGCTAAATGACTAAGAACAAAAAAAGAAACTTAATTTYGTTGTGCACCATGGCGGTTTGAACTCAGGCAGAAGGTTAGATCTTTTCTAGCACACCTGTTTATGAGACTAAGAATGATATATGTTTATCTCTAAATATCAGGTGTACTTTTCTTCAGCTGTCAGTTAGACTTAATTCTGTTGTTAAAGGATTTAATAGTTTGCTACTGTTAAAAGCAGCTTGGAAGGGATATGGCAGCCCTTGGCTGAGTTTTGCATTTTAGCTGTATCACTATTTAAAACCTCCACATTTTCCATGTCACATGAGGTCTCAAGTATCATCTTCTAGAATAATGGACAACAGTCTTCATTACAAGCATACAGAGTATTCCTGTSTTCCCAGTATCATATTTATGTATTTTATTTGCTTAATGTTTACATAAAAACACCTAAAAGATTAATTTCTGGGTGTTGACTGATTCTTGCCACTAATGAAAAACATAATKAAAATTATGAAAATAACTGCAAAAATGAAGGCCAGAATGACAGAATACTCTTCGTGTGTTTACATCAGCAGCAAAATCTAGAAATGGTCTAATTGAAATCTTCCCAAATCTCAAATTTCTAAATAAAGAACAACCCAGGCTCTTCAGCATTTCTCATATTAAAGCAAAGTGCCCTGAAGGAGAACAAATAATTCAAGCTATTTTAGACTGGACAGAAAATTAATCCTGAAATGCCCCACCTTCTCAGAGAAACCTCTAACAGTAATTTCTATTCTTACCAGCAGAGGAAACTCTAAATTGAATACCTCTGCAACTTACATTAACTGACATCTAATATTTCTGAGGTTTGGGGGAGGAAGGAGTTTCCCCCATCAAGAGACCATTTCCCAAAAAATGGATATGCAAGTATTTGCTGCATCTGCGATACAAGAACTTTAAAGGAAGTGTTTAAAGTAAAAAAAAGAGTACCTTCTCTTTTAATTGAAATGAATTACCTGTATCCATTGATTTGAAATGATGCTTTTCAACTTTGAAAATATGCACTGTTTGCATTTGTTTTATGATTAAATAAGGGCTGATCCTTCTCCTACTCCCATTAGTCCCTATAATGGAAAAGAACTGTGGCCGATTCTGATAAAATATATGGGCTCTGAGTTTGTATGTGTACATATAATATGCATATATACATATATATATATATATCTCCAAGCAGTAAATGATGACAAAAAAATGCTCAAAAGATACTCTCTTGCTTTCTAATATATTGTATCTTTGGTAGATGGAGACTTCTCGATCTTTGAACATTTAAAGCAATAATAGTAGGTGTCAGCATCAAGTACAAAGCTAACAGCAGTTATGAATATAACCTTCCCACTGGGCTGTCATTAAAAAGTTTTTCTCTCTGATTCCTATCTAAATATCTAGATTAGATTCTTGATAAAGATTCTGTGAACTTCAGTTGAAACAAAAATAACAAAACTATATTAAGTAAGTAAGTTTGTTACAGTCATTTCTAAATCCAGTTGACCTTGTCCCATTTTTAGTTTTGTTTCCTTTTTCTGTGAGGCTTCCAGGAACCTTTCTGAAAAGAAAATCTCAGAGGGTCAAATTCTGAATTTCTTACTCAGCTAAATCTTCTATTTACTTTGCCTGGGAAAGGCTTGAAAACATTGCCTTTACACTCCTTATTTCTTCTGACTCAGAGCTGAAGTACAATAGCTAAGGATTAGCATATTACAAATAGGATATATAGAATGTGCCCATTTTAGATTCATAGTAGTGGGGAAAAAGTAGATTTTTTACTAGGGACACAGTTAAAGATACAGATGGTACTATCTTGAGTGTCTTTAAAATAAAAGATGAGTGAAATAACTCTCAGTTATCCAGTCATCCATCTTTGGTTATATTTTCCCTTGTTCATAATGAACACTTAATTTATATTTATATCACCAAATTTGTAGCTCTCTGGATCAGATGGRAAATCTGGGGAAAATTGGAGCCGACCACATATGTCTTATTTCTAATACAGCAATATAAATCCAATCCATATTACTGAATACAAATCAGCATGTGYTATCCAGAAAAATGAGGACCATCCCTTATAATTACTCTGCCTAAGTAATGTGGTTATCTGCCACTGTCATTTAAAATTCTTATTACTTCCACTTCAAGCAAACCTAAGGGTAAATAGTAAATAACGATTATACATTCAGCATTAAGAATCTGGAATTTTTAAAGATGTGAATGAATAAAAAAGAGTAAAATAAGTTTACTTGAGAAGCTAATATTAGCCTCAGCAAAGTATTTCCAGTTCAGACCWTATGTCAAGGATTAGACAATGCCTTTAAAAAGCAAGTACAAAGTATTTTTTTCTCATTTTTATCCTGAGATGGGAGGTGGAGAAGGAGGTAGTGCACAGGCTGCTTTTTTCCTCCACAGGTTCAACTTTTAATATTTCACTGGACTGTAAAGCAAGATGAGCATAAGTACCTGCTTCATCTTTGTTCCTTTTTGCCCCTCAGTGGCATCAGGCAGTACCTATGTTACATTCCTGGAAACATTGAGAAAATCAATGTTTTCTGTTGGTTCCTCAGTTTCTTGATTAATCAAAAGGGATTATTATTCTGACCTCTTTTGTAAAGTGCTTTAAAATGTTTAATAAAAATGCTATGTTGATTGTCTTCATTAATAACAGAAATGATAGGAAATAATTGCAGGATCRTGGTAACTGTTAGAGTAGGTTTGCTTTTAAATAGAAACTGTAGGCAGTCTGTTCAATGATGATCCAATATAAACTAGAAAAGTTTAAATTTTCTGCCCCTGTTTGTCATTTATGCTAAACATTTTTATTTTGCTCTGATAAACTAAAAATGTCTCAAAACTTAAACCTCAAAAGTCTTCTAAACCAGGGCCCGTCTAGGAACATAATATACATGTATCGTAAGACACTGTAGCAAAAAAGTCAGAAGGAGTAATTTGTAAACCCAGACTGCACTTTAAGCATTTCATATGCAGAAGACAGACATCAACTGATAATTTCCACATAAAACTGTTCTAATCACATAAGTAGTCACAACAGCCAAGCGTAAACATTCACATGTGCAGCCCTGTGCCCTGACTGCCCTCCAATACTCCTTTAATGCARTTAATTGCTAAGCATCAAATCCTGCTCCTTAGTATACTGTCAATATATTCTGTAGAGTGGATAAACCTTTCACAGTCTGACCAAGTAATAGCAAATGAAGCACTCTGTAATGGAGACCAGAGCTGCAGTGACCTCCACAGTGTTAGAGGCAGACTAGGTACAAATTTGCTGGCAAACCCTCCCAGTTGTATTCTGTGGTACAAAAAAAAACAATGCTGAGGATTGCATAATKCATATATACTATGAAATCCATACTCTGCATATCCTTTTTTATTTCATGTTGTTTTCCCTGGTAAGAGCCCCCAGGACCACAGAGGAAAGTAAAAGGTTTTGTATTCTGTGGACTGTACCCACAGTTATAGACTCTAATACGTCTAAATCTAATAGAAATAGCCATATCATTAAGGCAAGGAGGATCTGTGGGCCAGTATATCCTGTCCATTTATTTTGATGAAGGAAGTGCATACTGTTTTGTTTTTTTTTTCTTCTAAAAGGATAGCTGCTGACTCTTACTGTATGAGAATATCAGCAAATAAGGCACTGGATGTTATTCCCATTGAAATAAATATTAATAATCCCAGGAGGAGAGCAGGTGCTAAGAACTTGCGAAACAGGTGCTGTGAGAAGTATACCCAAATTTGGAAGAGACTTTTGGATACCACCTACACTACAGAGCATGTAGGATTGATTTCAAACTGTTTAAACATTCATGTTGTGGAAACAACATACAACAAATTAATTTGAGAGGACAGTCTAGAGGGAAATGGATACACAGTCACAAAAATATGTGAGYAGTTTCACAGGATGATACATTACTTAGATGAACAACAAATCACCATATTCAGCATGTAACATTCTACATGTTACTTTTTATGGCAGATGAAAGATGTGCAATAAAAATGCTGATGTACTTACAGTTTTTAAACATTTATCTTCCTGAGCAGCCACCAAGATACAGAAAGGTTCTTTCCTAGAGCATCACAAATTCTAACATCCTTTAGAGAATGATTAGTTCATCAAACATTGTATTAGTCACAGGTAAACTGTATGTTGTATTAACTGAAGTAGTAGATTGTAAAGGATTCAGATACATTTGATTTCAAATCAGAATGTTCTAAAAAGAATATAAAAGTAGCAAAATGAAAAAATGCCATGATTAAAGTAACTTTGAGCTGCTTAAGCATATGCACTTTATTAGTCTTGATCTATAGTGCACAAAAGCTTCCGGCAAAGTAAAGCTTTTTCAGGTCCTGCTTTAGTACAGAGAATTAAAACAGAACATTAATTTTCTTTCTGAATCTTTGACTTCATTGACCATCAATCTCTCATCCTAAACAACAGAATGCAATATGTCATTACAGAAGTAAAGCTGTATCAAAAATTAGGCACACAAATTAGCTAAACAGAAGTCATGTGAAGTGTGATGCAAACAAAATTAATGCTAGTTAGTTGAAGAGCTYAGTCAGGTAAGTACAAATGAGAAATGTTGAAGCTTTTATCAGTAAGCCTTCAACAAACTCTACTGAGCAYGTACAAAGGATGATCTTTAAGGTTTACAATTCAACCAGTTCTACCTTCATATTCCTCAGATCAGTATATTCCCCCTGTCTTACTCCAGGACTGTTCTTTCTGCCTTTCAAAATACTCTTCATGGAGGTGATAACAGAAGTTTGCAATGAAAAGCACTAGGACACCTTACCTTGATTACTATTACCAATTCCAACTAAAATATATTGATTTCAATATTATTTACTCTGTTCCTTAATGGGGAAAAATGCAGTTATGAAGACTGTTAAATGTATGAAATAAGTTATAAACCTTGCTTGATTGCTAAGTATTATTGCAATTAATTAAAACAACAACAACAAAAACAAATTCCTCCCAGAATAACTTACTGAAGTCAATTGCAATGATCAGCTTGGCCCGATATGCTTACAATTATTTCTGCAACATCAGATAACAGAACCTATTTGAAGATGTAGATTTGGAGGACAGAAAGAAAGAAGAAAGAGCTAAAAGTCTGTCACTGAATTCTGCCTTTCCATCTTCTGGTTCATTTGTTCTTAGGGAGTGCATTCCCCAGGAATGAAATAAGACCATTTCCTATGTCATTTACCATAGGGCACAGGAAAGAGCCAGGCCGAGGTATGTTCCYCTTCTGCTCTGGCTCACAAAGCAAGTCTAACTTCTTGGGAGAGTCACCTGCTCCCAAAGGCATGTAGCAGTATCATAAATATTTCAAATACCGCCTGTACACTGGAAAGCTCCAGGAGGCATTGGGTCTCACTGGAACAGGATGCCTCTCGCACGCCTGGGAAGCTGTGGGGTTATGTAATGCATAGTTGTGCTTAAAGGGATAACTGAGCTTTCTGTGTTGTTTATTAAAACTCAGATTACTTCTTGCTCCATTTAAATCTCTGTTTGTGGTTTCTTATTAACTGTTCCTTTAGCATATTATCAAAGTCTGATACTCCAAAGTCCAGTCTCTGCATTCCTTTACTTTTAGCCTGGATTCTCTTGGAAAATGGTTTGTAACCATAGCATTTGTCAGTTTTTGTGTTACCTACATGCCAGCCCTAGTAAACCTGTTGGCTAATTTTACCTGAACTCAGAAGAGAGCTAGAGGATGCATCTACAAATCTCTTGAAAGTAAGTGACCAGGGAGAGGATGGAGACCCAGTCATTGCCCCCTTGGCAGGAAAGGCTCCAGTTTGTGTGCAACCATTACTAGGCATAACAGAATCAACATGGAAATTCACCCTCAAACACAAATCATAGAAAATTAGGCTTCATTAATTCCACTGCACGGAGAACTACATGCCTTACATAATACATCTTTACTGGAAATTCAGATGGTAATAATATCTTTGCAAATTTATAGAGCATTAACACTTTTGTACACTAATGTATCTAAACAGCAAGATGTATCGATTGCCTGACCCAGCTCCCATCAACATCAAACGAATCTTTTCACTGACTTAAGTGGGAGTTGGACTAGACCCATGCGTAGCATTATCCATCACAAACATTTACAAAAGCAATATTAAAATATAATTTATTCTGTAAAAGATTCAAAAACAGAAATAGAAGAGACATTTTAATCTGGTTTAAATGCCATGGTAGACTTCTTTTGTACAAACAGCAGCATAAAGGGAAAACATAAATGAGTGTACCATAAGTGCCAGGAATGTTCACGTCCTTCACTACTCCTGCAACTTTATTATATTTTGGAAATGAAACTTTCCATTATGCTAGTTCTTGTTCAGTCATACTCTGCTTACAGAGGTGGTTTTCATTGAAGTGCAAGATGTCCAAAGTTACTCTGCTGGACGGAAAATTAATGTATATGAGGTATGGAATTCCATGACTCCCTTTTAAAACATCTATATAAATTAGCATGAAAATTTTCAGAGGACTTGGCTTTCGTAGATTCGTGGAAGCTTTGGTAAATGCCTCCAAAGAGGAAATATTTCATATCCTCCAGTAGCCTGCTATTCCACATGTGAGAGCATTCATATGCTTTTGAAGCTATGGTAAAGCTCAGCTAAGAAACCACTAACTGTCCAGATTAGTTCTCTATAGGAAAATCCTTCATGGGGAAATGGAAATTCCATGATATGCTCCTTGCAGAGTTTCCACTGTGTTGTTCTTTTAGGGAGTAAAGAGGGGTTGTGTTTCTGCAGAATGAGCAGTGTTTCTGATCCAGGAATCCCATGGCTATCATGGGATTCACTGGGATCTGGGATCAATCACACAGAACGTCTGTGTCTTCAGATTGCATTTTGGGTCCTCGTCTCCCAAAGAACTCTATTATTGAGGACACCTCGGTAGCTGTCACTGACCCAGGAGCAAAACCTGGGAGGCCATAGGAATTTATGTAGTTTAAATGTAGGGCAATGTTAGCATCAATTAAGAACTTCTGCAGGAAGTTTGAGTCTCTGATTTTGCCTCTCCATGGCAAATCCTCAATCTTAGGAAAGAGCTTCTAAAAATAGGAGGAATGTTCCTGAAAAGGAAGCACTGTTTCCATCTATAGAATTCATATTGGGATTATGCCTTTTGCTACTGGAAACCATTTGGGCTGTTCAAGCTGCTGATCATTGTATCAATACGTATGTGTGCTTACCAAATATTTTTTAAAAGGAAAAATAAAAGGAGCTTAAATATAAATTACATCTATAGGAGTAATTTCTAGTCTGGCAATGTGCCCTGGCTGCATCCTGAAGGAATAGCAGGGCAAGTGTGTAAGTGAGCCCTCCTTTCCCATATTCCTACTCTTGCTTCCAAGAAAGAAAGCACTTGCATAGGCCAGACAGAGTCATAGCATGCTCCATCATGTCCCCTGAACTGGATAATCACAGGTATGTAGTAGTAGAGAAGTAAGCCTAAGTGGCTTGGAAGGCTAGGTCTGGAATTGTAAATAAATAAATGTAATTAGGAGTTTACTCAAAGGACTTTAATCACCTACACACACTCCAGAAATCCACACAGTATCTTGTTCAAGCCACAAGGGATGTCAGTTCCTCGATAGGATTATCACTGCTGAAAACAGAGTGCTTAAGCACCTTAATTAACTAGGACACTTCAGGAGTCCTTATATATCATTTTACTGCTAGTGTACTTTTTTTCAGTTCCTTACTGAATGAAATTATGAGTGAATTGCCTGTGATTCAGCTATAGTTTGTGAATTCTCAGAAGACAGAAATCTTAAGATCCAAGTCTGCTTCCATTACTGACAATATGAATTTTGGTGTTAACTTAAATGAGATCAGTAGCAAGACATATCCTTAATGAAACGGTGATTCCACTGTGAAAAAGCAGACCAAAATTGGCAGTTGTGGTTTTATTTCATCTGCAAAGATGAATCATTGATAAGAGATCAATCGTTTCTCAAAGCTAGAGATGCAGTTGCCAATTTTAAGAGAACACATAGTCAGTTCTAGTTTAGCTGATTACTAATCAGTGCTTATGTTCCTTAACAGATTTTTTCTTCGTAAAGTTAAATTAAAATCTGAAGGTTTATAAATTGTATAAATTATTGACTTATACTGGTTTCAGCTTGGATAATACATCTGCTTTTTACACACATTTTACTAAAATCAGTAGATCTACTGTATTTCTTACTTGTTTGTCACTTATATAGGGCATTCAGTTGAATTAAGTATTTTCAGATGGTGATTTCTCCAGCAAAGTATATGTCTCTGAAATTCTTCCAGGTTTACAACATATAGCATTTAACTTCAATATCCTTAAAATTGAACATTAAAATATTTTCCATGCTTTTATAGCTTACTGTAGTAACTGTACTTGAAAGAAGGAAGGAAAATGTCACAATGTTGATACTGTAGTTTACTTCTTGAAATAAAACCAAACTTGTTTTTTTCATATTATCCAAACAAACTTAGCTTGCTAAATGACATTTATCAAATGATATCCAAAAAAGTGAAGGTAAGATACTTAAAATTCAGGCACTGGAGATATGTACGCTAAAAGAAACATTACCTGCTTGCTAATTTTGCTGAGTGACCCTTTCAGAAAAAGAGAAGTACAGAGAGAATATGGTGGCTGGCTAAGGGGTGAAACATCTGGGCTCACGCATTGAACCTTAATACTAAGTGGAACATCTTCATTTGGAGAAACAGAAGAGGATCTGCCCAGAGTAATGTGTTGCACAGTGTGGAAACACTCTTCAGGATGGAGAATAATACAGGTACAAGTCCTCTCAGGTAGAGAAAGGATCTCATCACCATTTCCCCCACCCACTTCCTGGGCTTCCTGATAGGAAGAGCAGCACAGTCAGTAATATCGCGAGGAATCTAATCCTTCATTTCCTTGACTTTTACCAGTGTACTTGAAAACTGAAATGCTTCGGAAATGGCAAACTGTTAGACTYAGCACTTCCAAGGCACTTCAGCCTGTGGGGATCCAAAATAAAATTTCTCCAGTCTGGAAGAATTAGTTCTGTTTCATTTTCTGGATTTTAAAGTTGGTGAGAAGTAAAAATGTTTTAATAGTTTCAAATCAACTTGAATTTATTTTGTGTGTTTGACAGCTGAACCAAAAAAAAAAAAAAAGAAAAGAAAAAAATTCACAATTTTTGCCCCCAAACTAAGGCTCTGCATAATGCAGCTGAAATGAGTGTCACCCCTCAGAGAAAATCTCTTTCAGATTGTGATGAATAATTCATTTTCTGTTTTGTGATTGAATTTCATAGCAGTTGGTTTAATGTTACTGCTCTGACTTGTCAAGGATCCATGTGATCATATAATGTACATTTGGATACATGTAAGGATGTTCAGCTTTGTTATTTGCATTTTTGTGAGTATGAAAATCGTTTCAGTATCCTTTAGACTTCCAGCTGACATTTGCTGATGTAGGTGAATGGTCACTGAGGCACAATATTATCATTGCTGCCATACCTCTCATATCTTAGAAGAATGTTATTCTTGCATTTGCTGCTGCTCGCTATTGTGTAAAATAGAAAGACTTAAAAAAAAACTAAAAAATGTCATCTGTTCAGCACGAATGCTTTTATTTCCAAGAATCTGGATAACAATATTATCTACTACAAAATGTGCTTCATACCGAAAGMAACATTTGAACAAATTATTTTAATTAATACTAATTTTTAATGAATGTCATAAGACTTCTATTTTCTGCCAAAGTGAATATACTGTATTTCACTGATGTGATATGGGTAAATTGATGTAAAAGGAGGATTTAGTCTATTCACTGCTGCTTTCATCAGCTGAAAATATTCATTCTCGATTTTCCTTATCCATTATGCATTGGTGGCAGAGGATGTTACATACCAGACTGCACCTTCAGTCTCTGTTCTGAGCTATTGTACTTTCCTCCTTTACTATAACCCATGTCCTTTGTCTATTACTTCAGTTTCTCTGTTAAGATTACACGCATTGTTTTATGAAAGCACAGTAAAATCCTTGTAAACCTGCATTTAGCGTCTGGGCTGAGTTTCCATTTCTGGGTGGAAACTGCAAAATCAGAAAACATTCACCTAAATAAATGCTTTTTTCTTTGCCTTCTGAGGCTAACAAAACTTGTGGTCTGTCAAAATTGTAAAGGAAATTAATTTCAAAGATATGAATGTGTAGGAGGAACTCAGCTGCCCTAGAGAATTTATCAGGGGCCGTTAGTTAAAGTGCCTGGGACAGTCATAGCTGATGTGGTGATGCATAGACCCAGCTCTTGAAATAATTGCCAAAATCTTTGGGGGAATTTAAATAAAACATACCAGAGTAAACTCAATCAAGGAGTGAGGTCTCTTAGATATTCAAAATATGGAAATATTTGCGATTTTTTTCCCAGGCTCAATATAAATTCAATTTCATAGGACTGTCTGAACATGGATAATTACAGATCAATGAAATCTGTAAAAATTGTCAACTTTTAATCTTGCCTACCACAAAGTTTTTCATAACTACCCACATTAAAAAAAATGGAGAAAGAGATTCAAGCTATGATGTTAAGGAAGGCTGAGGATGCTGCACCGAGAATACTGACACCGGTGAGAAGTGTCTTAGGGCTGCAAAGGCAACTTACAAACAGCTCCTCTAAATGGACAAATGTCCTTTGCTTTAGAAAGTGCACTTCTCCAGTTTTTAGACGTACTTCCTCTGTATTCAGTAAGGCTCCCCTCAGAGCACAGGGAAGCTCCATCTAATTAAACAAAGATTTATATGTGTTTTCCCCAAAAGATCCCAGTGCTTGCCAAATGCAGTTGGGGACTGGTGGCACCTTGAATTGTGAAGGTAGATATGTCACCCAAAAGGCACAGAATTACAAGGCAATAATTTCCCTGTCATATCTTCTTGTTCATGTTATACAGTGATGACCGCCCCACCTCTCTCCGCCTCACATTCCCTTTCACATTCGGTTAGATCCAGCCCAGGCTCTAATTGTATTAAAAGCATTACTGAGTAAAAAATAACATGCAATTGTGACAGAAAATAGCCATCTGTTTTTGAAGCTCAACATTTCTTACTGGCCCATAGAAATTATCTTCTTTTTCTTATTTTAGGTTGAGTTTTTTTTATTATTTTTTGTATACTGAGTTTTCTGTCTGTGAAATTTAGGGAATTTTAAGAGTACAGTTTTGACCTTCTTACATCCTGATAGAGGACGTGCAAATATATGCAGATTTGGAAACAGCAGTTTGGCTAACGTTAACATTGGCCAGTTTGATGCAGATTTTTAAAGATATTAGTGATTTTGTTGCTGTTGTTGTTGTTCTAACCACAGTAAGAAAGAGAGAAAAGTAGCGTTTGTAGACAGTATAGCTGTGAAAGAGGCAGGAAAATATATTGAAATGGAGTCTTAGGCTTGCTCGAGAATCCTTTCTCTGTGTCCTCCTCCCCCCGCCCCCCACCCTGTCAACATAATATTGATAATCTCTGGACTCRGTTAGGTTTTATGCAGCAGTAGAGGTTATAAAAAACCTGTTCCACCTGATAGACATTGCCAATACATGGTAGCATCTTCGTCCTGATCTGACTCCCCTGAAATACATGCTACAAGTGATGGCACACAGTCATCTGTGCTGTCCCCAAATTGTCAACAAAGCTCACTTTATAGCCCAGTTGCACCTTTGCATTAACTGAAAAGAGTCAAAGCTCTGAACTATAAAATGTAGGAGAGGAAAGTGGTTCAGGAAACAGGCACAGATAAAATAGGATTCTGGAATGATTCGCAAGTTTTGCAAAAGACAGAACATCTGATTCCTCTGATTTGAACTCCAAACAATATTTTCAGATAGTATGGTTGCAATGTAATCAAAGATTTCCATATCAGCTATGAAGTGGTCTATACTGAGGTCCCAGGTAGTGAAAAATGAGCCCTGGCTGCTCTGAGTGATAAAATTTCTCTGGAGACTTAAATACAAAACCTAAGAGGAATCTGAGAGAAAGTATCGAGTCAACCTAATTCCTTAATGAATAGTCTCCCTAGCAGAAAATTAAATAAAGAAAGAGACACATTTTAGATTTTAAAGGAATATAATTTAAAGGATAACTGCCAAATTTAACCTTTTATGCAAGACATGACAGTTATGTGGATGAGACTATTGATAGACAAATGTATAACAGGAAAAGAACAAAGGAAAATTTAACCTCCTCTWAGTTCTCTTAAATCACCATAAGCTCGGATTGAAATATGAGCAAACAGAAAATCTTTATATTACCCTTTGTATTATTCTCCCTTTGTAGCATCTCTTAATATATGGCAACAAAAACCACTGAACTGTTCTTATCAACTATTTATTTAAGACAAACCTTCCATGCACTAAAAATACAGATGGTGGAGGATAATCCAGTTATCTAAGACAGACAATAGATAAACAAATTAATATCCCTACAGCCATACAGTATAATAGTAACTCCAAACATAAYTCTTTTCTCTTGGGCTCCCATCCAAGAGATCCAATAGATAGGATAGCCAACCATATCTAAGATACAGATAGGCGAAAGAAGGATCCTATAGAACATCTTCAGCTCCATCTGAAGACAGAGAGATTTCTCAGCAACTAGTATCTACTGGTAACATGGTAACAAAGCTCAGGTCTAATAGCTCTTAATATAAGAAACAATGTTAATATCTACGATTTAGTCCAGATCTGAGAATTGCAAATACCCTGATAATATTTATAATGTTGACTCTTCCTGAGTAAACAGCCTTATGTCCTATTTATCCTACATATATTATCAATATTGTCATGGTTACAGTCTGGCTAAATAATCCATATACATGTATACAAAAATTCCAAGACCAATTAGATACAGAATGAAAATGAGCACTACAGACTTACATATAATTCTGTGAGTACAAATAGTAAAGTTTATATTGTGTTAAAGTTAGAAAAAAAGGAAAATCTTAATTGATTAAAGATACGTGTATTTCACGTAGGTAATTATTTGATAGAACTTGATGAAGTTAAGTAGAGTATTTCTACCAGCTTCAGTACGCATTCAGTCCTCCATTTATGTGCATAAAGTTTTTGTAATGGAAAGCTAATGTTAGTGATATTTATGAGCAAGTCGAATGTGAATTTTTCTATTATGTTCATCAGACAGCCATAGTTAAACCAAAATCCTTTTGTCATTCTTAAACCTAAGCTTTAAATCTCACTTATTAAAAATTGCATTGAAAYAACAAAAAGACAAAACACAGAATATAAAATGTCTATTTGAATTATTCATGGTGATGTGAGCAAAAATTAATTGATACAGAGAGAATAACGGGTGTCCAAGGAGTATTCCTTTTGATAATTTTCACTATTTTGTAAAAAAAAAATAAAATAAATCTAAATTACTTTGAACTCTCTCCTGCACCAACACATTTTTTCTTTATTATATTTTTATTTTCTTAGTTAGATTGAACACAAAGATATCGGYGACAAATCTGCCCTGGCTTATCCATTATTGTAAAGAAAAACAAAACAAGACAAGACTTTCCTAGAAACCTGCAGAGACAATTTCCTACTCTAAGAGGAAAAATAGCAGCTTTCACTACTTTCAACTGCTTTCTAAAATTCCTGCGCAGCTTGTTCCCTTTTATGACAAGGCCAAAAACTCCAATGCAGAAGAGCTACTGAATGGTAGCTCCTGCTATGTAGATGGAAACTCAGACTTTAGAAAGGTCTCCCGATCTGATTTTTAATGAAAACTATTAAATAGATGCATAACTCAGTAGGAATTTTTATATCAAATCAAAGAGTTTCATGATCTTCCTACAATGAGCAAAATAATGCCCTAACCTTCTCTATCACAGGTGGAAGAAGATTTAAAATTCGTATCAGAAAGGTAAGAGGTCCAAATACTGCTGCGGATGCTGTAATGATTGCTTAGTTGACACTGTAACAATGTACATAAAAGCTGATCACCCATAAACCATGGTAAGAGCCCCAAAAGAAATTCTTCATTTATTTGTCACTCAGTTTCTTTTCCTACCGAACAATGTGTGTGTGTCTTTGACCACATTCATCCCACAGAAGTTCAGAGTTTGTGGCAGCCCTTGCCTGAGGAGGCCGGCACTCCCACGGAAGTTAAAAAGATTCAGCCTTTCATTTCTGGAGGTCAGTGGCCAAAATAACAGTTGTAACAACTTTAGCTGAAACAGAAAACCTCAACAGAATCAAAGGAAAATGGCATTGCCAACATATGGAAGACTGATGTGTTGATCAGTTTATACCACGTGCTCAAAGCATACYGGACCATTACCAAAGCTTTCTAAATCACAGTGGAAGTTCAAACTCGGGGTTTATATTCCCTTTTGGTTTCTGTGGGGGATGGAAATAAAAGCTTTGTGAAGTACTACAGCTCACTATTAATAGCACTGTAGCCAATATGAAGGTAGAAAGGAATGCATAGGCCTTTTTTTCTCTTAATTTCTTACTCTATAACTTTGAATTTTGCAGGATGCAGTGTTTCTTGATTCAGCCTCAGCTATGAGTAAATATAGCTTTAACTTAATAATATATGTATTTAGAAAKATGAAGGCCTTTCTGTCTTAAAAARTTAAAAGATCAAAGATACTATGGAATATTTTGTAGCAGAAATATAATTATCATTTTTAAGCTTCAGCTGAGAAATTGAAAATACTTTCTCAATTTTTAAAAAAGTTTAATTCTACCTCAAAATTGTTATATTAGGAATGAAGACCTTCTGAACTATAAGAATTACAGAAGACTTTAGTTACATCCTACTTCCTCTTGGTCTGAGTMTCTTCCAAATATGTAAGGGGAACTGTGAACTGTCCTCTTCCTGCTCACCTGTTCGAGCTCTTGAAACAGTATCTGTGGGGAAAGATGACTGCTTTCGGTGGCTGTACCCCTCTAAAAAGCACTAAACAGAGCAGGATGTAAGCAAGACTGCAGCACTCTAGTCTCAGTCTGATGAAGAGAGCTAGCAAGATGCTAAGAAAAAAACATTTATAACATTTAGGTCAAGACAGTGAAGGTGCTATGCTTTCCCATAATGGATTCTTGCTGAGACAGTTGTGAAAGTCYGTACATACCCTGTATCATATTAACAGGTGTGATCTGATTTCTGTTTGCAAATCTAGCAATAAAGGTCATCTGCATAACCAGCTAAACTGGCCAGTAAAAAAAGATTTCACTGCTTGTCTGCATTGCTGCGAAGACCTAAGCAGACAAAGCATAACAGCAGATATTTCCCTTTGTTGCTAAATAAGAAAACTCTCAACAGCTTCATTGCAATAAATAATAGGAGCCTCATAGCAGTGCTGCTGGTAGGATTTGAATGATGCCTTGTGAGAGTTTATGAACTCTTTTTTTAAAAAAAAAWTTGTCACCTAAACTCAATGTATCTTCTTTTCTTAAGGAAAAATGAATTCTTTATAATAAAAATGCAAAAAGGCAAAAATACGTCAACCAAAGCACTCAGGAGAACACTATAATAACCTCTAGAAAGTATCTCTGATGAATAAGCTCACTATCATCAGTAAAAACATGTAAAAATCTACTTAGTCAGCCCAGAGCCTAGTTAATTTGAGGACTAAGTTATAAAAGGCTGTAATCAGCTGTGGGGAATAGGCCAACTAGTTGGGGGARAAGAGAGGAATTTCTGCTTTTACATAATCCCATAGATAAAGAAGGATTTCCTAGAATGAGGGATCTGCTTCAGCTCAAAAGCAATGGTGACCTAAAGATTTCAGGAGAGGGGAATCTGTCTCCACYAAAGGGAATGACTTAGTAGGCTGTTGACATTAGTTCCCTGTATATTAAGAAGGCAAGACTGAGACACTGATGATGTCTTGCGTTTTTATTGCTAGGAAGTGAGAGAATTTAAAATGCCTAGGAAACTGCTAATATCTTACAACTTACTATCAATAACAAGATGCCATTTCACRTATCTGCCTCCATCCCTTTCCCCTGGAGGGAAAAAAACTTTCCTATTCAAGGTCTCTCTAACAGAGTATATTAATCAGCCCAGCCTCCTTCCCATCTTTCTTATTGCTGAGACTTCTCTATTGCTCAAGACTTATCCCAATTTCTTTGCATTATCRTTTTCCCAACACTATATGAAATGTTAAATTTGTGAGACAGAAATGTTTCTAAGGCAGGAGGTGCTGTGTTTTCTTCCTAACTCTATTGCTGCCCTTGTTACAGCAAGCCRTCTTGTTTGTGTCCTTATCCACACCTTAGCCCCTAAACTTCAAGTTCACACTTAAATAGATAAATACTGTTCAAAACACTGGGCATTCAACAACTTTGGTTTTCTTTCAGTTGAGCTGGACCAGGAAATATCCTGAACATGTCTTCCTGCAAACCAAAAGAAAATGAGTAAGATCCTGCATAATATATCTTCTGATACAGACTAAGTGCGTTAACATTTGTTGAAGCCTACATGTACTCTAGACTTGCAAGATCTCTCAGTCTACTTAGCAATTTACAGGATGAGTCACCATATTCTTATTATTTAAAGGATAATGACAGTCTTAAAGTTAGCAAATAATTCCTGCTAATATACTGAAATCAGTCATGGGAGGCCAACTAATATCACAACATCGAATAAAAAAATATTAAGAGAAAACAAGCAGGGACAGAGTAAGTCTAGTTAATGTGAAAAATACAGTAATCTGTTTTTTTACCCTAAGACATTATAAAAACTAACACAGGCCAAACAATTAATGTGAAAGCTAATCTGTACTAATCTTTTTCTCCTACTGTAACCATATCACAATATGACTTCAGACATACAGACTTTGCAAATGGTATCCAAGCTGTGCAGAGTTTTAACCAATCTGTTAAGAAACAGATCTTTAAACAGTTAGATTGGCCCCTTACTATCTATCCAGAGAAATAAAGCCCAAATAATTTATAGAATTATTGTGCTACTTTGTGCAGAGGAAATGTCTCTGCTTCACTCTCATAAGCAACACTAGCTTCCAATGATTGACGCACTAGCAAAATCTGATTTCCTTGATATACTTGGTAGATACCAGAAGCCAAGCTTCTGAAATTAGGTATAGATGAAATTGTAGCAATCAGGAAAGGCTTTGACTTTGTCCTAAACATTTTTGCTAAGCCACATCATCTGAAGAAATCAAGAAGGTGATAAAAGACATGAATGGGAGCAAATCAGCAGGGATGGGTGGTTTTATGGCCAGTTACATTTATCAACATTTAAATCTAGAAAGTGTTAGGAAAAGCCCTGAAAAATATGATGTGATTTCTTGGAATGAAAGCTCTAGCCAGTTTTAATAAAGACATCAAAAATAGCTTTAATTTGTTAAAGGAGTAAAGGTCCATGTTGCGATTGCCTTAGGAACCGCTGCCTTCCACGCATTCAGACAGTCAGAATACAGCCAACATATTAAATGCTGGTTCAAAAACATTTAAATGTTGGGGAACTATGTAGTTATATATAGTTAGTACAGTTATATAGTCAAGCAGGATCAGCTATAGTTACCTCTCAATTAACCGCTAATGGATTGTCTGGGTTATGGATTAACAATGTTGTAAATCCAGGGACACCTGAACGGGCTGTGCGTGAGCCGGTCTAAATCTGTAGGCAGAACAGTTGTGTTTACACRGCATTTTGCTACACAGACATACCTACCGGGTTAGTGCTAGTTCGAGGATTCCCTGCCCTCTGCAGCCAACAGTATCTCCAACTTACTTTCTTCTCCATTATATTCTCATTATGTGTCTCAGAGACCAGTGTACAATCATTTTGTGCTATCTCTTTGGGTTTGGAGGTTGAGGGKTTTTTTTGTATTTCAGGTTACTTTTGAAAATCAAGAGTTTACTAAGCCCATACAYATGAATGTGCCTGGTGCAGGAAAACTTCTCTGACACAGAAGGTATATGTTTTATAGGTATAATCCTCTTAGAAAGTAAGAAAGAATATATCTTTATTTTCATTATTAAGAAAAAATATATATATTCCTGAAGAAAATCAATTTATATAGTGGACTTTTTACTGTGAATAAGCATACCCATCATCCTCCCTAATTTTATTTATTTTATACTGTAGTTATTGATACACAGTAGATTGCAGTGCAATAAACTCAGTATTTTCAGTTTTATATTTTAACATTTAAAATCTTACCAGTATGCAACACTATGAAAAAAGATATAGATGCTGATCTAATCCACCTACCTTTCTACTGGCCAGATTTTCCATAATAAAAATGAATATACTCCCTAGACTGATATACCATTTTAAAATATTTCTGTTTTTCTTTTGTAAACTGACAGCAAATTGTCTTTGTTAACTGTGCTTATTTGTAAAGAAAGATTTTCTTCACGCTAAAGAAGCTAAAACCAACATGACCTTCAGGATGATCAATTTAAAATACAAAATTGCATTTGTAGACATAGCAGTTATTTCTCCCGATAGACTCCAAGTAGATAGCCTTAAATAGATATTGACTCCCTAGTTCTTTAACCTTATAATTTTTAAGATATACATTCTAAAATGGTTAGATGTGAAAGAAGTCTTAGCTTGAATGCACAGTGATTTCAGTGATTTAGATATGATGTAAATAACTGCATCTGTAAGTGGCCAGTCCTATTCATTTATAGTTTATAAACTGACTGCTAAATTTGTGAAAGAGCATATAAAAGTAATTTAGTCATGCAATTGCATTTTTAAATTGCATATGCAGTTGCTCTGAGTCCATTAAAAAAGCAGACCCTTTTACTCTATGTTCTATATGAGCAATCTGAGATGTATTAGGAAAAATTCACAAATAATTCTAATTCTCTATCAGTTATTCTGGACTTAAATATTCAAATAGTGAGCYGTCCCAAGTGAGGGATTCAACAGAGAGGAAAGGTTCAGAGGACTGAAAAACAAATAGAGACTATCYGATGGGATTTTTTTTATTATGAACTGAACCAGTTCAGAAAAATTTGTAAAAGGTTTTCTGCTATTAGAATTAGTTCTCATATCTGTTTTCCCAATTTGACACCATTTTATATTTAAGAGTTTTGAAATACCTTGCAGCTACTAATGTAATAAGCCTACGATATCTCTGTGAAGAAATTACTCTCTTGYGTTTTAGACTTATTCAGCACTGCTTGTAATAGTGGCAGGTTTCATCTTGATCCTTTTTTCTGGGAGTAGAGATTCCTCATGTGTATAAGCTGTTTGCGGAAGAGTTTATGTCAAGAGACTGAGACAAAGGAGACACAAACCATCTTAACCAACTAAAGAATAAAAAAGAAATTTAATGTGCAACAGAAATACAATGAGGCACGGTAAGGAAACAACAAGTTGTGTAAAACAGAGGACAACTTTGGTATTAGTCACTAGTGCTCTCAAAATTCAGAGATACATAAGGAGTTACCAGTATATATCAGTGAAGTAGAAACAAACTTCCTAATTAAATGAAATTTTACTTAAAAAAAAGTAATTTTTTTTTTACTGAAAAAACCATCTTATTTTTGGTACTATAAATATCTTCACCAAGTCTATGTCATAAAATGAAATCTGCATTTCAGTTGTCATTACTGTGACTATCGGACATACTAAAATACCAGATTTACTCTGAACACCTATCTTTCATATGGGGAGATTCACCACTAGCAAGGACAGTGACTAGAGGATGAAGGAGTTAGTGAAGSGGGTAGCAGCCTTCTTGTTAGCACTGTGTGGTTTTGCAAAAACCCCGCATTATACAATGACCAAGAAAGCTTGGTGACAGCTCCATTCCCATTACTACTGGAACTTCATCCAGCCTAGATGTGACTTCAGTACACCACTAACATTACAGAAAAACAAGCCCGAGAAATTTCAGCTGCTGCAGCCTGTTTAGCAGAAAGCTTTTCTTCCTCCCACAGTTGTACTTAGCAGTATTTGCTAGCGTACTTCCAGGGGAAATTAAGAGTTGGATTTCACTTCAGTAGCCGAGTCTATTCCTAAGCGATTTGGGTCAGCAGACCTCTTAGTAAATCAAGATGAAGCAAGAAGCACTGAAGGATCCTTACAAGGAAATTTGCTTTCCTTGTGAAGTCATCAAATACAGGATTTTCTGATTTCTAAGGAATGCCTTATGGACTCTTCCAGATTTGGAGCATTTTCTACCTTCCTGTTGAATCTTGTGTCGCTGTGCAACAAAGTAGTTAGATTCACTGGGCTAGAAAAGGGAGGTACAAGCACAGGCATGACAAGTGCATGACTTGTACCTAAAGGCCAATGCATGAGGAGACAAGAACTCTAAATTCTGGTCCTTGTTCCATAAATATTTCTGTGTTTTGCTCCCTTACATGAAGCTATTATTGGGCAAATAGTCTATGAAGCAGGGAAATAATCCTCAGAGCTCAAGCTTCTTTCATTTGGCACTCAGCTCAAAAGTTTGCTCTCTTTTTCTCAGGGCCTTACAACATTCTTATCTAAGCTGTCCGTAGCTTTCCTCTTCATCTGTTTTTGTACTGCTTCTAATACTTCTTTGTTCCCACACATGCAAACAGACACACTAGGTCCAATGAATTCTTTGTGCATTGAGTATACTGCACATCCGTAAAGTACATGACTGGTAGGTCTGGCATGTCTGGGAAACGTTGAACCTACTGTGCATGCAATCCAATGTGTCTGGGATTTCCATGCTGGCTATTTTCATAAATCCTGGAAAAATGCCTATGTATTTTTCACAGACCAATTCATTTTTCCACATTTATATACTGTAATCAGATCACTTTTCATCTTTTGATAAACTTATTGAATCCAAGTCTCGCATTACGCACCATCTCATGCAGCATCCTCTCCAGCACTGAAATCATTTTTCTGATTCCCTTATGATTCTTTGGGATTTGTGAACAGTTTTAAAAATACAGCCACAAGAACTGTATGCATTATTCTAGAAACAATCTCAGCAATGCTACACGTAGAAGCTAAAATCCCCTTCGTACACCTTGTTAGTGAAACACATGACCAAAAGGCAGCGTTTCCACTTCATAGGAAACAGTATGTTTTTACAAACTGCTCTCATCCAAGTAAGGGTGGGATTTTTGGTGGAAACTTCTGGTGACTCAAAAGTACTCTGACCCCTGCAGGTGCTTTGGGAAACTGACGCCATCGGATTTGGGCTGAAGGAACTGGCATTTTTGAGCAAACATATCTTAAAAAACTTCTGATCAGTTCAGTGTGTTGGTATACCCGGGGGTACCGTTAGTTTGCCGTAACGTTAATAGCTTGAATGCTTGTCTAATATGACCTGAAATTATTTTCATACTATCTTCTAGAATAGTGGGATGAACAATGTTTTTGTTTGTTCTCAAGTGTATGAATTGGTTTTGTTTGTATCAAAATACGATGCCTTATCAGCTTATTTATTTTCCAAATCTGTATGAAAATACTGGACACTATCAGGTCCAATACTAATGCACAGTAGATGACAACTTCTGATTGCCTCTGATTACTTTTAGAGACATGTCAATTAACTCTAGTCCTAATCCTTCAATCCATCCACGTTTGTTGTATTCACCACGTTTTACCAGAATGATGATTTATCACCCCCTCTCAAAACCAGACCAAAACAAATTCCTTGCAAACTATCTGTGGCTAATTAAAACATTTGTAGCCAAACAGAAAKAGTATTTTAAAAATATTTTAATCCTGAATTTACCAGAATGTAGTTAGCTGTTCTGATGCGTTCAAAACATTATGATTTCTAATACAGAAGTGAAATAGGGAAAAGGTCACATTAACAACAACATCATATTGACAAGTGCGCTACTTCTGTTAGTAGTGGGCCTACACCAGTAATGGGGAGCCTTTGCTACCAGTAGACGTTTAGGCTGAATGACAGTGAATTACAGCACACTTTTTAAAATACAC